>NC_054482.1:61361790-61663873 GCF_017639515.1 Carcharodon carcharias | reverse complement strand
GAAAATTTATGGTGGGTAATTCTAATAGAGCAATTTAATAACAGTATCCCAATTAATACTGAGGAACAAAGGGTGACACAAGAGAGGGAAGCTGCTATAATGGCAGATGATTACGAACTCTTCCACAAACCCTTTAATCCAGCAAACCCTTTCCCTAATAATCTCCAGGTGCCCAGGAAGGACAGAAATTGGGACAATGCTAGGTAATGGGGTGACAGTGAAAGAGAGAATAAAAATGAGAACACAGGGAGACCTCCTCTGGTCAAGAAGCAAGATGCAGAGAATAGGAATAGTTCCCGAAAACCTGTGTGTTTTCACTGCAATAATGCAGGGCACATCAAAGCCCACTGCTAGGGGCTGAAGGAGAAACCAGTGGGTTTTATTGGGGTTCACAAGGCCAGTCTGGGTAAGGATGTCCTTACAGGTGGCACAGCAGTCAAGTCTGTGGCCCTAACCACACTGATTGACCCCTCTAGGTATATCACCTGGGTGTGGTAAAGTCAGACGAAGCCCCTGAGGGTTATCAGTATTTTGGGTTTAAAGGAAAGATGTCCATTTACCCCTCTAGGAAGGTAAGCAGGAACAGTGTCCTGCATAGGGATACAGGGTCCCCCCAATCACTGACACTAGATACAGGCAAAACCATCCCACCGGGACAGTGCAGTGAATGCAAAGGTTCTAATAAAGAGTGTCCACCTAGAGTGTAGCCGATTTCTGGACCTGTTACATAAGAATTGATCCTAGTGGATGGAGTAG
Organism: Carcharodon carcharias; assembly: GCF_017639515.1. NCBI lineage: Eukaryota > Metazoa > Chordata > Chondrichthyes > Lamniformes > Lamnidae > Carcharodon > Carcharodon carcharias. The sequence goes on along the minus strand of NC_054482.1, from coordinate 61,663,117 downwards.
ATTTTCTCCTGGGAAATTATTTGGCTGGGGCTACAGTGGTAGCCTCCCCAGTAGTCTTAGATCAGCCAAATGAACTCAGGGGGTTGGAACAGTTACAGGAGGAAGTCCCTGGTATCTTTACTGACTGTGGTAACCTGGTCCATGGTTAAGCAAGCTCCACTAGCGGGAGCTGAGCCAGCATTTAGGACAGTTGACCCAGCAGTCTGGGTGTCCAAAACGTTTTTTGGAGATTTAAATAAACAGATCTTCCTTGACTGAGGGCCAACAAGCAGACCTAGATTTAAAAAGAATAGCATAGGCCGCCCATTCTGAGACAGAAGCAGAAGGGGTCCTGACTGCCATTGCATAAAAAATGTAATAGTGATGAGGAAGTGGGAGACATCTCAATGACCTGGGGAGGAAGAATGGACAATTAATAGTTCCTCCTAGATAACAAGGGATATCTTGAGAATTGTCACCAAATTCCCAAAAGTTAAGCATTTGAGTTTCTGAAAGACCCAGGCCCAGATAAGCCAGCACTTTTATTGAACTCATTTGTAATCACCTGTTCTTGTGTGTTTGTGTGTGTGTGTCTGTTTGTGTGTGTATGCGTGTGTTTATGCCTGTGGGCAGAATTTCTCTCACCCAACCCGAGCAAGCATTAAATGACACGTGAGATAAAACGACATTGGGCGAGTGTCCCGACGTCATCGCGCATTCACACAATATTTCAGTCAGTGGGCGCGTGCAGGAGTTGGCAGCGCGCCCGCTGACAATTATGCGGCCTATTTAACGCCCTTAAGCAATTAATTGACTTGAATTTTTTGCTGCCCATTGATGGGCAGGCGAAAAGGCCAAATAGCCTTTGCATTTTTGGCAAAACCTCAGCCACGGGTGGGATGAGGTTTCAACCAGTGATTTTTAAAAACTCACATTTAACACTCAAATTTAACAGGTCCCTGCTCATGTGACAGAGTCACACCAGGGGACATGTTTTTATTATTTTTAATATCTTTATTTTTATTGTTAAAAATCTTCAGCTGCCTGAGGCAGCTCTTACTGTGCGCACCCCCGCGCACGCGCACACTTCCGTGCTCCCCCGCCCCCACACAGGCAGTACTGAGCACTGCGGCGTGTGTTTCTTGCTGGCTGGCCAGTAATTGGCCAGCTAGCGTGAAATCCATGTTGGGCCCAATTATGTGCAGCGGGCGGCTTTGCCCACCGTGCCTGCCGACGAAGGTAAAATTCTGCCCTGTGTATGTGTGTTTTTGACTGTGCGTGTGAGTGTTTGTGTCTGTGCATGTGTATATGTGTGTGTGTGTGCGTTTGTGTCTATATGTGTCTGTGTATGAGAGTGGGTACTGTTGTGAATACATTCGGGTGTTGAAAAATGAACTTTGATCCTCCGTTTTAAAAACTTATGAGAGAACCTGTCTTTTGTCTGTTCTCAAGAGCCACAGCACTCAAGGGTTAAAACATTTTCTTTAAAACACACCTGTCTGCGGTCAGTCGAGACGTAGAGAAAAAGCGAACTATGTTACCATCTCTTTCCTGTCCATAACAAGCTATGGCACTTGCATGCACATAGACTTGTGTTATATTTACTGAGCAGCAAAAGTTAAGTGGCTGCAAAATCTAACTCCTTAGCACCCAGTTTTTGGGAGCAATGAGTGCCATTTTGACTCCAAAATAGTGGCTGCAGCACATGCGCATTTCTGATGTGAACCGCGCTGGGTCCCATTTTAGTGAGGGTATTAGTGCAGGCATTGAGAGCATCCACCAAAAATATGCAGAATATGCAGATTGTAACGTTAATCAGCATGTACCCCTGATTTGACACAAGCACTACCATTTTAGAATTCAATACTCTAGCAATCACTGTCTCTTAAACTTGCAAAACTGAACTTGCATCCAGGAGCAGGAAGGACCTTCCCCACCATCAGCAGTATTTAAGTGGATCACATTTAACTACCTTCTGATTAGTTGCTAATTGGTAGATTTTGACTGGCCTTTGCTGTGTTGTAGAAGTGTTCGGAGGTTTCTGGAGTTGTTTAAAGTTGCAAAAGTCCACAGAAAATGGTGTGACTTGTGATGAACGACTTTATCCTGACATCATGAAATCTCCACAAACCATTTGCTCCCAGACAAGGGTTCAGTAGCATGCATTCCCCTTGGACTACAGCATGATAACGAAAGCAAACATGGTGACAGAGCTGGTCAAGCTGCTGGAAGAGGGAGGAGGAGGGGAGAAGGTTCTCAACATGAGCTCTGTGTTACTCGGCAGGGCAAATGTCTAGGTTTGTGGTGGTCTGTTGTATGCTGCACAACCTGGAGTTGGTGAGAGCACAACGCTTGTCACCAGATATCTAGTGAGCAGCTCAAGAAGGAGGAAGGAAAGGAAGGGAGGAGGCAACCAAAACATCCCCTTCCAGCCCAGGCAGTATGTAATCTACCCATCTGGCTGTGATACCAGTAAATGCAAACCCAGTTCCCCATTCACCAACAGTCCCAAACTTTATCTTCCCTCTGTTACTGACCATCACAGTGCAAGCTTGGCCACAATGCAAAAATAAAAGCCACCATGAAACAAATATTCCAAACCAAATTTATAAATCAAACCATATTGCATACAAATGTCAACTAATCAAATCATCTTTGTGCACTCCCTTAGTGCCCGTCTTCCATGTGCCTTTGCCTGTTCCATTGCACCTATTCAGTTCTGCCCAATGGCTATAGTATGGTTGGCAGAAGGTTGCTGACTATCAATGCAGGAGACTGCAGAAGGATTTGCAGGACTCCCTGAGGCAACTCTGGCCCTAGAACACCCAGCTTTAGATGACACCATCTTGGTATGGATGGCATCAGTCTGGACTGGCTGGCTGACTGGCAGGGGCATTGGTGGAGTGACAGTGATGGGAAAATCAGGAGGACAGCAGATTTGTACCATTGTCACTCCCCTGGTGCAGCACCTCAACAATTCTGGTGCAGGTTGCTGGCATGCTGTGCAAGTCTGCACGTTTCTTTGAACACTGCTACCTATAGCTATGATGGCAGCAGTCTGAGTTCCGATGGCACGCATCTGTCATATAAATTAGCAGGCAACATGAAGCTGGTATGCTGCCTGCATCAGCAGGGCAACCAGCGTTGGTTAATATGCATTGTGATCCTGGCTCCCTTTTTCAGAGGCTGTCCATTTAGCCCCAGAAGTCTTTTGTGGCAACTACTTTTATTTTAATATACACTATAATGACCTGAAACTTTTGGGCAGCAGCAATAATCATCGGATTGCCCCTGTGCTCAAAAATTTCCCCAACTCGACACTGCTGTGCATTTCTACCAGGGTCTTCTGAGCCCAGCCTTCACAGAAATATGCAGCGCAGCATCCATCAGGGAATTACGTTGGAGAGGAGTAAAGTCAGGGAAAGACAGGACATGCCCCCTTTTTAGAGCACTAGCTGCTGTATGGTAAATCTATTATGGGGAGAAATGGAACAAAAGTAAAAATGACCCCTTCCAATGTTAAAGGACATGGGGCAGAATTTTCGAATCAGCGAGCGGGAGCAGGGCCTACTCACCAACAAGTAAAATGACACACGGTGATGTCGGGTGCACATCATTTAGATTGTCAGTTTGGCGGGCATGCAGTCGTGTCGGCAGCATGCCTGCCAAACTGTCAAAGGCCTATTAAGGCCCTTAACAAAGTAATTAAAGTTGTTAAGAATGCTTAAGAAGAACCCAGGCGGCTGTCGCATTTTTCATGAAACCTCATCCATGGGCGGGATGAGGTTTCATGAAGGGTTTATTAATTAAATAAAAAATGTTGTAAAAATTACTGGACATATCCCAGCTCATGTGACAGCTTCACATGAAGGAGGTGCCTCAGGGAGATTCCTGCACTCTTTAGCGCACATGTGAAACTCATGTAGGACTCAAGGAATCCCTCCCCACCTGCTCAGCACTTCCGGGTGCATGTCATGCTGGGCGGGCCTTAATTGGCTCCCCCATGTAAAATGGCGGTGCACACCCAATCAGGGGCGCCGATCGGGTTCGCGCTTGCTCCCGACGAGGGGAAAATTCAGCCCATGGGTTCTCAAGTTAGGGTGATTCCAAAGCAATGTTAACTAGCCAAAAAGAAAGAAATTTAGCAGTTTGTTCCACGACTATTCAAGTCTGACTTAACAGCAAGAGTCACTTTTAAACTAAAATGCACAATACATTTTCTACACATTTCAAGAATTTTGCATTACAATGTAAAACACCACTCCTACCTCTCCCACCTCTAAGTGCTTACAATTGAAAGCATATTTCAGTTAAAAATGACATTTTATCAGAATAGAGAAAATAATATGCAGGAGGTGACAATTCCAATTAAAATACATCATGTGCTTTGTGCCCACATTACTATTTAAATGTTGCACCCTACTAATGCTGTGAAAGATGATTGTCTGACGCTACTCCTGACGTACTGGAGCTTGTAATGTGAAATCCCCCCGAATCCTTCCCTCTGTAAGACTCACTATAGCACAGTAATACACACCAATGTATCATCACGTTCATCTTGGGATTGTGTTTGGTATCAAAAATATCAGTTTTTTTTAACATTGAATTGTTGTGTGAAAAGCAGTAGTAACCTGTTAAACACAGTTCACATTTAAATTGGGTGGTGATAATGTATTCTGAAACTTTAGATGCTGTTCTGATACTGTACTACTACTTTGCTACAATTTCCATTTCACAGACAATTCATAGTTGTTTTGGCTCAAAGTGTACCATTTTTGCATGTTGATTGTTTTGTATTGTTAATGGTGATCCTTTTGTTGTTTTGTGCTTCTATGGCTCTGTAGAGAAATTCACCTTGATCTGGACATCAAATTAATGCAGGGAGGCTGTTATAAAGTAGTATTGCTGTATGTTGTCATGGTTGTCTAAGGAAGAGGTTCAGAGGCATACAATCTGAACAGTAACTATTATTGTAGAACATAAATTTGTGCAGATATACGAAACCGTAGGTTTCTTCAGTCCAAGCCATGAGCTTTCTCCATTCAGACTACTACTAGTCATGTGACTCCCTTTATATCATCTTGTGGGCTGTGCTGTTTTCCCAGTTTCAGTTCCATATTAACCCATCAGCCCTGAACACCCTCACACTACAAGTATCACATTCAACAGAGAATTAAAAAGCTGGGGCTCCCTACCAAAACTAATCAGATAACTAACATAGGCACAAACTCATTCCTCACTTAAAATAGCCACAGTACAGGCAATTTCACAAAATGATCTCTTTAATGCATGATTGCACAATATTTTTATTAACCACTCAAGAATGCTGCTTAAATGCAGACAGGTCAGGGAGTAGTCAATCTGGTGGAGGCGGAAGTAGGTGGGTGGTCGGGAGGGTAGGCAGGGCATAGTCAGGTCAGGTTGGGGTTAGTCGGTTGACCAGGGGTTAGAAGTTAGGCCAGGGGGAAGTCGAGTGGTCGGGAGGGTAGTCAGTTGTTTGGAAGGATGGTCAGGGTTACTTGGATCAGGTTGGGGGCAGTCGGGGGAGGTTGGGTGGTTGGGGTGTAGTTGGGTTTGGTTAGTGGGTAATCAGGAGGTCTGGGGGTAGTTGGGTCGGAGGGGTACTCAGGTCGGGCGATGATCGTGGGTGAGGTCGGGTGGTAAGGGGGTAGTCAGGTTTGGTTGAGTTTGGTCGGGGGTTTCAGGAGAGGTAATCAGATTGGGGGGGGTAGTCAGGTGGTCGGGGTGGGGGGGGGTGATTGGGGAGTTATTTGTATAGTTATTTAGGTGTTAGACTAGGGCCAGAATTTTACCTGAACAGAAGTGGAATGGCTCAAGATGGCTTCGAACGAGTGTCCCGACAACATCACGGACTTGCGCGCTATTTTGCCCTGCGGGGGCTGCAGCAGTCAGAAGTGTGCCTGCCAACAATTAAGTGGACAGTCAAGCCCAATAATGAAGCAATTAGCAGCGATTTTACATGGCCTGTCCACATGGACGGGCCATCCTCCCAGGCAGCATTCACATTTTTGCTCAAACCTTGATTCAGAGCGGGATGAAATCTCCCTGGGGGAATAAAAAGAGATATTTGGCGACTCATTTTTTTATAAAGCATGTTTTCAGGTGCTTGATTGTGCTGTATGGACATATTTTTCAACATTTTTGTTGTTTCCTTTATTCTGTTGAGGTCTGCAGTTCCCTGGGGCAGCCGTCTGCCTTCAGGGAGCTCACAAGAAGCGCTCAACCGCACCCACAGCTAGGTCACCGCACCCACGATCTGCCCTCTTACTGCCCCCACCCAGGCAGTGCTGAGCATTTCTCAGCGCACATTTCACGCTGGCTGGCCGTTAATTGGCCAGCCACTGTGAAGTCGGGGTCTGACCCTGGCCGGAAGACCATTTCCTGATTGCTCCCAGGCCCGCCAATTGCGTGCACCTGACGAACAAAAAATTCAGGCCTAGGTTTTATCTCTCCAACATTTCCTGGGTAACTGAAGGTAAACACTCTGGTTCAGAGGCAGAGGGTTAAGACAGTTCCACGGTACTTACCTGGCTCAGAGTTGGAGAATTTCGTGGAAGGTCCGGGGAGCAGGGGAATTGCCAATCAGAAGTTTAAGCTTCCCAGACAATTCCCACATAAGTCAGCTTGTCGGACTTCCACATGGTCCCACTCGATCCAGAAACCGGAAGATTTGGCCCATTAAAAAATCTTAAGTCTGCATACATGTCCTATTTACAAAACTTGATATCCTGTAGTCATATGTTTGAAAAATTTTGTGTCAACTTTTCCCATTATCAATTCCTATGGTTGTACTCAAGAGTAGAAATTGATATATGTTGTGCCCATATTTTAGGTGTTAAACAGATCCAAAGGTAGGCAAATACTACAGTCAGGTAGCCCATGTCCAACTTATTTAAGCACTAGGGTCCTGCTAAACTCTTGGGGCTCATTTGTTGGCCATCCATGCCTTTTGTAAATCCATCAGTGATAAACTTGGGATTCCTTAGGAGCCAACAAGAAATAAATTAACATTTGAAAAAGAATTCTTCCTTTGGAGCAAGAAGGAGCAAGAGTGTTCTGATGACCACTGCCAGCCCCTGTCTGTCCCACTAATGAGTCTATGCCTGCCGCCCACTGCTAACTGGTCCCTACCATTCACCTCCCGACCCCTGGGGCTGCTGCTGGTGTTGCAGCATCAGGATTAATGTCTACTTTGGTTTATAAACTGCATCAGAATGAGCAGCAGTCATCTACAGCTCACTGGTTTAACTTAAATAAAGCCTGAGGGCTTATTTTCATTGAGGTAGCTGGTCTGGGACAGGGATCGATCCCTGTGTCCAGTTCTTGCCAACATACTGGTTTCTACCTCTTAGAACAGATACTGGATTTGAAAATTTCTCATACTGTAACTGTACCATCCTAGCAGTAGTGTTCCTGTTGTTCCACCTTGGAGCTACCCAGCTTGTACTAAGAGAAATGCCTAAGCTGCAACAAATCTAGCTCCGCTGCTACTCAAATTGTGATAAGTTCTGATATGGTATTTAATTATAAATTATAAGAATAGCTTTACTTTATTTCTTTATTCTTTTATGGGATGTGGATATTGCTGCCAAGGCCAGCATTTGTTGGCCATTCCTAATTGTCCTTGTTAAGCCATTTTTGTGGGCAACTGAAAGTCAACCACATTGTGTGGGACTGGAGTCACATGTAGGCCAGACCAGATAAGTACAGCAGATTTCCTTCCCTAAAGGACATTAGTGAACCAGATGGGTTTTTACAACAATCGCTGTTAGCTGCCATAGTCACCATTACTAAGGCTAGCTTTATATTTCAGATTTATGAATTGAATTCAAATTCTGCCATGGTGGAATTTGAATCCATGTCCCCAGGGCATTAGCCTGGGCCTCTGGATTACTAGTTTAATGACATAACCACTTTGCCATCATCTCTCCAAGCTTAAATTGGGGACTGAATTATATTTGTTCCTGGTGCAATTTCCCCTCCTTTCTACTGCACATGCAGATTACGGTAGGAAGAGGCTCACATTTCAACTTTCCCACTGAGCAGGAAAGTAGGTCTTAGGTGAATAAGGACCACCTCCCTTCCCCCACTGTCTTTCCTCTGCCTTGTCCCCATCCCTCCTTCCCATTTCCCCTCTCTTGCAATGGAGAATTGTATATCCAAATTTGCAGGTGACTGGAAATTAGTAGGCACAGTAAGTTGTGTGGACGAGCAGAAGGTGCAAGGACAAGCTCGGTGAATGGGCAGAACTGTGTGAAATGGAGTTCAACATGGGGAAGTGTGAGGTCATCCACATTAGAGCAACGACAAATCAGAATATTTTCTTAATAGGAAAGGATTAGTACCTGGGAAGAGCAAAGCATTTAGGCATTCATGTACACAAATCACTAAAAGCTAGTGCATAGGCACAAAAAATAATCAAAAAAGGCTAATTGAATGTCGGCTTTTATCTAAAGGGGGTTGGACTTCAAAAGTGAGGAGGTGACCCTTTAGTTACAGCGTCTTAGTCAGACACCATGTTTACTATCTGTGCACCATACCTTAGGAAGGATGTATGGGCCTTGGAGGATGTACCGCACAGATTTATCATAATGATACTAGGGCTTAAAAGGTTAAATTGAGGTTGTATAAATTTGATTTGTTTTAATTTGAGTTGGGAGTGATCTAATCAAAGTGTTTAAAATGATGATGGGTCGAAACAGAGAAACTGTTTCCTACGGTGGGAAATCTGGAACAAGAGGGCATAATCTTAAAGACAGAGCTAGGCCATTTACAACAACAACATCTTTCATTTATATAGCATCTTTAACACTGTAAGGTATCCCAAGGTGCTTCACAGGAGTGTAAACAGACAAAATAATTGACATAAAGCCAAAGAAGGAAACATTACAACAGTATCAAAAGTTTGGTCAAAGTTTGGTAGGTGTTGTATTATTCCAAAATAATTTAAGAACTATATTATAATATAATATATATACATATATCTTGAGAGTGCCATATCACTCACTACAGCACTACAGTGTACCAAAGCAATAGTGTTCACTCTGCAGCGCTTTCTGAAATCTGAAAAAATATACTCAATGAAAACTCCAGTACTTATGTCTAAAAATGTGATTATTTTGAACTTCTGGGAACCAAAAGGCATAACATGGTGCCAGCAGGTGTTTGTGAGTGAATCCTAATCTTTATAAACTAAATCAATGCTGAATTAGATTGAGAAAAGTCAACCCAAATTAGCGGCAGAAAGGGAGAAAAAAATTGAGTGAATTATGCAGAAACAAGATAACTACCACAACAGTGAACACACAGCTCCAACCTAGGATGAATTTGGAGGCTGATGATGTCATAGAGGCATCTGAGAAGTTTAAACAAAAGTACAGGTTTACATTCGATAGTTTAATAAAAGGCACTAGATAAGATGAAAGGATCAGCTATATCCTTTTGTGGACAGGAGAAAAAAGTTTTAATCTTTTCAGTAGCTGGGAAATGAGTGAGGACAGCTGGAGAAACCCAGGCAAATTTTTTTAAGAAATTCAGCACACACCTCTAGCCAAAGTAAAACCATTGGATCCACCAATGTGAATTTCAGAGCCTGAGGCAGGAACCAGGTGAGCCTATTGACAATTTCTTAAGATTGCTATGGTGCGGCGGATGGTATTTGCCAGGCTGACCAAATCCACAAGGGAAACTTGGCCACGCTATCACAACAGTTTTGCCATTTGTATTTATTATGAGAAGACTTGCGCACTGAATTCAGAAGGAATGAGTCCGCTAACACCTTTAGAAATTTTAAAAATTAAATTAAAATGTTTATTAACAAAAGAAAAGAATACAACACACACACACTGTTACTTAATATTATGACAATTCCCAAAATTCCTAGTTAACCCGACTCCAAGCTACACAGCCCCTTTAAGGCAACAGCGCAAAATAGATTTTAACTTTATTGTGACAATCCAACTAGTTTACCATAACCACCCACTCGACAATGGAATTCCAAAGGCTTTTAACACAAGTTTGGTTACTGGAACAGCAGACTTCTGCAAAGTAGCTAGAGGCTTTTCCCCAAGCCTATTTCACACGGTGTATCTTTCAGATATTACACGCCCACACCTCACACAGCCTTCCATCTTTCTTTAGATATATTTCTTCCTCTTTAATCTGTAAATCCCATTGTTCCCACATGTCTTTAGAATTTACTTTTCCCATAGTATAAAAATCTTTTATGTTGTCATTATGGCCAGCACTTTTGGGAAAAATCAATGTAATAATCGGCCTTATTTATCTTATTAGTTGTAAACATCCTACCATGTCACTTTGAAAACTAAACATCTCTACACTTATCTTAAAATGCAAATGTCATTCACACTCTATCTGCTGAGACTTTACTCTAGCTCACTCGTTAGCATTTCACATGCCCTTTTACACCTAACTCTTTTGATAATTTCAACCTTGCAGTCTATCCGTCTCTAATTTAATTAAATTAGTCACACAGACAGAACCACCCATGCACACAAGCATAAGCCTACTTTACAATGTTCCCCAATAATATTATGAAAAATATGATAGTTTTGTGACAAGATTGAGAAATGGAACCAGCAAATGTTAATTCAAGGAAACCAATGAAAGGCAGATAGATCAACTTTTTTCCAGTGCTGTCGGCCCTGATGTACAAAAAGCTCTAATTGGAAAAGGCAAGTGCACAGTCTTACATGCTGTAGATACTGCCAGAGCAAATGAAATCATGAGCAGACAGATAAAGACACTGACTACCCAAATGAATGGTTTTCAGTTAGAGTTCGGGGAAAGGTAGCAGAAAGATATGCAAGAGCTGTGAAAGACCAGGAGTTCACAGACAGAAAGAAATGTCCTGCAGAACTTGTGGAAAGCCTAATCACTGAGAAAAGAGGTGCAGAACAAAGAAAGATGTTTAAGGAACTACCAGAGGCAGAGCAACAGAGTGAATGAGAAATAAAAGAATCCAAAACATCCATACCCCTGGAAGATGATGATGAGTTTGGGGACACAATAGATGTAGGAACCATATAACTGCATGAAATTGCTGGATGTGAAGTTCCCAGAGAGAATGAAATTCACAAAGCCATTCAGATCAGTTAAAAGATGAGAAATAAACCCACAATCATAAATCTGAAGCTAAAGTTTAATATGGAAACACAGTGTAACATTATCCTTTGAAACCATACCAGAAGACCTTTCCTGAAAATTTGAAAGAAAATGGTTACCCAAATAAAGATCCTCCAAAACTGAGCAATGTCAGGCTGACAGCATATGGTTGACAGCTAGGAGCGACCCAGATCAGAAGGACACACAAAGGAAAAGACGTTAACTCCATGTGCTACGTCACTGAAACAGATGGTCCTGCTATCCTGGAGTTGAACAGTTGTGAAGATCTGTAGCTGATCTCAGTAAACCATTAGTGTGTACAGTGTATAGTTCCACAGCACATGATGAGATCTGGAAAAATACACTCGATGGATGCTCCAGTATTTGTGTCTGAAAGTGTGATTATTTCAAACCTCTGGGAGCCATAAGACATAACAGTAGGGTCAGAATCTTGGGGTCGGCGAGCGGGCATGGGCCCGCTCGCCGATGCGTAAAATGATGCGTGGTGACGTTGGGTGTGTGTCATTCAGATCTTCAGTTCGGTGGGTGCGCACCGGAGTTGGCTGCGCGCCTGCTGAAATGTCAAAGTCCTATTAAGGCCATTTAAATATCCATTTAAATAATTAACATAGTTGCGTGTCTAACCTTAAGGTTGGCGGGAAGGCAAAGAGCCCAGGTGACCTTCGCATTTATCATGAAACCTCATCCATGGGCGAGTTGAGGTTTCATGAAGGTTTTTAAACTTCAATAAAAATTTTAAATAAAATTTATAGACGTGTCCCAGGTCATGTGACACTGCCACCTGAGGGCATATATTTTTTTAAAATTTTCTCTTTCTTTATTTAAATTTTTAAAAATCAAACTAACCTTTCTGAGTTAGCTCAGGGAGATTTGTGTGCTTTTTTGCGCACATGCACAAAAGAGCGCAGGCCGCAACTCAGTCTACTCCACCTGCCCGCATAGGGAGTGCTCAGCACTTCCGGGTGCACATCACGCTGGGCGGGCCTTAATTGGCCCACCCACATAAAATGCCACGCGCAGCTGATCGCGGGCGGTGATCAGCAATGTGCCCACCCGTGCCCACTCCCGCCTAGCTCCCCTGACGAGGAGAAGATTCTCCCCTAGGTTTCAAGCAGTGCCTAAAAGGAGGAGAGGCTTAGGGAGTTTAGGACCCAGACAGATGAAAGTAATGGTGGGACCAAGGAAGTCAGGTGTGTATGTCAGGCCAGAATTGGAGGAATGCAGAATTCTCAAAGAATTCTACAGCTGGAATGACATTGGGATTGGAAATCTGGAGCTCTGGCCATCAAAAGGCTATGGATGCTGAATCAATTTAAATGTCCAATAATGATGCCAATAGACTATTCTTAGATAATAAATGTGGTAAAAATATGATTAAATGGAGTTCAGGTACAGATCAGCCACACTCATGCAATGTTCCTTCACATTCTCTTTCTTGCCATGCCTCTGTCCTGCTTGCACCCTCCTTATCCTCTCTTTCTCTCCCTACATTGATCATCATTCTCCATTATTCCTTCCCCTACCCTCTGCTCACCGCCTTCTCTCCTTATGTTTTAATTTCCTCTACTATTTCAGTAAACGTCCCTTCTTATACTACTGCTGCTAAATCACAATACACTTAAAATAATAAAGGTGCATCAGAAAGGGGTCAAAAAGCAGAATTTCCTGGGGAAAATGATCCCAGGCCCCACAAGGAAATATTGTATCAACATAGTTGATGTCCTGCTTTAAAAATTTTAAATCTATCTTTGCAAAGGATGTGTATTTTAGTTTTCACACCTATAATGATATATAATCTAATAGAAGCTTAGATATAACTGAAAATTAAGCCATTATAAGTTCACATTTCATTATAACTATTTCTTTTCATGTATGAGGAATGAGGTCATTGAATTACAATTTTCACAGAAAAATAAACTTGAGTTGCAGTTTGTGATCCCAAGACACAAATGAAAACCCCGAAATCCAATATAGCAAAAAGAAATTTATTCAGTCATCTTGAAGCAGTGGGCATTGTCATAGACCTATATTCAGGGCTGCTTTTTTTTTTGCTTTTGAAGGCTGTATATCAGTTTTTCTGAGGTTTGTAGATTGACATTTATTGAACTTACTCTAACATCTTGGAAGACGCTTAGTGTTCCAGCAGCAGTATTGAACCTTTATACAGTAAGAGACAATTGCTGATTTAATTTATTTTCAGTCTTCAGTTTTCCCTCCATCATTGTACTCTTAATATCACAGTGCTGTATCTGGTTGATTTCAAGACCTGGGAAAAGCTTGGGTGTAAGCTCTGCTCAAATCCAAGACTTAAAATCTTTGTTGATCGAAATTGGTAGAAGATTCTATTGATTATACTGCTAGTATTTAATATGATAGAGAAATGTCTCTGGGACTTACACAAGTCTGGCCAAGATTTATTTTATTGAATGTAAACCTTCATTTCAGCGTTGCTGAGCGGGTAATACTCTCACCTTTGAGTCAGAATGTTATGGGTTATGGGTTTGTGTCAGTATCTAAGAAGGTAATCCAGTCTGACTCTGAATTGCAGGACTAAGGGAGTGCTGATCTTTGGATGCACTGGTTCATCAGATATAATGTTAAATCAAAGTTGTGAGGACTAATTACCTATCTATTGTCCTGTGATGACATTCCTTTTTTTGTTGTTTCAGAATTTACCAAAGATATACAGCTGCCACCCGGGTCCATTTTTTGCTCAGCCTTTTCTCTAGGTTTATTCATGCCACTGCCCCTCCATCTGCTGCTGCCTCAGAACCGCACCTTTATCACACATTATGCAACCAGAGGGAATGGGACTAATTGGATTGTTCCATGGATAGTCGGCATAGACTCAATGGGCTGAATTCTGTGCCACGAATGACTCTACGACTCTATGGCTGGCTATAATGCTAGAAGGCTTGAGAAACAAGGCTGTAACCAGGGAGTCGAGAGGAGGGAGGAAGGAAGAAAGCACATAAACCCCCTTCAGAGGGTTGGTGGGGATGGGGGGTGGGGGGGGGTGGTCAGTGGCGTGGATTGCACTGCTGGTGGGGTTGGGAGGAGCTTTAAATTGAGGGTTGGAGAGGAGTCTTTAGAGCATGCGTCAGCGGCTTTGGATCAAAGAATGGGGGCTTCAAGTTGGAAGACAGGCCTTCGGATCATGGATCAAACAGCCTTCAAATTACAGGTTGGTTTGGGATCGCAGGTCAAGGGATTCTGATTCTATCAGTAGCTTCAGAAAACATATTGGGGGTCTTCAGGCCATGGGTTGGGAAAGATCCTGATCAGGTGGTTGTTGGGAGTGGTGGGGGGAGGGGTGGTGGTGGTGGCTTGGAAGACTGCAGGAAATGAGGCAATCACAGCAAGTTTGCTTGGGGGTGGATAGATTCTTCCTGCTGGATCATCCATTCTCGCCTCCCTTTTGCTACCAGGATTCCTGAGCCCTGGGAAGCCCGGCCCCTCGGCTATTAAGCAAAAAAGCCAGCTAAAATTTGAGCTGCACAGCCTCGTTAATATATTTAAGTAACTAGTCTATTTCTTGAGAGCTGGTTAGTCACCCAACCCCAATCCCATTAGTTTAAATAGGCACATTGGAGGCTGGTTGGGGTAAATTTTCAGGTTTTGAGATTTTAACCATTCCCACCCTATTCGATCCCATTCAACTTTTTACCCTTTCAGAAATACCCTAAACCTCCCTTGCCCCTCTAGTTCACATAAGGATTTCATACCCATGCCAATTCAGCTGGGCACTTGTCAAGCGTGTGTTCTTTCTCCTCCTCCAGTTTTCATACTACAGTTTATCCCCCTCAGTACAGGTTAGCATGTTGGCACTTGCCCCTCATCCTCTCTCAGCTAATGCTGGCATTCCCTTTTTTTTCCACTTCTAACTTCTCTTTGTCCATGATCCCAGTTTCTGTGCTTTTCCCTCTTCCCTTCTGGGAGTGCCAGAGTGTGGCATTTGCCCTGTGATGTAATTATCTGTTTGAGCACACCAATTAGCAGTATGAAATTAAAGTAATGGAAAACAATGTTCTTTACAATGTTACCTCATTGGAGGGCAATTTCTAAATTGGAAAGCCATGAACAATTAGTAGCAGCAACTGGAGACATTTGCAAATTAACATAAACGTGGAGTTAAACTTTACAGTATAGGTTTTACAGACAATCTTTCCTGATTTGCAGCTTCGCCTACTGGCAGTGCACATTGGGCAATCAGTCACAGAGCTCACCAGCCCAACTAAAAAATTTCATCCACCAAAATGCATGGACAGAATGTTCTGTCAGGGGATGCCCGATTGAATTTGTGCTCCTGATGAGCAATGTGTGTGATCATCTGAGTGACGCTTCATACTAGAAGTGAATATGTAAAAATATACCCTTGTATATGGCCCCAAGGTTTCACGCATGCAGCTCATAAAGACAATGGGCAGAATTTTACAGCACCCCCTGCCCCACCCGTCGGGATTTTCCAGTCCTTCCGAAGTCAGTGGATTTTTAAACAGCTCCAGCCCCACCCTAGCCACAACGGGGTGGTGAAATGCTGCCCAGTAAGATTGATTAGTCCTGATATAGACAGATCCAATTAGGACAAGTTGAAAGATGAAGATTTAATATCATTATGATCTGCATCAGATTGAGGGATGTTAGAATAGATCACAGGAGTCACAAGCACTGGTCAATTTTGTCCATTACTCTGTACCTTCTACAAGAGTTTGTTTTTGCTTCTGTGCAGCATCTTGGAACATTTTACTACATTAAACGTACTATAAGTTGTGAAGAGTGTGCGAGTGTATCACGTATATGTGTGCAGCAGTGCCTGTTGCCTATTAAATGTGCTGAACATCTACTACCTTTATTTATGATAATTCAGTGAGTGTTTGCATGCACGTGTTCAACCATTATATCTCTCCTGAGGTCAGATTTGAAGATTTAGTACTGGCTATGAGTTGTGGCATCAGACAGTCTCTACCACCTGCAAAAGACAGGACAATATTAAGTAAAAGAATATAGGCACCACAATCCAGATATCTTACGTAGCAACAATCCGTTAATCAATTCAGCTTCCATAACGCATATAACAGTGACTACACTTCAAAAAGTGCCTAATTGACTGTAAAGACTTTGAATGCCAAGGTTATATTTTGCTAATTACCTTAATCTGTGTCCTCTGGTTACTGACCTTTCTGCCAGTAGAAACGGTTGCTCTTTATTTACTCTAACAAAACCAACTCATGATTTTTAAAACCTCTATAAAATTTCCTCTTAACCTTACTTACTCTAAGGAGAATAACCCTGGTTATTCTGCTCATCCCTGGTACCATTCAAGTAAATCTCTTCCTCTCCAAAGATTTGATTTCTTTCTCAAAGTGTGGTGCCTAGAATTGAACATAACTAGTGTTTTACAGAGATTTAGCATAAACTCCTTGCTTTTATATACCGATCATTCATGAATAAAACCAAAAATCCCATATTCCATTCCCAATTAACTGCTGGACACCAACTTCTTTTCCTGGCTCCATGTGTAGATGACATTGTAAATTATTCCTTCTCCTTGGGTGAGAGCGCCACCAAGGTAAATCCAAGCTAACAGCTTTCTAGATACTTGTAAAACAAGCTACATTGAGCTGAAATTGACAGATACGCCTTTTAAGCACATTTACTAACTGCGCTTTGGATAGTGAGATATGAACATACGAAATAGGAGAGAAGTAGGCCATTCGGCCCCTCAAGCCTGCTCCGCCATTTGATAATATCATGGCTGTTCTGCCTGTAGCCTTAACTCTAATGTCCTCTCTATCCCCTGTACCCTTTGACTCCCTTTTCAATCAAGAATCTAACTAACTCAGTCTTAAAAATATT
This sequence comes from Carcharodon carcharias, assembly GCF_017639515.1. Taxonomy (NCBI): domain Eukaryota; kingdom Metazoa; phylum Chordata; class Chondrichthyes; order Lamniformes; family Lamnidae; genus Carcharodon; species Carcharodon carcharias. The sequence continues at coordinate 61,646,116 of NC_054482.1, read as the reverse complement.
CAATGACTCTGCCTTCACTGCTCTCTAGGGAAGATACTTCCACAGACTAACGATCCTGAGAGAAAACATTTCCCTCATCTCTGTCTTAAATGGGAGACCCCTAATTTTTAAACTGTGTCCCCTAGTTCTAGCCGTTCAATTAAGAGGAAACATTCTCCTAGCATCCACCCTGTCAAGTCCCTCAGTATTTTACATGTTTCAATAAGATCACCTCTCAATAGATACAGGCTCAACTTGTCCAACATTTCCTCATTAGATAACTTCTTCATCTCAGGACTGAGTCAAGAACTTTTCTGTAATGCTTCTAATGCAATTATATCCTTTGTTAAGTAAGGAGACCAAAATTGTACACAGTACTGCAGATGTGTTCTTAACTATGCCCTGTACAACTGCAGCAAAATCTTCCTACTTTTATATTTCATTCCCCTTGCAATAAACAACAACATCCTATTTGCCTTCCTAATCACTTGCTGTACCTGCATACCTTCTTGTGATTTTTATACCAGGACACCCAGATCCCTCTATACCGCAGAGTTCTGGTTCTCCATTTAAATAATATGCTGCTTTTCTATTCTTCCTGCAAAAGTAGACAAGTTCACATTTTCCCACATTATACTGCCAAATCTTTGCCGACTCACTTATCTATATCCCTTTGCAGACTTTTATGTCCTCTTCACTACTTACTCTTCTACCTATCTTCGTGACATCAGCAAGTTTAACAACCACACAATCAGTCCCTTCATCCAAGTCATTGCAATAGCTTGTACATAATTGAGGCCCCAGCACTGATTCCTGTAGCACTCCACTGCTAACATCTTGCTAACTCAAAAATAACCCATTCTCTGTTTCCTGCTAGCAAACCAATCCTCTATCCATGATAATATGTTCCCCCCTACAACATAAGCTCTTATTTTGTGTAGTAACCTGTGGTGTGACATCTTATAAAATGCCTTTTGGAAATCCAAGTACACCACATCTACACTTTCCCCTTTATCCACATTGCTTGTTAATTCCTCAAAGAACTCTAATAAATTAGTTAAACACAATTTTCCTTTCACAAAACCATGTTGACACAGCCTGATTGTGTTAAGATTTTCTGAGGGCCCGGCTATAACCTCCTTAATAATAATTCTAGTATTTTCCCTATGACTGGTATTAGGCTAACTATCCTGTAGTTTCCTGCTTTCTGTCTCTCTCCTTTCTTGAATAGGGGACCATAGCAATATTGGCAGGAGTGGCCACCGCACAGTCCTTGTGGAGACAAAGCCCCGTCTTCACAAGAGGATACCCACCATCGTGTTGTGTGGCACTACCACTGTGGTAAATGGGATAGATTTTGCACAGATCTAGCAACTCAAGCCCCGGCATCCATGAGGTGTTGTGGGTCATCAGTAGCAGCAGAATTGCACTCAACCACAATCTGCAACCTCATGGCCTGGCATATCCCCCACTCTACGATTACCATCAAGCCAGAGGATCAACCTTGGCTCAGTGAAGAGTGCAGGGTGGCATGCCAGGAGCAGTACCAGGCATACCTAAAAATGAGGTGTCAATCTGATACAGCCATAACACAGGATTACTTACGTAACAAACAGCATAAGCAGCAAGTGATATTCAGAGCTAAGCAATTCGACAACTAATGGATCAGATCTAAGCTCTGCATTCCTCCCACATCTAGTTGTGAATGATGGTGGACAAATAAACAACTCACTGATGGAGGATGCTCCACAAATATCGCCATCCTCAATGATGAGGGAGCCCAGCACATCAGTGCAAAAGATAAAGCTGAAGCATTTGCACCAATTTTCAGCCAGAAGTGCCGAGTGGGTAATCCATCTCGGCCTCCTCCAGAGGCCCCCAGCATCACAGATGCCAGTCTTCAGCCAATTCAATTCACTCTACGTGATATCAAAAAACAGCTGAAGGCACCGGATACTGCAAAGGCTATGGGCCCTGATAATATTCCAGAAATAGTATTGAAGACTTGTGCTCCAGAACTTTCCGTGCCCCTGAGCCAAGCTGTTGCAGTACATCTGGCATCTACCCAGCAATGTGAAAAATTGCCCAGTTGTGTCCTGTACACAAAAAGCAGGACAAATCCAACCTGGCCAATTACCGGCCCATCAGTCTACTCTCAATCATCAGTAAAGTGATTGAAGGGGTCATCAACAGTGCTTTCAAGTAGCACTTGCTTAGCAATAACCTACTCACTGATGCTCAATTTTGGTTCTGCCAAAGCCACTCAGCTCCTGACCTCTTAAAACAGCCTTGGTTCAAACATAGACAAAAGAGCTGAACTCCAGAGGTGATGTGAGAGTGACTGTCCTTGACATCAAGGCAGCATTTGACCAAGTGTGGCATCAAGTAGCCCTAGCAAAAATGAAGTCAAGGGAATTGCGGGAAAAATCTCTGCTGGTTGGAGTCGTATCTACCGCAAAAGAAGATGGTTATGGTTGTTGGAGGTCAGTCATCTCAGTTCCAGGACTTCACTGCAGGAGTTCCTCAGGATAGTGCCCTAGGCCCAACCATCTTCAGCTGCTTCATCAATGACCTTCCTTCCATCATAAGATAAGAAGTGGAGATGTTCACTGATGATTGCACAATGTTCAGCACCATTTTCGACCCCTCAGATACTGAAGCAGCCCATGTCCAAATACAGTAAGACCTGGACAATATCCAGGCTTGGGCTGACAAGTGTCAAGTAACATTTGCATCACACAAGTGTCAGGCAAAGACCATGCCCAACAAGGCAGAATCTAACCATTGCCCCCTTGACGTTTACCATCACTGAATCTCCCACCATCAACTTCCTGGGGGTTACCATTGATCAGAAACTGAACTGGACTAGCCATATAACTACTGTGGCTACAAGAGCAGGTCAGAGGCTAGGAATCCTGCAGTGAATAACTCACTTCCTGACTCCCTAAAACCTGTCCACAAGGCATAAGTCAGGAGTGTGATGGAAGACTCTCCAGTTGCCTGCCTGAATGCAGCTCCCACAACACTAAAGAAGCTTGATACCATCCAGGACAAAGCAACCAAACTTGACTAGCACATTATCCACAAACATTCATTCCTTCTACCACTGACACACAGTGTGCACCATCTACAAGATGTGCTGCAGGAACTCACCAAGGCTCCTTAGACAGCACCTTACAAGCCCACAACTGCTACCATCTAGAAGGACAAGGGCAGCAGACACTTGGGAACACCATCACCTGGAAGACCTCCTCCAAGTCACTCAACGTTCTACTTGGAAATATATCGGCGTTCCTTCACTGTCACTGGGTCAAAATCCTGAAACTCCCTCCCTAACAGCACTGTGGGTGTATTTTTCAATCTGATGGGACCTTTCCGGAATCTAGGGAATTTTGGAAAATTAAAACCAATGCGTCTGCTATTTCAGCAGCCATGTATTAAAGACCCCAGGATGAAGTCCATCAGATCCTGGGGACTTTTCAGCCTTTCTCAGCACCCTTTCCCTGTTGATTGTAATTATATTAAGTTCCTCCCTCCCTTTTACCTTTGATTTACAAATATTTCTGGGATTTCTTTGAAGGCAGACACAAAATATCTATTCAATGCTTCTACCATTTCCTTATTTCCCATTATTAATTCCCCAGATTCACTCTCTAGAGGACCAATGCTCATCTTAGTTTTTTTTTAAACTCGTCGGAGCTCTTACTGTCTGCTTTTATATTTCTAGCCAGCTTCCTCTCGTACTCTAACTTCTTTCTCATTTATTTTTTAGTCATTCTTTGCTGTTTTTTAAAAAATTCTGTCAAATCCTTTGACCTGCCACTAACCTTAATTGTACGCTTTTTCTTTTAATTTGATACTATCTTGAACTCCTTTAGTTAGCCACAGATGATGCATCCTTCTCTTGTAGTATTTCTTTCTCATTAGAATGTACCTTTGCTGAGTGGCATTGCATCTTTACTGACCTATCCCTTAACCTATTTTCCCAGTTCACTTCAGCCAGCTCTCTCTTCATACTCTTGTAATTGTCTTTATGTGAGTTTAAAACACTAGTCTTAGACACATATTTCTTATCCTCGATCTGAATGCAAAATTTAAACATGTTATGATTATTGCTACATATGGGATCCTTTACTATGAAGTCATTAATTAATCCTGCCTCATGACACGTTCCTAGATCTAGAATAGTCTGCTGTTGTGCTGCTCTAAGAGATTGCTCCAAATACACTCTAGGAACCCATCTTCCAGACCACCTTTGCCATTCCGGTCTTTCCAATCTATATGTAGAGTAAAATCACCTATGATTATCACCGTACCTTTCTCACAAACCCCCATTATTTCTTCTGTATACCCTGACCTACTGTGTAGCTATTGTTAGCGGACTACTCCATTAAATACTTCTTACCTTTGCTATTTCTTATCTTTACCCAAACTGGTTCTATATCTTGATATTTAGAACTAAGACCAACTCACTATTGTACTAATGTCATCCTGAATTGACAGAGCTACCACACCACCTTTTCCTAGCTTCCTGTCCTTTTGAAATGTCATGTACCTTTGAATATTCAGGTCCCAGTCTTGGTCATCCTGCAGCCATGTCTCTTTAATGGTTATCAGGTCATACATATTTATTTCCACTTGAGCTGACAATTCATCCATTTTGGTACGAGTGCTACAGATACAGAGCCTTTAGTTCTGTCTTTTTCCTATTTTTGCAAACTCTGGCCTTATCTGTTGATGCACTCTTAAGTTTGTACACTCTGTCCCTTTCTGCCATCCTCTGATTATCATCACCCTTCTTGTTACCTTGTTTTCTTACCTTGTCCTTTCCCTGTAATTTATCACATCTTTGCTCACGTGATCTTTTGCTCCCACTATTTAGTTTAAAGCCCTCTCTACTGCTCTACTTATACAACTCAACAGACACTGGTCCCAGCACGGTCCAGGTGAAGACCATCGCAATGACAAAACCTCCACTTTCCTCAGTTCTGGTGCCAGTGCTGCATGAATCACAACCCATTTCTCCCACACCAATCTTTGAGCCATGCATTCAACTCTCTAATCTTATTTATCCTACACCAATTTGCTTGTGGCTCAGATAATCATACAGAGACTATTACCTTTGAGGTTCTGTTTTTTAATTTAGCCCCTAGCTGCTCATACTCCCTAAGCAAAACCTCTTTCCTAGTCCTATGTCCTTATGTTTATGTTGTTAGTACCTATGCAGACCATGACAACTCATGGCAATTTCCTTTCCAGCCCTTAACAGTTGTCCCAAACATTGGCACTGGGCAGGCAACACCGTCTCCTGGACTCTCACTTTCGGCTACAGAGAACTGTGTCCATCCCCCTGACTACACTATCCCCTACTAACACTACATTCCTATTAACTCCCCCCACTTGAATGGCTCCCTGCACAATGGTGCAATGGTTAGTTCACTCATCCACCTTACAGCTCCGCTCTCATCCATACAAGCTGCAAGAACCTCAAACCTGTTGGATAATTGCATGGGCTGAGGCTCCTCCAATTCTACCTTCTCGATCCCCATACCTGCTTCACTCACAGCCATACCCTTCAGTACCTCACCATTGCCCAAATCAAATGACCCTAGCTTATGGGGTGTTGCTGCCTCCTAGAACAAAGTGTCCAGGTAACTTTCCCCCCACTGATGCATCGTAGTTTCTATAACTGAGCCACCAGCCCACTGACATTGAGCTGAAGCTTCTCAAGCTGCAGACACTTACTGCAGAGATGATTGCCGTGGATTACACTGGCGTCCACGAGATCCCAAATACAGCAGCTGCAACACATGACCTGCCCAGCCATCTTCACTGTATTTGAATAAACTAATTAATTATTTTCCTAATTAAATTTTAATTAATGTCTCGAGCTCTGCCTGTGCTTATATTCTTATTATTTGGATTAATGTTCTGCTTACCCTGATTGAAATTCCCTTGGCCAGATAAGATAAATAGAAAATACTCAGAAGCCAAATTACCTATCTTGTTCCCTGCGATGTCACACCTTAAATGTAAAAAGTTCCCTTTTTCGCTTATCGAGATCAATTTGAAAAAATGTGTTCTCCATTTATCACAAGGCTGGGAGAAAGGGGGAGATGATTCCTTTAGGGTTCTTTTACCACAATATGACAAACAAATTATTGAATTATCCTAGGCAAGTACAGAAAACTGGGACAATGGATAACCCATAACACAGTTTTTAAAATTCACTTGCTTTCATTTCCTACTTATTAAATATACAATTTTGAACTATCTCCCAGGACAATAATTAAGTGTTCTAACTCACAGTTTTAATTAATTTAAGCAAACCCAGGATTTATGCAGATTCATTTCTGACATTTAAGAAATGCCCAGCTTATTACTAAATGGTGGTTCTTTGACAAGTCAGCTTTCGGTCACTACAGTCATTGGAAAATTTAACCAGACTAAATACTATTTTTTATCCCTATGCATAATTTATTTGCTTTATCTCTTTAACTAACTGTGCTAAGTATACTTATTTAGTATGTAGCTTGTTAAACAGCAGTTCCAGATGTAATTTAACACAGAGAACTGCGAGGCATTGCATGTCATGAGGAAGGAGAAGAAATAAAGACTAAATGATAAACTTCAAATGGAGTAGAGGAGGGAAAAGAACTTAGGCCTTTAGAAACATAAATCTTTAAAAGCGGGAGCATGTAGATAAAAATTTTATTTAAAAAAAAACATATGGGATCCTAGCTTTTCTAAATATGGGCATAGGAACAGGTCATTCAGCATCCCCCAACCCAAGACTTTTCTGCCTTCCAATGTGATCATGGTAATTCTATACCTCAACTCCATTTACCCACATTGTTCCATAGCCCAACACTTCCTTCCTAAACAAAAAATCTACTAATCTCAGTCTTGACCATTTCAACTGATCCAAAATCCATACCTTTTTTGGAGATTGGGTTCCAGATTTCCAGTAGCCTTTGCGTGAAAAAATGCTTCCTTATTTCACTCTAAAATGGATTAGCTCTAATTCTAAGGGCAGGATTTTATGTTCGTTGGGTGGGCATGCACCCAACTTGCTCGGGCATAAAATAGTGCGCGATGATGTTGGGCGAGCGTCCCAATGTCATTGCGCACTCGCATGATATTTCAGTAGGCAGGCACGCGCAAGAGTTGGCAGCATGCCCGCCGACAATTAAGAGAGCTATTAAGCCCATCAATCAGTTAATTAAGTAGTATTTTTCACTGCCCGTCCAACCTTACAGTTGGCAGGCGGGTGAATTGACCAAGTGGCCATTGGACTTTTTTAGGAAACCTCATCCATGGGCGGGATGAGGTTTTCAATAGGAATTTTAAAAAATAATAAAAATTGTTAAAAATCATTTTTAATATGTCCCTGTTCATATGCCTGAATCACATGTGGGGTCATGTTTACCTTATTTTTAAAATCTTTAATTTAGATTGAAAAATTCTTCAGCTCCCTAAGGCAGCTCTGTGCCCTCAGGGAGCTTTCAGTGCGTGCTCCCCCACGCCTGCGCAGACATTTGCCCTCGCACTCCTCCCACCCATACCCCGGCAGCAGCGGCCTGCTCGCTGATGTGGGATGATGTCAGGCAGAACCCCCGACGTCACCGGGCCTCATTCAAATTTTCAGGAAGGCGGGGGCGCAGCAAAATCAGCTGCGGGTCCGCTGACCTGTCAATGGCCAATTGAGGCCATTACCAGGATCATTTAAACAATTAAAGGACCTGCCCGTCCAACCTTAAGGTTGGCGGGCAGGCCAAGAGCCCCAGCGGGCAATAGAAAAAACATGAAACTTCATCCAGCGGCAGGATGAGGTTTCATGCAGGGTTTTAAAAAGTTTAATAAAGTTATAGTGTTAATTATGAACATGTCCCATCTCATGACATTGTCACTTGAGGGGGACATGTTAGGGAATTTTTTTTTTCTTTTTTCAATCTTTTTCAAAGTGGAAAGGATCTCCCTGAGGCTGCACTTAGCCTCTGGGAGATGTGCGCTCTTTTGTGCTCATGCGCAAAAGAGCGCACTCTCGCTTTTGGGGAATCCCCCCGTCCGCACAGGGAGCGCATAGCGCTTCCTGCCGGACATCACACTGGGCGGGTCTTAATTGGCCCGTCCACGTAAAGTGGCGGTGAGGCCCGCTTCTCCGGCGGGAATCGGCTCCCTGCCTGCTGGAGATTGGGTCGAGCCCACCCACCCGCCCGACAGACAGAAAATTCTGCCCAGAAAGTGGATGCACAACACTCACTCCTGGGATACTTCCAATTATTCTCCTGTTCAAGCAACATCCTCAGTGTTTGTTTTCTATCAATTGGCATTCTACCCATGCTACTTCATTTTCTCTAATACTGTATGCCTGAATTTATCCAAGACTCTTGTGGACACCATTTTGAATGCCTTCTGAAAATTTGTATGCATTACGTTGACTGCATTCCCTTTATCTATATAATGGGTCACTCTTCAAAAAAGCTATTACGTTTGTCAAACACGATTTGCCTTCAACTAAGCCGTGCTAGCTGTGCTTGGTTCACCCATGCATCTCTAAACTGAGTAATTTTATCTTGAATTATGGAGTCCAGGCTACATCTGCTAATTTCCAGTCCCCGGGCACAATTTGCATGGCTAAGAAGGTTGTAAAAATTGTGACCTGAACCTTTGCTAGCTCCCCCCAAACATGTTTGAATAGCCTAGGCTGTACGCCACTGGGGTTTGATAACTGTTGCACCTTCAGTGCTGATAATTTTTCAGGACCAATTCCTTTTTTACTGTTTTGCACCATTTATGGGGTCACAGGAAGCTCTTGATTTAATCGACTTTTGCACGCTGGAGCAAAATATTTTATCTTCAAAGGTTCAAGCCGTGGAATTGGCCACAACAGCTAGATTCAACCCCTCCTCCTTCCCTGTCGAAGACGCTGCAAAACTCCAGGACCAGGAGGGTGTCAGGGGTCCTCCTCTGCCCAAATCCCACCTGGAAGAAATTTCCAGCTGCACTAATGACCCCTTAAGAAAGGGGGTGTCTTAAGACAATTTGCAAAATATTTTATCTTCAGAGGTTCAAGTCATGGACTTGGCCACAACAGCTGGATATAACACAACCCAGCAGTCAGAATGATAGCATTTAAGAGAGAGAGAGAAAACGAATAGAGAGCAAAGTGTAATGAGTAGCTAGCTCTCATCACTTTATAAGCTTGTTAGGCAGAATTTATCGAAGACTGTTTATCATTCATTATGTGCCGCTTGAGAATACTGGTAGCGAGATGTGCATTCACAAGAGTGACACTTGGTTCCTCCAGAGCTGATTGATTATTATTGCTTCCGCAAAATGCTAATGATTGCCATTTTAAGAAATAGAAATGATGAGTTTGTTTAACTAGTACACTATCAGAAGAAACACCTTAAATGCGGTAATCAAAATAATTAGTACAGATAGTAAGCTCCTATTTATTTCCACAAGAAATAAAAAGATTGAGGAAAAACGTTTGAAAACTATTGAAGATGCATAGTGTTGAAACATAGAAACGAGGAACATTAGAATTTTTAAAGAAATAAATCTACCAATCTGCTGTGATCTTTTAACATGTTTGGTAGCCTGCCTCACATAAATCAACAACATATCTGTTGTTGAAAAGAAATTGAAGGTTTTGGATCTATTGAAACAGATCTGCAAATATCAGCCACCTCTGGTACATAGCCACAGTGACCATTATACATATAGGAGTTCATGCAGTGCGTGTTGGTAGGTTATGCAACATTGGGTGGAATTTTCCCAGAATTGCACTAAGTGCGGAAGTGGGCAGGTAAAATGGAGTCCTACCCTCCAACAAAAATGGTGTGTTTTCACGCCTTATCTTCCCAAGCAAGCCTTATTATTTATGCATTCCTGGGAAATACACCGTTTCCATGGCGAGGGGGCTCTCATTCGCCTGCTTGCCATCACCCCGCTGTTGCATCACGCCAGCCGCCATTTTTAAAAGGCAGCCGCCAGCAAAGCGCTCATCGCCACTAGCTCACCACCGCTGCCCGAGAGACATGGCCAGCAAAGGCAAAAAGATTGCAGTCCCGCTTCAATGATAGGTCCCTTGAGCGTCTGCTGGATAACGCGGAGGCCCGACGGAATTTGCTCAATCCCCACTCTGGCCGCAGGATGAGTAGCAATGTCACCAACCCGGCGTGGGAGGCGGTGGCAGCGGTGGTCAGCACAAATGCCCTGCAGAGAAGGACACCCACCCGCAAAAGGATGAATGATCTCCTCCGTTCCGCCCAGGTAAGCCACTCTTTTCATCATTCCCAACTCACACACTCACAAACACATCACGCATCCGCAGTGCCCTCACTCACTGCCAGTGCAAGGGACATCACCATTCACTCTTTCACACACACCGTCATTGTCCTCATCCCGTACATGGAACTACTCAACCCCCACACAGGCCAGGCATACTTGTCATCTGGCCTGGCAGGAGTCTTGATACTCTCCCCATCTCTATCCATGCAGGACAAACTGGCTCACAACAGGAGAGAAAGGTCACAGACAGGTGGAGGGATGCTGGAGATCAAAGTTCTGACAGAATTAGAAAACAGAGCCATCCAGTTGGCCGGCGATGACCAGGACCAGTCCTGTGCTGACGGTGAGGTCGGCGCTGCTCTACCAAGTGAGGATCCAGCAGCACAACATCCATCAGACAGCCATGCCATGAGTGATGTGTCCTCTTTCACAGGCCACTGCCATGCAATAATTATCTCCCCTTGCTTTCGCAGGCACATCTGGGAAACAGCTGACAGAGTCCATGATCCAGGGCCTCCAATCAAGCCCCAAAGAAACCTCTGAAGAGGAATCTGAAAGCACCCTCCCTGAAAACCCGTCACAGCGCTCACCCACACCCTCCACCAGCGCAGAGACACACACCTCAGTGGGACCTAACTTCAGAGTAGCCTTGGGTTCACAATCTGGTGGGCACAGTGCACTTTCTGGCCCACAGCAGGTGGAGGCAGGGACCTCCCAGATCCCCAGCGCTCGGAGGACTGCTGGAAGCCAGAATGTTGCTGAGCTGGAGTCAGATGATGAGCCTCTGGACTCGGTCATGTCACAGTTGCTGGAACTGCAAAGGCAAGCTCGGGAAAAAGGAAAGTTAGGTAAAAGTAGTTGCACAGCCTGGGTGTTGGTCACTTGTACATACTGTTCACTATTGTAAATAAACTCCTAAATATGTCTCCCTGCCTGTGGCTTCTTGTTCTGATGTTCTTGTCGCTGCGCTCATCAGATTGCAAGGCACGATGGAGGAGTCCATCCGCCTTCAGACTGAGGTGATAGCGCCAGCATTACAACGCACCAAGGTCAACACTGGCAGGATGGTGGCCGCCATGGAGACCTTGGTCCAGGATGTCGCTCCTGCACTGCTGCGTGGGCTTAACTCCATCACTGATGCCATAGTTGGCCTCCAACAGTACGTATGCGAGACGGGTGCTAGGCAGTTTGATCTTACTCCAGCTAACCCCTCCACTCACAGAGTCAGCCAGAGGCCCTTGGGCACCCATAGGGAGGAGGATCAACAAGTGCACGCTCTGGGGCCATCCACTCAAGTGACTCAGTAATGTCTGGCCCATCCGAATCCTCTCTCCCTGTGACCCCAGCAGCTCCAGCTTCACAGGCTGAGGAGGGTGCCTCTGCCACACAGCAGGACCCCAAGAGCAGGCCAGGGCCCTCTAAGTCTCGGCCCTCCAGAGAATGCCCGCCAAAGTCATCAGACAGGGTGTCGCAGTTGGTAGGCTGCCTCCACCTCTGCTGTGGATGTCCGGGGAGCACCAAGACATAGCAGCAGGGTTAGGAAAGTTACGTAAAAGTAGTTGCACAGCCTGGGTGTTGATCACTTGTACATACTGTTCACTATTGTCAATAAACTCCTAAGAATGTCTCCCTGCCTGTGGCTTCTTGTTCTGATGTTCTTGTCGCTCTGATGTGAAACCTTTCTGCACAATATAAAAGGCAGGTGTCTCAGTCCAGAGTCTCTTCCCTGTGCTCTGTGCAGCCTTCAGACCACAGTAATGGTCCAGCTTCACCCTCCCTGGAAACATTACTGATGTCTGCACCTCGGCGGTGCTGGTCATTGCTGCCAAAACATAGTGGGCAGGAGCCACAGAGTTCTCATACTATGTGTGCTCTCAGCACTTATAAGGTGGGGCTGGCCCCCATCACACAAGCATCTGTGACCTGTGATGCTGTGCACCAGCTCCTGAAGGGCTGAGGTGCTGAATGCGGACACAGCATCAGATGCGCCTAAAGTTTCATGGCTGCATCTCTGAGATGGTCCTGATCACAGAGCACAAGCGACCTGCCCTCAGCCAGACAGGAGTCAGACATTCTCAGAGGCTATGTGAAGATCTATGGAGTGTCCTCACTGCATGTCTTCCTAATCCTCCTCCGATCGAGCGACTATTAGGGCCTCCACTGCGTCTCCATGACAGGAGCATTCTCACAGAGGGTAATGGCATTGTGATAAGCCAGACTGGAGTCAAACGTTCATAACTGCAATGTGAGGATCTACGGGGACACCTCACTGCATGTCATCATCATCCTCCACAAATCTGGCAGCTATGAGGGCCTCCCGAGTGTGCCTGCCTCATCTAGTCAGTGTGAAAGCCTCGTCCCTGTCGTCACCACCGAGGACCCCCTCACCCTCATCCCCATCAGCGTCCTCCTCATAGGAGGAGACGTGCAGCTCCTCCATCTCTTCCTCAGCCAGCTCCTCTCCGCGTTGCAGCGCCAGGTTGTAAACAGCGCAGCCGATGTGTGACACCCTCTGTGGACTGTATTGCAGGGCTCCGCCAGACCGGTCCAGGCCCCGGAACCTCATTTTCACCATCCTGATAGTCTGCTCCACCAAGTTGTGAGCTGCTACATGAGCCTCATTATAGCATCGTTCTGCTGCAGTCTGAGGCCGCCACACGGGTGTCATCAGCCATGGCCTCTGCGGGTAGCCCTTGTCTCCAAGGAGCCAATCCCGCAGCCTCCGTGGACCCTGGCAGACTGCAGGGATCTATGACCTACTGGGGATGTAGGCGTTGAGAGCACTCCCTGGAAACCGTGCGCACACCTGCAGGATGCATTTCTGGTGGTCGCATACCAGCTGCACGTTCAGTGAGTGGAAGCCGTTACAGTTGATGACGTCCACTGGGTGTAGCGATGGAGACCTGAGTGCCCCATGGGTGCAGTCATTCGCACCTTGCACCTGTGGGAATCCCGAGATCAGGGCAAATCCAATCGCTCTTGCATCCTGGGTGAAATGCACAAAGTTGTGTGCCATGGAGAAGATGGCACCTGTGACCTCATGGATGCACTTGTGGGTGGCAGATTGTGAAATCCCATGGAGGTCACCTGTGGAGCCCTGAAAGGAGCCACTGGCATGGAAATTGAGCGCCACAGTCGCCTTCACAGCCACTGGCAGTGGATGTCTCCATGTCCCCTAGGCGCCAAGTCCTGCAGTAAGTGGCAGATGTGAGACACCAGGTCCCTAAACATGTGCAGTCATCAGCGACACTGGTTCTCAGTTATCTGCAGGAATGACAGGGGGTATCTATAGACCTTGGGTGTCGCTAGATGCCGGCCAGCCATGGCTCGCTGCCGCTCTTGGGCAGCATGTGTGGGATCCCCAGCTGCCCCTTCTTCCTGAGGTTGCTACTCCTGCCTTTGTGCAGCTGGGAGCCTCAGTCACTCTCTCCTCCTCCTTCTACGGTCTCTGTAGGCCATCAGGCATACAGCTAGGTCACCAAGATCCATGATCTTGACATGGTCCTTCTGCAGCATGAAAGAGAGAGAGAGACGTGGTTATCATGGTTATACCTTAGTACCTTTCCTTGCCCTGTGTGACCGCCCTTTAATACTTACCGGAGAGTGCTGGTCACCCTTTGGATGGCCAGAGATAAGTGCGCTGCATGGCTGCCCTGTCAACCTGCGACATGGGGGACACTGGTCCAAACCTGGTTGCTAAGATTGCAAGGGGCTTTGAGCACCTCCAGCAGTGACTGCTACATGGCCAGCACTGGCGAGGAGATTGTACAACTTGTGCAGTCCAACTGCTCCACGGTCCAATAAATTGGCGGTGGGCTTGAAATCTGTGCCGGGGAAGTTGCGGTGGGAGGGGGGATAAGGTATGGAACGCTTGGTGGCCCTTTGGTTCCTCTGCGTTCCTTGCATGGGTGGGCAGACCAGGAGCCTGACCCCAATCATATCACAATGGCTGTACCTGATCTGTCTTAGTTGCAGAGGTGTGGTCAGTTTATACAGGTGTCCCTAATGAGTGGCCACTCCCCTCGCCTACCCTGCCCCCCTCCTCAATTGCCTATGCGCAGGATGCAGCCCCCTCAGCAATTGCCAACAAGGCTGGCCAGCACTTGTCCCCAGAAATCCCGCACCTCGACAGTCGCCTCCGAGGCTGGCCAGCACTTGCCCCTGAACACCATCCCCTCCCCAGTAGTTGCCTCTGGGGCCAGGCACCAATGCCCCTGGCCCCCGCAGCATCCCTGATGCCTGTAAACAACAGGCGAGCTGTGGAGAACGCTGCTGCTCACTCATCTCAGTTCCCCAAAGTGAAGGCTGCCAATTGCATGTCCCCTGCATGAAACGCGTTGGTGTGCTTTCCCGCTGATGTGGATGTCAATACGGCGGGATTCCAAGAGCCTGGCGGGATGGCCTTTTAATTATATGCTAATGTATTATAAATAGCTCCCCGCTGACCGATGGCGGGAAACACGGCCCACCATTGCTGGTCTAAGCAGACGATCGCTACCTGCCTTCATGCTGTCGTGAAGCAGGTCGCAGCATATTTTCTGCGCACGCCACTTATCACGCCCACCACCAGTGGGCTCGGAAAATTCCGCCCATTATCTTTAGCTATACCAGTGCATTCAGATAGTAATCAGCAGTATGAAACATGGCTGAATTATTTTCCCTCCATGGTCTAATTACACTATGACAAAAATGTACTTTTCTCTCAGTTTTGATTTAGTGGCTGTCTTGAAGGTATGGACTTTCCTGGTTTGAACTTTCACTGAAATTCCCTGATGATTGTAGTTGCCTACACTGGGTTGTAAAAAGTGACATTAAAATTGCACAGATGTGGCACCAATAAGACAAGAGTGGGCAGCTGTCTTCTGTCACAGTGTCTCACTCATTAAGCCTCCTACCACTGCTGCACCTCTTCATCTTCATTATTATGCAGCACAGAGGTATTCCCATTTGGAGACCATTCCAGCTGCTACGCCTTCTAAATGAACTGGGGTGGGGGGTGGGACAGAAAAAAATTAGTGTGCTGGGACAAATAGTGCCTTGATTAAGTATAATGCAGGCCTAAGTCAGAAAATTTCCAAATAAATCATGAAGATAATCACGATCAGACTCCTGAAATCACACTTACTTTTACCTGTCTGCACCTATATGCTTAACCCTAGATCTAGTCCAGATGATTATTCTTGTACATCCAGCAAATGTAGTTGAGTTAATCATTTGCAAGTCAGTCGAAGGGGTAGGTGGCTCAGAGGTCAAAGTGGTGCAGTGGGTGGGGATTCCAGGTGCCAGGATTCCAGCACATAGCAGTGCATGTAACCGTGGTTAGATCAGGCATATGGGCCATCACATGAGGAAGCATCGTGCCTCAATCCCTCAAAAATGTGGCAGCAATTGAACAACAGAGGGCTTTGGCAGACATAACTTGGAAAATCATAAGCAATTTTAGGGATGATAGCATAGGGGTAATGTTATTGGACTAGTAATCCAGCGGTCTGGACTAATGCTTTGGAGACATAGTTTCAATTCCACCACAGCAGCTGGAAGGACTTCAATTCAGTTAATTAATAAATCTGGGGTAAGATTCACAAAACTATCAGATGGTTGTAAAAACCCAACTAGTTCACGAATGTGCTTCAGGGGAAGAAATCTGCTTTCTGGCCTATATGTGACTCGACACCCCCACCAATCAAGGGTCAAATTATTTTGTCAAGACTGTTTGAGAAAAAAAAGCTGACTAGCTTATTTTTTTGAGGGCTCGTCTTTGATTTTTGGTGTTTACGGTTTTTGGGGTCTCCTTTTTCATTTTCTCTAACTCTTTTATTGGGTCATGCCTATTTAAGTACAGCAAACTCATACAAACAGAAAATTGATAATGATCAAATTATTTGTTTTTGGGATGTTGCTCCCCAAGTGGGTCGACGAGGAAGAGGAGGGAAGGGGAATAAATTTAGGGGAAATTTGGTGATACCATTGTCCTTACCCCTCATGACCTATGTTTAATCTTAGCCCTACCTTATATAGAAGAGATACTCTCCCTCTGTTGGCTTGAAAGATACTGCATGAAACAATATTTGGACAGCTTTAAACCGAGTCCTCACTGGGCTTGGAGCCTACCGGGCCTACAAATATAGCCCCAGGTTTCCAATCTCAGTCTGATGGGGCACACGGATGGCTGGTGTGCAAAATGGATAGGTCACATTGTGCCAATAGCTAGTCTTCTTCATTTAGGACAAAATACTCCCAACTCGTCTTATCTAAAATTGATGGAAAGTTACATGAAGTTTGTTTATTGATGGATAGTTTTTCTATCTTTGGTCCATTCTATGAGGTTTCCATGACCACAGAAAACATTAGCATTATGAACATTTTTTTCATTGGCTGTTCAACCAAGCATTGGCAAAATGCTGTGAAACAGGCATAAGTATTTCAGAGGTAATTGAAGAAACATTTCTGGCAACATGTCCCAGTGTTGTCTCATCCCAGACACCCTGCATCACGTCTGCCACACAGCATCCCAGAAGTGCACAATGTGTTCCATTGACAGTCGTCTCTCTCCTATTGCAACTGAGAAGAGAAACTTTTGAAATTGAAGGCTGCACCGTCCAAGAGACTTATGAGGCTGGTGATGGAAAGAGAAGCTAACCCACATCTTCTAGCCACAACCCACCTTTGAGCAGGTGACACAATAATGATGAATTGCTCTGAGAAGAAATATGAAGGCTGAAGCAGCCAGTGCCAGTTTCCCCAGCAAACTCTGTCTGCCCTAGGTTAGGGCAGCAAAATTCCATTCCCAGTGATTCCTTGCCTTTCAGTGCCAGACCTGAATGCTCTCTTGGCCTTAACACCCTGTGTGCATCTTGAATAGAAGATTGACTGGTGCATATCAAAATTGGAGTTGATTGAACCAAGGTAGTTTTGCTCAAGTAGAAAAACATTGGATGGAGCTACATGTGACACAGTGAAAACATAACCTGACCTGATCTGTACTCGTATCTCATTACTGGATTTCCAACCACCTCCTTCCTCTTTTCATCATCCAGCAGTTGATCAAAGCAATTGGAGACAGTGCAGCCAAAAGTCTTCTGCATGGTGGCTGCAGGTCCAGCCAGAATAACTACTCCTCGATCTCCAATTACAGGTTCCCCCTCTCATGCCTTTGCTGGCCCTCCAATCGTAGATTCTGTTTCTGGAGGAGCAGCAAGAGCGGGAGGGAGGGAACCTGTGATTGGAGGAACTGGAGCAGCGAGCATGGGAGAGACAATCTTTGATTGGAGGAGCAGCTCTTCACAGATTATGTCTTTCCCATGTTCATTATTTCTCCAATCAAAATACACAGGGGTGATCTCTTTCAATAATTTGAATTTTACATCCCCATATTTGATTTTTTGAAGGTTATTTGTGAGGTTTTGAGGGCAAATTCACCTGCTACTCCCATGTATTTTGAAACCTGTCACCAATGTTTTTGGTGTTTAACTGCCCTCTAAAAGCCTTCAGTTGTAGACGTTTGCTTAAGGGAATGAGAATAAGCAATAAGTGCTGGCCTTGCCAGTAATGATCCGGTACCAAGAATGAATAAGAAAAAGAATTGATGAAATTCACTCATAGCAATGGTGCACTGTAAGACCAGCATAGAACAGTTATATGCAAATCCCTCCAGAAAACAGCATAATATTGCTATTATGCTGAAACTTTCCAAGAAATATCAGGCCCAAACTTTTGTCCTGGGCATAATTTTAACTTTCAGCAGTGTTGTAACATGGGGGATCACTGAACAACTGCCCATCAGATGGCCATTAACACACCACCCACTCTTGTTTGACTTGAATGGAAAGGAAAATCAATCAAGATATAAAACAGGCAGCCAGTCTACTATTGCCCACTTTTTACAATAAACAAAAGGTAAAATTGCCGCCAACATGCTTGGATTGGTAACAATGACATTACCCAACTATTCACCAGGTATGCTCCCCACTAATCCTGTGCCAGGTCCTCTGAAAATCATGAAAATGGGAATTCCCAATTTTGGGAGGTTTACTTACACTAATGACCCCGGGCAGAATTGTCCCAGATTTGTACTAAGTCCGGTAGTGGACAGGAAAAAGGACGTTTTACCCACCAGCTGCAATGGTGGCTTTTCATGCTGTATCATCCTAAACCCAGCTCATTAATTATGCAGCCACAGGAAATACACCGTCTTGCTGGCGGGCAGCCTCTGAATCACCTGCCACGCCATTACCTTAACATTTCCTCACTCCGGGTGCCATATCTAAACTGCAGCCACCCACACAGTTCTCCATGCTTGCAACCCAGGACTGCTCCAGTGAAGCCCTGAAAACCAAGAAGAGTTCAATGACCAGTCACTGGAATGCCTTTCAGAGGCCCACTGTGATGTCCTCCACCCTGCTCTGGCGGCAGGAGGTCCAGCAATTTCACCACTGCAGCTTGGGAGGTGGTGGCAGTGGTGATCAGTTCTAATGCTGCTCAGAACAGGTTGGCCATCCAGTGCAGAAAGAGGATGAATGATCTCAGCTGTGCCACCAGGGTAAGGTAACCACCTCATCACTCTAAACTCACACACTCACAAGCCCATCACGCATTCACCGGCATCTCATTCACTGCCAGGTCAAGGGACATCCAAATCACTCTCTCATACACACCTTCACGTCACCATCTGGCCTTATCTACTCCTGAGACTACCTCTTCAGACCTCACCATCTTGAGGCTATTTGCACAGATCAACATGTGCCCCAACAGACACCCTGGAATACCGCCATATAGCCCTCACCCCGCAGCCTCTTCCCTTCCTTGAGGCCTCTTCTCCCCCTTCCCCAAGCAAGCCCTAGCCCTGCGGCCATTGAAAACCCAGCCTCGCATAACAGTGGGTTTGGCAGGTGGAGATCTGCCCGTGAACCTCCCTAAAAATGATGTTGTGCTGCCTGCGAAGCCTGGCACTGATAACCATGCGTGCTGCCCGAAGCAAGGTAGGCAAACAAACCTCAAAGTTCTGAGCCAAGTGCAGCTTGTCAGGTTGCTTATGTGCAGTTGTGAAATAGATCAGCATGCAATCACGCCAATATGCTCAGATGATCCAGCAAAGGGGATGAATCTGGCAAGTTTGGCTTATAATGATATGCAGATGTATTACAATGAAGTTTCCGACATGCGGTGGTGGGAAACATGGCCCGACGTTGACAGGCGGAGCTTGGATTGCAAACTGGTTTCACATCGTTGCGAAACCGATTTTTGGCCTTCCCGCCATATTGTCCGCTCATGCTGCGAACAGGCATGGACAATTCCACCCCTTGTTTCAGGTGAGCAGAAACTGCTATTTTAGGCTAGGACCTGACATTCTAGGCCCAAGACTAAGTTGCAGCCCTTGTGGGGAATTCCAGACACGGTTATGGTACGAATCACAATTTCATGGAAATATGCTGGATTTTCAGATACCTGGGACAGAAATGTTCCCTCATCAGGCGGGTGGGTGCCCGACCCGAACGGGAGAAAAATAGTGCACAATGACATCAGGTGAGCATCCCAACGTCATCACGCACTCTCGTGATATTTCGCTCGATGGGCAGGCGCGAGAGGCAGGCAGTGCGCCCACTGACAACTAAGAGCCCATTAAGGCCCTTAATCAATTAATTAAATGGAATTTTTCACTGCCAGCCCAACCATCCAGTTGGCGGGTGGGCGAATAGGCCAAGCGGCCTTTGATATTTTGCAAAACCTCATACACGGGCGGGGTGAGGTTTCGATCAGTGATTTAAAAAAATATAAAAACTTTTAAAACTCATTTTTAACACGTCTCTGCTCATGTGACAGAGACACATGAGGGGAGATGTTTTCCTTATTCTTCAACTGTTTATTTTTAATTAAAAAATCTTCAGCTCCCTGAGGCAACTCTGTGCCTTAAAGGAGCTTTCATGGAGCGCTGACTTCCGCACTTGCCCTCCTCCCCCATCCACCCTGGCAGCGCTGAGTGTTTCAGCCTGCAATTCACACTGGCTGCCTGTTAATTGGTGAAATCACGGTGGGGCCCAATCGGGGGCAGCAGTAAAAATCCTGCCCCTGATTTCTATGTTCTGTTTATCCATTTAAAACAGGAAGTGCGCGATCCACATGCTACTTCAGGGCATCGCCTTTTAAAGCTGTGTCTGACTGCATTTTAATGGCTTGTTGTTTACTGCTGTTTTGGATTTGTCATACTGTTGTTTCTGAATTTTTTTTCTGCTAAAAAAAAATTCTTTTCCACTACCTCAAGCCACAGAATTGCTACATCTATTAGTTTTCAACCTCAGCTTCTGTCACACTGGTCCCACACCACACTGCGAGCCCGACTAATAATATTAAATTAGTTGTCAGTGTAATTCTTAGCACACTGAGGATTATTTAGCAAATGTTGTCCAATCACGGAATCACAACTCATGTTGGACACTGTTTCGCATTTTGTAGGCATGGGCTAGCACTAATCCTCAGTGTGGCGCATTTGTGTGTACTGGAAGCTACATATATAAATTCACAGGGTCCTGTTCGTTGCAAGACAGAAAGAACATGTACACACATTGTGCCTGTTTCAGCTAAACAAAATAAATGACAGCCATTTGCTGACTCATTCCTCAGGGCAATGCCCTGACCAATCACGGCAAACTGCCTGGTTTAAATTTCAGACAATGCTTGACAGTTGACTGTCAGTCACCATCACTGATGCATTCTCCAAGGCAACACCTCTACCAATCAGCGTTCACTTGCCAACCAATCAGCACTCTCTTCTCATACAGTATAAATTGTTGTTTTCCCATTATATTGGTTTTTTTCTGAAGTGTCCTGATGTGTGCAAGATGAAAAGCTTCAAACATGTCTCTTTTTTCAGGAATACTCAAGTTCATTAATACCAAATGACTATTTCTATTCCACAACTGGAGCCCCAGAGATTTTCACAAATTTTCATGGAGAGCTTCAGCTGATTTGTAACTACAGCTCTGTAGGCAGTCCCTTTAGAGGAACAAATCCATTAGTCAAGTATTAGCTGCATTTCTGGCCTTAACATCTCTTTTTTTCTGCTCCTGTGCCGACATTTCCATTGGCTCTTCCCCATTTGTGCTGAGTGTTTCATCAGCTGCTCTTTCATGACCATCTTTATGAATCACAAAGCAGCAATGTAAAGACATTGAAAATGTTCAGAGAAAGGCTTGCAGAGTCATTCTTGGGCCTTATTAGCATAGTTACATGCTTTGCAGGATTGCGGTCTAGTGTTACTAGAGAACAGATGCGATCAACTCCGCCACTGTTTTGCAAGATCGATGCCGACCTCCAAACTTAATTACTTACTATCTGCAGACAAATCCCATAGCAGTTACCAGCTATGGAAATAAAAAAAACTAACTCAATTAAGATGTAGAACAACTGTGATGACCTTTGATCCAGAAGCATGACAGTAAGGAAAATTTGTAATTTCTTTAAAAGGTCTATGGAATCTGAAATTGATCTTAAGAATGTTTGAAAAGGACCTTTAGAGTTTGCTTTAATTGGAAAGGGATTAATTGTAATTTTCTTTAATATTAAAAAAATACGGGTCCTTGTATCATGTAACAACAGGAAGGAAATTAAGAAAGAAACCCTGTGGCTGGCAGACACAAAGGAGAGTTGCAGACACAAAGGAGAGCTACAAGCAGAGGAGCTGAAGGGCAAAGGTAATCAGTGCACAGATACAGACACAAAGAGAAAGACAGAGACAGAAAGAGGAAAACAGAGCATTCTTGTGAGGAGATGAAGCAAATCACTAAGGAGGAGATCAGTTTTTTCTGTTTGGCAGAAAAGAAGACAGGAGTTCTTGGAGGTACTGTGTGAGCTGGGCAAAAAGGTCTAAAACCTAGAAAGCTCTGTGAATAGCTCAGAGACACTGAAGAGCTGAGTGTTTCCCCAAAAGTGACCAAACCATGAACCCTTTTATTGGTTGGTCATTTGAAAAAGAATTCTGGAAAGCAACATCATGAGGATTGTCACGACCCGAGGGAGAAAAGGTTTGTAGAATTGTGTGTTGCTGATGTTAATCATACTTATGAAACTCGGCGGCAAAAGGTGTTGTTGAATAGATCTTCTGACCTACTTTGGTGTGAGTAAAGACCTTCAGACAAGAATTAAGAACTGTCGGACTGTGTAGCTATGTAGTGTCACATTTGTGTGGGGAGTGATGCATGTTTGTGGCTGCATAAGATATACCTTTAACTGTTTAAAGTGAAATTTATGTTTTATTTGAAGTACCATTTGCCTATTAATTCAGGTGTAATTTAGTTATGATTTGTGTCAAAGTAACAGCTACAAAAAGTGGAATCTTGATTGGTGATTTCTTCAATTGGGGCTTGTTTGATAAATTTGGTTACTTGGTTTGCAGTTTCCCCATGGAGATCATAAGGACAAGATTTAAGAATAGTCCAATGCTATATCTCATCTAGACAATGAATAAATTCTCATGACTATTAAACTTTGAACCCTGAACCTAAGTAAAGACCCTAATCTAATGATCAGTACATTATTCTATTCTGCTCTTTCTATCATCAAATTGTATTTATAGATCTTACTTGAAAAAATTAGTTGTATGTAAGACTTACCTCAATTTGGCCCTTGGCCTCAACGGAAGTTGATTTTAAGTAAACATTTGATGATGATGAGGTTAATATATGTAAGCAGGTACTTGCGGTATCAGGAGAGCTTGAAGGATGCTCAGGTGAGGTGCCATTTTTTTGCTTATCTCAGTTGGGAAGGACATGATCTTATAAAAGGGGATAATGAAGATTTGTAAGCATGAGCTATGCAAGGCTAGGTTCTGCATACAGTAGCAAGATTGGTATAGTTCTATGCTGCTGATTGGCAGAGCTATGAGCATGTTACTGAATGAATGAGCATGAAAGGAAAATACATTTACCTGAGTGGACTGCCACAAGATCTTCCAATTCTCCCTTACTTACATTTCCTTGACAATAATTTGGAGGTCCAGCTGTTCATCTTGAGTGAGGTTATGGAGGTTGGGTGGGGGACAACAACTCAAATTCTCTTTCAATGGTTGTGGCTGCAAGCTCCTCTAGAAAAAAGTACTTTCCCATTAGCACATGACATGACAGACACCCCAATAGCTAGCCTTCATTTCACTTGACGTGACAAATGTAAAGCAAGCAAGTAGACTGAAGAGCCATAATGATTTGGTCACAAAGCTTACAACAACAATATGAGGAGATGGAAGCTACCTTTGGCATCTACCAATTTCATGCTGCAGCCTTCCAGACATTGTAGTTAGAAATCAGCAGAACAGCTTGCATTGCTGATATGGTGCCATTCTCTGGGCTGAGTGTTTGATGCATATGTTGTACAGGCATTTCTTTCCTTTTAATGTGCACCCTTCATACAATCCTATTTTGGCTTTCCTTGCCTGTCTTACATGCTCTCACACCCTTTGGAGGCAGGAGATTGCATTGTTGCAGCTGAGCACCTCTCATTTTCTGTACATTGGCTCTGTCGGTTAGGTTTTCCCAGTACCAGAAATGGCTACTTTTTGCTTTAATGTGCTGCTTTCAGCAGCGCAACCAGGCTTTCTATTGAAAAGAGGGTGTTTCTTCCACTGGCTTTAGCCTTCTTTTTCCCATCACTGTGACACAACAGTCAGGCTAGGTTTATATTATTTGCGTGGAAATACCAACAATTGTGACGATCAAAGCAAAGATTTTTTTCCCCACAATTGATAAATGTACCCTGTAAGCTTAACATCAAGTGATAGACTGGAGCACAGTGTGATTTGCAGTTCATTTAACACAAACACATTATAAGAATGTCAACTGAGGAACCAATTTGTACAAAGTAGCTAAATAAATGAAATTGTAACACTTTCTCCTTGGAAAAGAAGCTATGTGGATGCTTTGGGTCATGGAGTGTGCACAAAACATTATTCAGCCAGTTCACAAACAAAACGTAAGATCAAAGATTACACAAATTCATTTTCAAATGAATATGATGAATGTATTAAATCATTTTTCATGAGTTAGCTTCTGGTCAATGTATTCACTGGTAATAACAAGTAATTCTGAAAATATATAGCAGGTCTGTCAGCTTCTGGAAAGAAAAAGATCCTATGGATCTGGATTCCTGGAAATGGCAGTCACATTTTCATCTGTAACTGATGGATGAACCGAAGCAATAAAATTAAATTCTTGGACATAGAATAACTTGCTCACTACTGAATTTCCATTAGCTAGAACATTTTTGCAGATGTCAAAGTTTAGAGTAGAATTATGAATTGGGAGCACAGTGAATAAGATAGACAGCTCTTAGTTTGCACCAAGAACTCAATGCAAATGTCTGACCAAATCGAAATAGGCATATATTAACTAGTTATTTATAAGGATTGATTCGATTTTAGTGAAAACAGCAGAAATAAATATGTCAAGAAACTAAGTGGAAACATTTTGCCAGGCATCGCTAACTTGACAACAGTGCTTCTCTGTTCACTCCTCCACCCTCAAATTTTAATTTCTCCTTTTCTGAAGGCATTGAAACATGCTGGGTTAAAATTCCACAAGTAACTGCAGCCCTTTGGCACATCCTTCAAGTTACCTATTTTTATGTTTGAGCTTACACAGTGATTATTGACAGGTTATTCAACTGGAGAGCATCACATACAAGCCCTTATCCAACATCTACACATGGACACTTTGAAAATAATCAGGAGCATCAGTCTATCTGAAATCGGATAACCCAATATAAATCAAGGGTGAAACCTGGATCTTCCTGGAGTCAGTAGCTTAGTGCTATAGCCAACAATGTATTTCTGTAAAAATGTAAAGGTCTTTAAATACTGAAAGCTTTTTTTTAAACAATTTTACCTTTCACAATGATGAAAGGCACATTAAGAGAAAAGACTGTCTACAGAGTATGCTAAGTGAAAATACATTGATTCCCAAATGCTGTACAGAAAAGTATGCATAAAAGAATGAAAATTAAGAGACTGTGCTGCATTGATCTAATATGCATCGTAATTTCCCGATTAGGAACGTGTCCATGCTGCTGCACATTTGATATTACTGTGTCTACTTTAATTACTGCAATAATTGCACTGTAAAGCAGAGATAAGTGCACATTTCATCCAACTGCAATTTAAAAAGGTTCAATACAGGGTTCAAAGAATAAAAATCACCACAAATGAAGCTGCAAATATTTAATTGGGTCACTTTGCATTGAGAAATGTTATAGTATAAAAGTACAAAGCAGAAGAATTCATGCACAGTTAATTTAATACGCTGAAACTCCTAATGAAATGCATATTCCACTGAAATCCAGAACTGAAGTGAATCAATTATATTGGATTTAATGTGCTGCACACAACAGTAAAGGGAGAGCTTGATTCTTTTGTCATTCTCAGAAACTGACTTATCTTTGTAGTTTTCTTTGCATTCTTCTAATTTATTCCCCTTTTACATAGAAAATTCTGTCCCTGGGCTGTATTTAGTTAGCTGCTCTGATAGCATCGGTAGAAACACTGCAATTGGTTTTAGTGTTCTACAACTAAAGAAGGCAGGGGCGGCATTTATCTTGTGGGGAGGCTATGCAAGGGTTTGGTTTGTGGCTTCTAGATTCTACTAGATGATGATACTGTAAATTAACTACTTAATCACATGGCAAATCTGCTCACCAACTATCATGATAATATGTTTGCAATAGGTCCTGCCTCAGCTCACCTGTTGCTGAAACATTTTTCCATGCCTTTGTTACCTTTAGACTTGATTATTGCAATGCACTCTTGGCTGGCCTCCCACATTCTACCCTTCATAAATTTAAGGTTAACCAAAACTCTTGTTGCCTCTGTCCAAACTCACATCAAGTCCAGTTCACCCATCACTGCAGTGCTCACTTGCCTACACTGGTTTCTGGATTGGCAACATATCAATTTTCTTCAAATCCCTCATTGGCCTTGACCCTCCCTATCTCTGTAACCTCCTACAGCCTCAAGGACCTATGCTCTGGAATTCTCTCCCTAGACCTCTCCAGCTCTCTGCCTTGCTTTCCTCCTTTAAGTCACTAATTAAAACCTACCTCTTTGGCCAAGCTTTAGGTCTACTGCCCTAATATCTTCTTATGTGGCTTGGTGTCAAATTTTGTTTGATAACACTCCTGTACAGCTTCTTGGGACATTATATTATCTAGAAAAGAAAGAAAGACTTGCATTTATTTAGCACTTTCCACAAACACCAGACATCTCAAAGTGCTTTACAGCCAAAGTATAGTCATTGCTGTAATGTAGGAAAAGGGAACTGCGTGGATGAAAGTTGTTGTTGTTGCTGTTTTTGGTAACTTTCTGCAAAGGGACAGTGTTTTGATGTCATTAACATCTGAAGTGCAGTCTATAGTCCTGGCAGAATATCTTGCATGGTAGACCTGTTTGACAATGGCTTAAAGGACACGATTTACAGTGAGCTCAATCAATTTGTTCCAAATATCCTTGCTCAGTCACTGTCACATGGAGCAATTTTCAACAGCTTCTTCAGGCATTGAAAAGTCTCTAAGGTGGCCAGGATGGGACCTTGAGCTGTTTAGCCTGTGTTTAGCACAAGCTGATATCTTGGTAAAGAAGCTGAAGCTTGCACTAACAACAATCATGCAGAAGGATTGCTTATTGCCACTTGAATTACATCCTATCACTCATTAACAAGGCTGTAGGACATTTTGGTGGATAGCCCTTGACCTGCCATGCTCTCCTCATCGTGACCAGTTAACTGGGAGGGAATAAGTTGTTGCTGAAGATTTCAAGTGCTGCTTTAAGGTATATTACCTTCTAGTGTTCACTTGCTGGAGGTTTGAAGAAGACTTTTGAAATACATCAGGAGACTTTCTGGGTCTCTTTTCAAGACTTCAGCTACATTTTATCAACATTTATTCCAAAAATTCTCTGAAGACTTAAGAGTGAGTGCCGTGCTACTCTACCTTAATGAACAGATTATAGGAACTGGAAGTGGAAAGGGAGTATCTGTCATAGGCATCTTTCTAGGTTAATGGGATGAGGATATGAAACCTGGCAGAGCAGTTCCAGCCAATGCAGAAGGCACAGGCAGATGAGGTGGACTCCTTCTTGGGGCCCCTGCAGTACAGAATGTCTCTCCCCCCTTCTCTGCACCTCCTCCACGGAACCGCCAGTGTGGTACCCAAGAACTTATGCGCTCTCTTCCTCCTTCCCTGTGCCATCCTGAAACCCACCACTGTGTCAGCCAGCACACTCTGCACCTTCAGTGAAAGATGGTGCGTCGAGCCCATTTATACTGCCCTTATGACCACAGCCCTCATTTAATGCCTATTTTTATCCTTTCACCAAAATGACCCCCAGTGTATCTAGCAATTTAAACTACTTCAAAACTGGAACACCCATATTAGCTTCAATGGACTGAATTTTATTGAACCCCAGGTGGAGGGAATGGAAACAGGAGAGTCCAGTAAAATAGTGGGGACCCACATTGGGATAGGGCTGTGAGGGGAACAGCTGCTTACTCCATGGAGGTTGGTAATCAATTTGCATAATTAAAGGCCAATTTACAAGGCAGTTGGCATTTTACAATGGCAAGGTGGCTTCCCCAGTGCATTGGGAGGCCACCAGTTTCATGCAGGCTGCTTCTCTGGGGCAAAGAGGGGCTGTGAACATAGGCAGCCCCCGTAGCCTCATCGATTCCATGGAAATGGCTTCCCTTCCTGTCCCATGGGCCACCACTCGCTGCAAAATTTTAATTTGTACTTAGCTGTCTGAGGCCACTTCCATTTTGAGGCATCTTAAAAGTCTCCTTCCTGCCTTAGCCATGCTCAGATCTCCCAGTGGTGTTACTGGCCCATAGGCAGGCAGCCAATTAGGAAGCCGACTGTGGTAAAGTTGCTGAACTCATCCCACTAACCACAAGTATGGCCTCAGGACTCACTTTTTGGCCTGATAGGGTCACAAAGCTCATGGTAAAATTCAGTGCATTGAGAGACAGGATCAGCCAGTATCAAGATTGTGTGAATCCTGTTCCCCCAAGAGTAAACATCAAGTGATTCTAGAAAGGTGTGGTAATTATGGTTTTATATAATGTGTAATATACCTTTAAGAAGAATGTTAGAAAGGAAGATCACATGATCTGTAGCAACTAATAGAGGAGTAACACGGGCTACCTCTGTTATTAGTAGTCAGTGGTATGGAGATAGGATTTGAAGTGAAACCACACATGAGGAAAAATTTTCCCCCCATTGAGGGCAAGTGATGGTGGGCGCACCTCTGATCGGCGTCCCCTATTGGGGTCGTGCCGCCATTTTACGTGGGCGGGCTCGGAAGCGCTGTGCGCTCCCTGTGCGGCTGGGGGGTGGGGGGGTGTTCCCTCAATCGGGTTTGCTCTCTTTTGCGCACACACATCTCCCTGAGGCAAAGTGCTGCCTCAGGGAGATCGACTCAGAATTAAAATTTGTAGTACAAATGATAAAAAAATTTCCCTGACATGTCCCCTTACGTGACACTGTCACATGAGTTGGGACATGTCCATAACTTTTTTTGAAACCTTTAATAAAAATTTAAACATCCTCATGAAACATCATCCCGCCCGTGGATGAGTTTTCATGCTTTTTCCGAAGCCTGCCAGGGCTCCCGGCCTGCCCGCCAAACCTAAGGATGGACAGGCAGGTCCATTATGACTTTAATTAATTTTTCAATGGCCTCAATAGGCCGTTGACAGGTCGGTGGGCGCGCAGCTGACTTGGCCGCGCCCCTGCCGACCTGAAAATGGAAAGGACGCGGGGTGACGTCGGGAGTTCCACCTGATATAATCCCGCATCATTTTATGTGTCGGCGAGCGGCACCCGCCTCCGCTCGCTAACCAGAAGATCCTGCCCATGTAGTTGCTGCTGTATACCTTTGTAAATAAACATAATGGGGAGAATTTTCTCCCCGTTGGGCAGGAGCAGGCACGGGCGGCAGGCGCTCAGCCAGTCGCCACCTGTGATCTGCTGTGTGCCACTATTTTATGTGGGTGGGCCAATTAAGGCCCATGAAAGAGCACAGAAATCTCCTCGAGGCACAGAGCTGCCTCAGGCAGTTTAATTTCATTGTGAAAAATTGAAAAAAATATTTAAAAAAATTATTCAGACAGTGTCACATGAGTTGGGACATGCCTATGAATTTTATTTAAAATTTTTATTAAAGTTATAAAATCTTCATGAAACCTCACCCCGCCCATGGATGAGGCTCCATGAAAAATGTGACGGCCGCCTGGCTCTTTGCCTGCCCGCCAACCTTAAGGTTGGATGCGCAGCCCTGTTAATGAGTTCAGTTGGTATTTAAATTGCCTTAATAGGCCTTTGACAGTTCGGTGGTGTACAGCCGACTCTGGTGCGTGCCCGCCAAACTGAAGATCAGAATGATGCGCGGTGACGTTAGGACGCATGCTTGACCTCACCACGTGTCATTTTACACATTGGCAAGCGGGGCCTGCCCCCGCACACCAAACAGAAGATTCAGGCCAATGTTTTCCACCTAAGAAGTATCTGCTGATCAACTTTATCTATAGTACCAACTCAGTCACCACTTACCACAAGTGTGTGATGAGGATCTACAAAATCCAACGAAAGGCCAAATCCGCAATTCAACAACATTTCAAAGGTTATCAGCCAGTCATAGTTGAGCAACCACAATTCCTCAAGGATGGTTAAGAAAAGTAATGAGACTCCAGTGCTGTGGCTCCATTCTGTGGCGTTGACCGACAAAGCTCACAGGTCAACCTGGGGTCCCACATTGTGCTCAATACCTTGCTATATTGTATGTCAGCAGGTCCCATGGGACATAAATATCCTTTCGCCAGATCTATTCTGGGCCCTTTTTATCTCAGGATCCCACACAATTGCACATACCACAGACCTAACACTGCCCCTGAGGGAAGCAAGAAGTAAGTAGAATTTTTATTTGTCTGTAGCACATTTAAGTAGATTCCACATGCTTGTTGTTCAGTTTCAGACATGAAGAATGGTTGCTTAGGTGAAGTACTGAAGGGATTTTTACAGTTTGAGAACTGTACACTGACACAAATCATTACCTTTAGGAAGCAAAAATTAAGGAGAAAAAAACACATTGGTACAGCACATTGATTCAGAAAAGGTTTGAATATTAAAGTTAATGTGATAGCATGGACAGGGTAACGAATATAGAGTAGGAGTAATTACATTTTCTTGAATTGGCAATCTAAACCAATCACATGTTTTAACAATCTGCATTGTGACCTCTCTGGTTTCAGATGCATAAATAATTTGAAGGTAGAAATGCATAAAATTATTTTGTTGAAATCAAAATAGTGGAAATGACAACTATGAGGAAAAGTGCAGGAAACTATAGACGAACATTAATAAATTGGGCACATGGACAGTTATGTGGAAAATATAATATGAAGTATTACAGTTTGGGAAGAGAGAAATAGTTAAATAGTAAAACCGGAACAACAGTGGATGAAAAGAGATAGCTAGGGGTTTAGATGTGCATGTCTTTAAGAGCAAGGCTGTAGGTGCAAAATGATTTTTAAAAGTATGATTCTGAGAATTGAATATAAAAGCAAGGAGTTGATGATGAATCTGTTCAAGGCATTGATTAGGCCACAGCTGGAGTTTGGGCATTCCATTATAGAAAGCATACTGGAGCCAATTGGAAAGGCACAACATAGATTGACTAGGATGATGTAGAGTTGAGAGAATACAATTATACTGACACACTAGAAAAAACATTTGTATTCTGCAGATCAGAAAAAATTAAGGGGGAATACAATAGAAACTAAAAATTTTGAAAAGATTTGAGAGAATATGAAAACTTATTTCCATTGGTAGGGAATGCGTTTTCTGTTACTCCTAAATGGATGGTTGGAAGATTTTTTTC
This sequence comes from Carcharodon carcharias, assembly GCF_017639515.1. Lineage (NCBI taxonomy): Eukaryota > Metazoa > Chordata > Chondrichthyes > Lamniformes > Lamnidae > Carcharodon > Carcharodon carcharias. The sequence continues at coordinate 61,614,933 of NC_054482.1, read as the reverse complement.
ATGTAAAGGGTTTTAGAATATGGAATACAATATCAGAAGTGACTATTGAAGTCAGAAGGTCATAACATTTAAGAGGGAATTAGATAAGCACTCAAAAATGAATACATTACAAATAAAGTACAAGAGCAGAAAATAGAATTAGAATAGATTGTCAGGCATACAGGTTGTATGTAAAATGTCCTCTTTCTGCGTTATAATTTCTAAGATCCTGTGATGGTTCCCCTATTAGGAACTTTTATGGATCTGCATCTTACCAATTGCCTACATTCCAAGATAAATTAACACAGCTAAAATACTACACCAATTGTTTCTGCTGTCATCAGCATTACCTCTGAGATCTCATTGTTTCACTTATTTTTGAAAGATTATTTTTTTCCCCTGCATTTTTTTAGTTTTCTATGACACTCACTCACTGCTCCCATTTATATTTGATGCAAGCATTGGGTAAAAGTCTGCCAGGGCAGCAGTTGTTAGGGCATTAGTTTGTCTGTCAGGAATAGATAAGCATGATGTTATATGCCATAGAATGCTGTTGTTCATTGTACTTCTGTTAAATTTTATTGCTAAGATATACCCTGGATCATAAAAGTAGTGCACCTTCCCTTCAATTTACAAAATGAAATGGTGACTAAGTTCATGTGCAAATGATCTTTTTTTATAAACATCCAGTAGGCCTGGTTTAAAACTCAGCAACGCTGGTAGAATTGTGATTTTGCAGCTACTGTTGGCAGGAATCTATTTTTCTTCAAGTTGTTTTCCAATTTTCCTTGTGTTTTCCTCTTCTTCTCCTGAGTATTCCCAATGTGGTAATATTCCATGGATAATCTGTGCTGTATTGCCCTAGGAGCCATTCTACATATATACTTTTGAACAGAGGTTATTGGCAATTTGAGCAGAGATCCTGACATTTTCCTCAATTAACTTAGACAGCCTATAAGGCCTGGATTATCCTCTGCTATACCACCCAAATGAAGTAGGATAGCAATAAAAAAATCTTCAAAATCACCTGATGAAGGAAGTGGGCCATGCAGCAGCCTGCTGTCCCTTACATTTCACCGCATTCACCAGCCATGTGTGGGGTTGCTCTGCTCCCCACAACCAGCTATATCCCACTTAACTTCCTACATGAGACATTCAGCAAAATGTTTGACACTCTCAAGATCCCAGCTGCTGGCCTGCTATGCAACCAATGGGTGGGGACCACAAACACACCTGTACTTATTCAGCCAACCCTCCACTTCTACAATGCCAGATCTCCGGTGAGCCTAAGAAGCATGAATTTTTGGCCTGAGGAGTCTTCTGTCCCTGACTCTGCCTTCCGGATGTCATTTGTCTTGTTTTCATTGAAGGAAGTTGTACCCCTTACATGAGCATAAAGGGAACTTCTAGTTAGTTAGTTAGTTTAGTTAGTTAATAAATAGAGGCATGGCAGAACATATCAGTCCCATGGAGTGCACATCCTCCTTCATGTTGTTTTCCAATCGTGTCCTGGACAACCACATGTGCAGGAAATGTCATCAGCTGGAGTAGCTTGAGCTCTGGATTTTGAGATTGAGCAACAACTGTGGTGCATCTGTCAGCTGGAAAATATGAGGATAACACATTTCTGGAGGTGGTCACTCTGCAGCTTTAGGATGTGTAGGCAGAGGGAATGGGTGACCACCAGACAGTCAAGGAAGACCAGACAGCTAATGCAGATGTCCACTGAGTGCATCTCACTCTGCAACTGGTATTTATTTCTGAATACTGATGACAATAATGGTTCACCTGGGGAGTGCAGCCATGGTAAAGTCCATAGCTCTATGGTGGCTCAGCTGTATGAGAGTACAGGCGGAAGATTGGGAAAACAACTGGGGATTCTATATATAAGGGACGGACAGATGTTTCTGTGGCCACAGATAAGAATCCAGGATAGTATATTGCCTTCCTGTTCCAGGGACAAGGATGTCACTGAGTGGCTGCAGAACACTGAGGGGTAAGGCTGAACAGCCACATTCGTGCTTCATGAGTACCAACAACATAGGTAGAAAGAGGAATGAGGTCCTGAAGGTGGATTTTGGGGAACTAGGAAGGAGACAAGTATGCAGGACCTCAATGGTGGTAATCTTTGGATTACTCATAATGTCACACACTAGTGAGCTAGGAGTATGGAGCAGATGAATGTATGATTGTAGAGATGGTGTAGAGGGAATGGTCTTAGATTCCTAGGACATTGGAACCAGTTCTGGGGGAGGTAGGACCTGTACAGAAGGGTAAGATTGCATCTAAACAAGGCTAAGACCAATGTCAAAAATTTAGGGAGAGAGGAAACATGGAACCACAGGCCAGTTAGCCTGACATCAATCATTAGTGAAGTGCTGAAAACTATTATTAAGGAAGTCTTAACAATGCATTTAGAAAAGCATAATATGATTAGAACAAGTCAGCATGGTTTTACAAAAGGGAACTCCTGTTTGACCAATTTACTGGAATTTTTTGAGGCTGTAACTAGTAGAGAAGGAGGAACTCCAGTAAGTTTAGTGTACTTGGATAAGGTGTTACACAAAAGGTAAATACACAAGATAAGGGCTCGTGAAGTTGGGGTAATATATTTGCACAGGTAGAAGATTGGTTAATCGCTAGGAAGCAGAGGGTAGGGATAAATGAGGCATTTTCAAGTTGGCAGGCTGTGACAATTGGAGCATCGCAAGGATCACTGCTAGACCCTCAACCATTTACAATCTACACTAATGACAGATGAATAGACAAGGGGTAATGTATCTAAGTTTGCTGATGATACAAAGCCTGGTGGGAATGCAAGATGTGAGGAAGACAAAAAGAGGCTGCCAGTGAGCAGGCAATAAGTGGCTGATGGAGTATAATGTGGGCAAGTGTAAGGTTATTCACTTTGTTTGTAAAAGTGGCTCAGTAGCACCACTACTGACTAAGCTGGTTGAGTCCTGAAGCACATAGCTGCTAGACTGTGTCTGCAGGAGGTGATGAGGGAACCAACAAGAGTAAAAACCCGACTTGACCTCGTCCTCACCAATCTACCTGTCGCAGAAGCATCTGCCCATGACAGTATAGGTTGGAGTGACCACCACATAGTCCTTGTGGAGATGAGGTCCCAACTCCACATTGAGGATAACCTCCATTGTGTTGTGTGGCATTACCACCGTTCTAAATGGGATAGATTTTAAACAGATCTGGCAAATCAAAACTTGGCTTCCATGAGGTGCTGTGGGCTATCAACAGTTGTAGAATTGTATTCAACCACAATCTGTAACCTCATGGACTGGCATATTCCCCACTCTACCATTACCAACAAGCCAGGAGATTAACCCTGGTTCAATGAAGAGTGCAGGTGGGCATGCCAGGAGTAGCACCAGGTATGCCTAAATATGAGGCATCAACCTGGTGAAGCTACAACACAGGACTACTTGCATGCCAAACAGTGGAAACAGCATGCAATAGACAGAGCTAAGCGATTCCAAAATCGATGGATCAGATCTAAGTTCCGCAGCCCTGTCAGATCCAGTCATGATTGGGGCGGACAATTAAACAACTCACTGGAGGAGGAGGCTCCACAAATACCCCCATCCTCAATAATGGAGGAGCCTAGCACACCAGTGCAAAAGACAAGGCTGAAGCATTTGCAACCATCTTCAGCCAGAAGTGCCCATGGAATGATCCAGCTTGGCCTCTTCCTGAGGTCCCCAGCAACACAGATGGCAGTCTTTAGCCAATTCGATTCACTCCCTACGATATCAAGAAATGGCTGAAGGAACCGTATTCTGTAAAGACTATGGGTCCTGACAACATCCTGGCAGCAGTGCTGAAGACTTGTGCTCCAGAACTAGCAACATCCCTAGCCAAGTTGTTCCAGTACAGCTACAGCACTGGCATATAACCAGCAATGTATTAATTTCCCAGGTAAGCCCTGTCCACAAAAAGCAGAACAAACCAACCTAGCCAATGACCACCCCATCAGACTGCTCTTGATCAGCAGCAAAGTAATGGAAAGAGTCATTGACAGGGCTATCATGTGACACTTACACAGTAATCGCTTGCTCAGTGACGCTCAGTTTGGGTTCTGCCAGGATCACTCAGCTCCTGACCACTATACAGCCTTGAACAAACATGGACAAAAAAGTTGAATTCAAGGCATGAGATGAAAGTGACTGCCCTTGACATCAAGGTAGCATTTAACTGAGTGTGGCATCAAGGAACCTTAGCAAAACTAGAGTCAATAGAAATCAGGGGGAAAATTCTGCACTTGTTGGAGTCATACCTAGCACAAAGAAAGATGGGTGTGGTTGTTGAAGGTCAATAATCTCATTGCTGAAGTTCCCCAGGGTAGTGTCCTAGGCCCAACCATCTTCAGCTGCTTCATCATTGACTTGCCCTCCATCATAAGTTCAGAAGTGGGGATGTTCACTGATGGTGGCACTATGTTCAGTATCAATCATGACTCCTCAGATACAGTCCATGTCCATATGCTGCAAGACCTAGACAACATTCAGGCTTGGGCTGACAAGTGACAAGTAACATTTGCGCCACTCAAGTGCTCGGCAGTAACCGTTTCTAACAAGAGACGAACTGACCATCTGCCCTTGACATTCAATGGCATTACCATCGCTAACCCCTGCTATCAACATCCTGAGGGTTAACATTGACCAGAAATTGAACTGGACAGCCAAATAAATAATGTGGGTACAAGAGCAGGTCAGTGGCTGGGAATTCTGTAGAGTAACCCCCCAAAGCCTGTCCACCACTACAAGGCACAAGTCAGGAGTGTGATGGAATGCTCTTCACTTGACTGGATCTGTACAGCTCCAGCAACACTCAAGATGCTTGACACCATTCAGGACAAAGCAGCCCACTTGATTGATACCTCATCCGCCACCTTATTTACTCCCTCCACCATCGATGCACAGTGGTAGCAGTACTTACTATCTACAAGATGCACTGCAGCAACTCATAAAGGCTCCTTCGACAGCACCTTCCAAAACCCGCAACCTCTACCATCTAGAAGGACAAAGGCTGCAGAAGGGGAAACACCACCACCTGCAAGTTGCCCTCCAAGCTAAACACCATCCTGACTTTGAACTATATCGCAGAACTGCAGTGGTTCAGGAAGGCAGCTCAGCAGCACTTTCTCAAGGGCAAGTAGGGATGGGCAACAAATGCTGGCCTAGCCAGCGACATCCACATTCTGTAAAAGAGTTTAAAAAAAGAATAGAAAGGCAGAATATTTTTAAAGGTGTGAAACTTGTAAATGTTGATGTTGAGAGAGAGTTGGGTGTACTTGTACAAAGAACACAAAAAGTTGGCATGCAAGTACAGCAAGCAATTAGGAAAGCAAATGGCATGTTGGCTTTTATTGCAAAGGGATTGGAGCACAAAAATAAATCAGCCTTGCTATAATTGTACAGGCTTCAGTAAGACCACACTAGAATACTACCTGCAATTTTGGTCTCCATATTTAAGGAAGGATATACTTGCATTGGAGGCAGCACAGCAAAGGTTCACTAGATTGATCTCTGGAATGAGAGGGTTGGCCTATTGAGAGGCTGAGTAAATTGGGTCTACATTGCCTGGAGTTTAGAAGACTGAGAGGTGATGTCGTTGAAACATTCAAGATTAAGAAGGGCTTGACAGGGTAGATACTAAGACATTATTTCCCCTGGCTGGGGAATCTAGAAAAAGAGAGCAATTTCAGGATAATGTACCAACTATTTAGAACTGAGATGAGGAGAAATTGATTCAGTCAAAATGTTGTGAATCATTGGAATCTGTAGGGAGACAGAGGTGAGGTGGTAATGTCACTGGACCAGTAATTCATAGGCTGAGACTAATGCTCTGGGGACATGGGGTTCAAATCCCACACCGGCAGCTGGTGATATTTAAACTCAATGAATAAATTTGGCGTTTGAAGCTAGTGTCAGTAATCGTGACCATGATAATTATCATCAATTGTTGTTAAAAACCCATCTGGTTCAGTAATGTCCTTTAGAGAAGGAATGTGACTTCAAACCTACACTAAAGAGATTGAATTTTAAATGTCCTCTGAAATGGCCTAGCAAGCCACAAAGTTTGAGGGCGCTTAGAGATAGGCAACAAATGCTGGCCTTACCAGTGATGCCTGCACCCCATGAAACAATAAAGAAAAAAAAAATTTCTACCCAGAGGGTTGTGCATATATCATCATTGAATGCATTTAAGGTTAAGATAAACAGATTTTTGATTATGGGGAATCAAGGGACATGGGGAGCAGGTGGGAAAATGGAGTTGAAGACTATGATCAGCCATGATCGTTTTGAATGGCGGAACAGGCTTGACCGGTTTGTTAGTTTAAACCCTCCCCAGTAGCACTAGGCAGAGAGTGGAAACCCGGATATAGCATTAGAAAGGATAAACAAGGTTGTTAAAGGAGATAAACAGTACTTGAGCAAGAAATAGTAAGGTATTAGATGGGGTCAAACTAAGAAGAAACACAGTAGGGTCTAATTCTGGTTTACAGTTCATGCTAGATAAAGTGGATGAGCTACGGGTGCAAATAACCACATGGGAATATGTTGTCATGGTAATAATAAAAACCTGGCTCAAAAAGGGGTAGGACTAGATACTAAATATCCCTTGATAGAAGGTGTTCAGGAAAGGTAAGGAAGGAAACAAAGGAGGAGAGGTGGCACTGTTGATTAAGGAGAATATTACAGTGTTGGAGAGAGAGGACAAGAGTGGTCAAGGACAGAATCTATTTGGTTAGAGTTAAAAAACAATGGATCTACCATTACACTACTGGGTGTATTCTATAGGCCACCAACTACTGGGAGCAAATTTGCAGGGACATTACAGAGAAGTGCAAGAACTATAGGGTAGTGATAACGGAGGACTTTAATTACCCTAATATAAACTAGGATAGGAATGGTGCAAAAACCAGAGAGGCAGAAGAGTTTTTGAAGTGTGTTCAGGGGAATGTACAAAGCTGAAAGAAATACTCAGGATGTCCAAAGCACTTTACAGCCACTAAGTACTTTTTGAAGTGTAGTCTCTTTATGATGTAGGAAACAGTGCCAAGTTTGAGAGCAGATGGGGCTTTGGTTTATTGCCTTACCAAAAGACTACACCTCCGACTGTGCCGCACTCCATCAGTACTGCACTGTGCATCAGTCTGGAATCTGTGCTTAACTTTCTGGAGTGGGACTTGAGTCTAAAATTTTGAGGCAAGGTGCTACCTACTAGGCCATGGTGAACATCTCAAGTTGAATTTCAGCTTTGTGGTAGTTGTTGCTGGCATAATTGTACACATTAAGGGACCATGATCTCATGCAATGTATTTCTATTGTTAAATTGAAACTGGAGTTGGCACTCACAAAAATGTTCCCTGTGTCTATAACTTGCTCAGCAATTGAAAGATCCATCCTATTCTGAAGTGTCTCCCAAGTCTTGTTGCAGGCATGTTATGGTCTCCTTCAGAAATCTTGGTCTCTACATCATGAAGGAAATTTTAACCCGCAAAGGGATCAGGGTGGTGGGGGGGCATGTTCTGGTGAAAACAGGGAGTGTGTCAGAAACCCAACATGATCCTGCTCACCTCCGTATTTAACTGGTGTGCATTTGGAGGTAGAGGGGAAATCACTGTGGAACACTCGGGGATCTGAGAAATTTTGAACAATACTTTCTGTTTCATGTATTCTCGCAACAGTAAGTTCACTATGCATTGGCATTGAGTTGCTCTGGCATTTGACCTCATGGAAATATGTACTGCATTGTACATCACCTCAGGTTTAGTCCTTGGGTTGTATAATGATATCATGAGGCAAGGCTCCATTGCATGTTCTTTGTTCACAGGAACCAAAGCTATACCCTTCATGGCTCTGCAAATGAAATTGGCACTGTTGATTGGCATAGAATGATGAAATTACAGGAATTGCCTCAGTAACAGACATCTATATTAATTATTATGTTCCTGTGATTGCACACCAGATGGACTTTAATTGAGTTTTTATTCTTTAATGGAGTTACACTTGGGAAAGAGGCATTGGTAGTGACATGAGTACAGTTAATTATTTCCGCAGAATGCTGCCACCTGGTAGAATTAGAGATTTTTTTCTGTTGTTTACTGCTTTCCAATGAAACATTAGTGAATTCATTGGTAGTGGCTAACAGTGAACCAGTCATCTGCAAGATGTAGGTTGAAGATCAGGAGATGGGACAAAACTGTCCCTCCAGTTGCTTTGAAAGGAACCTGTCACAAAAATGTTCCCTGTGTCTATAACTTGCTCAGCAATTGAAAGATCCATCCTACTCTGAAGTGTCTCCCAAGTCTTGTTGCAGGCATGTTATGGTCTCCTTCAGAAATCTTGGTCTCTACATCATGAAGGAAATTTTAACCCGCAAAGGGATCAGGGTGGTGGGGGGGCATGTTCTGGTGAAAACAGGGAGTGTGTCAGAAACCCAACATGATCCTGCTCACCTCCGTATTTAACTGGTGTGCATTTGGAGGTAGAGGGGAAATCACTGTGGAACACTCGGGGATCTGCAGTTATAATATGTAAAGTGCCAATTGAGTAAAGATTTAACCCTGGATTCTGACTGCCAGCACAAGGATTTCCCGAGCTATCTGAAACTCACCAGGTTAACAAGGCAAGAGCACAGTGGAGATTTACTGGGCTGTCAAACTGACAGTCTAGAAAGCCTTTAAATATTGAACTATGACAGTTACTTCCTTGCCTAAGTAGAAGGCTTTTGCTCATATGACTTTTTCTTAGAGCATGTTTTTACTGCTTTGGAGATTTCTAACACTTTTGAGGCCATTTCTGCTAAGTGCTAACTTGTACTTTTATGACTTTGATCTGCGCTTCTCTGCTGTCACGCTTCACTGCAGCATGGGAGCAGCATATGCACCTCTACCTTGAATCTCTGATGAAAGACAAGGAGGAGCAGCACCAGCAGGATCAACAGCACCAGCTGCAGGAGCAGGAGCAGCACCAGAAGGAGCAACAGCAGCTTTCTCCTTAACCACTGCCGTTCCACATGACAGAGGGGATGAACACAGTGCTCCAGCTTGAAGGATAATATATGACTAACTCACAGTAAATAGAAACGGATCAGCTTTCTGTACAGAACAGAGGGACAGTGGTGTCTCAGTAGGCTCAGATATTGTTGGCAGGTAATTGCTGACATCTGCGTCCTCTTGGAACAAGACTTCCTTCCAAGAGAACCAGGTGGGCATGCATTGCCAGTGGCCAACAAGGTCTCCACAGCCCTAAATTTCTTCACCTTTAGCTCCCTCCAGGGATCTGCTGGTGATATTTGTGGGATTTCACAATCTGCTGTACACAAGTGCATCTCCCAGGTAACCAATGCCATGTTTGCCAGGGCCACACCCACTTTGCTACTAAATAAGTCAGAATGAGAGGACCTGCAATTCACTGCAGTGACTGTATTCCCACAGGCACAGGGAGGCATAGATTGCACACATATGACAATCAAGACACCCTCAGATCATTCAGGAGTATTCAACAAGAGATGCCACTCCATCAGTGCTTAGCTAGTGCATAATCACTAGAGGTTTATTGTGCATGTCTGTTCAGGAAGCTGCCATGATGCCTTTATTCTGCACCAGTCACATCTCCAACACATCCTCGCACCTCCAAACAGAATCAGGAATGACTTCTTGGAGAAAAAGACTACACTCTAGTTAAATTGGCTGTTGACAGCAGAGAGAAACCCTCCAACTGCTGAACAGGAAAGCTACAACTGCAGCCACTTGAGCACAAGAACAGTCATAGAGCAAGCTGTTGGGTTGCAGAAGATGTGATTCAGGTACCAACAAGGATATCCCAAATAGTAGAGACCTGCTGTGCCTTGCACGAAATAGTGCAGCAGAGAGGACTGGAACTGTAGGAGGGGGAAAGTGATGATTATTCTTCATCTTCATCTTCAGGGAAGGAGGAGAAGGAAGTAGAGGAGCAGCAGGAGGTGCCTGACTGTTAAGGATTGCTGCAGCCACTCACCCAGCTGCCAAGGATGCCAGTAATAGACTCACACAGGCACAATGCAGCTAACCTGTGAGAACACAAGACACCCCGATGCTGAGCCCACTGCCCCCCATCACCAACACAAGGGGCAGAAGTTTCCGTTCCCACTGATGTCAGGCATGTTCCGTGGCGTGAAGGCCAAAAATCGGTTTCAGGACATCGTGAAGCCAGTTTGCGATCGTCTGCTCTGCCTATCGATGGCGGGCCGAGTTTCTGCCAGCAAATGTCAGGAAACTCATTATAACTCATTATAAGGCCAGCTCGCTGGTATCAATCCCACCCTGCTGGATCATCTGCCCCCATCACGCCAATGTGGTTCACAACAGCATATATAAGGCGTGCACTTGGCGGGTTGGACTTTGAGGAAAACTCAGATTCTTCTTCAGAGGTTTCTTTGGGGCTTGATTGGAGGCCCTGGGTCGTAGACTCCGGCTGCTGTTTCCCAGATGTACCTGCAAAAGCAAGGAGAGATAGTTAGTGCGTGGCAGTGGCCTGTAAAACAGGACATATCGCTCACAGCATAAGAACATAAAAAATAGGAACAAGAGTAGACCATTCAGCCCCTCGAGCCTGCTCTGCCATTCAATAAGATCATGACTGAACTTCTTGTGTTTTGATTTCCACATTTCCATCTAACCCCGATGACCTTTGATTCCCTTGCCTCACAAGAATCTGGCTACCTGTGCCTTAAACATATTCAATGATCCCATCAACACCACCTTATACGGCAGAGAGTTCCAAAGTCACACAACCTTCTGAGAGAAAAAAATTTCTCCTCATCTCTGTCTTAAAGGGTGACCCCTAATTTTAAAATAGTGCCCCCTAGTTCTGGACTCATCCACAAGTAGAAACATCCTTCCAACATCTACCTTGTCAAGGCCATTCAGGATCTTGTACACTTCAATCAAATCACCCCTCACTCTTCTAAACTCCAGTGGAAACAAGCCCAGTCTGTCCAACCTTCCCTCATAAGAAAACCCACTCATTCCAGGTATCAATCTAGTAAACTTCCTCTGAACTGCCTCCAATGCATTTACATCCCTCCTTAAATAAGGAGACCAAAACTGCACACACTATTCGAGGTGCGGCCTCACTTGTATAACTGAAGCATAACATCCTTACTTTTATATTAAATGCCACTCGTGATAAAGGATAGCATCCATTAGCCTTCTTAATTACTTGCTGTACCTGCGTACCAACTTTTTGTGACTCATGTTCTAGAAACTTAGATCCTTCTGCACCTCAAAATTATGCAGCCGTTCTCCATTTAAGTAATACTCTGCTTTTTTGTTCTTCCTGCCAAAGTGAACAACATCACATTTTCCCACATTAAACTCCATTTGCCAGATCTATCCCCACTCACTCAACCTATCTATATCCATCTGCAACCTGCTCATGTCCTCTTCACAACATACTTTCCTGCCTATCTTTGTGTTATCTGCAAATTTAGCTATCATGTCTTTGCTCCCCTCAGCTAAGTCATTGATGTAAATCATAAAAAGTTGAGGCCCCAGTACAGACCCTTGTGGGACTCCATCGTCACATCCTGCCAACCCAAAAAAAACACATTTATGTATACTCTGTATTTTCTGCCAGCCAATCTTCTATCCATGCTAATATGTTACCCCCTACACCATGCACCTTTATTTTCCTTAATAACCTTTGATATGGCACCTTATCAAATGCCTTCTAGAAATCCAAGTACAGTACATCTACAGGCTCCACTGTACATGTTACTCCTTCAAAAAACTCCAATAAATTAGTTAAACATGATTTTCCTTTCATAAAGCCATGCTGACTCTTCCTGATTGCCTTGAGCTCTTCTAACTGCCCAGCTATAACCTTATTAATGATCAATTCTAACAATTTCCCCACGACAAATGTCAAGCTCACTGGCCTGTTTTCTGCCTCCTTTCGTCCTTGAATAGAGGGATTGTATTTGCTACTTTCTAGTCTGATGGAACCTTTCTAGAATCTAGTGAATTTTGGAAAGTTAACACCAGTGCATCAACTACGTCATTAGCCTTCTCTTTTAAGACCCTAGGGTGTAGTCCAACGGGACCCGGAAACTTGCCAGCCCGCGGCTCCATCAATTTGCTCAGTACCATTTCCCTAGTGATTTCAATTTCACCAAGTTCCTCTCTCCCTTTCACCTCCTGATCTACAGCTATTATTGGAATGTTTTTTGTATCCTTTATAGTGAACATAGAAGCAAAATATTAGTTAATTTCTTCTGCCATTTCCTTATTATCTACTATTAACTCCCCACTGTCACTCTCTAGAGGACCAACACACACTTTACTTACATTTTTCCTTTTTAAGAACCTGTAGAAACTCTTGCTATCCATTTTTACAATTCTAGCGAGCTTCCTCTCATACTTTAATTTCTTTCTCCTGGTTAACCTTTTAGTCATTCTCTGCTGTTCTTTATATTCTGCCCAATCATCTGTCCTGCCACTCATTTTTGCAGAGTTGTATACTTTTTCTTTAAGTTTGATGCTTTCCTTAACTTCTTTATTTAACCACGAATGGTGGGTCCTCCCCTTAGAATTTTTCTTTATAATAGGAATGTACTTATTCTGAATACTCTGAAACATCCCCTTAAATGTCTGCCACTGCTTCTATATTGATCTATCCTCTAGCCTAGTTTCCTGGTTTACTTCAACTAACTCAGCTTTTAGCCCCACATAATTGCCCTTATTGAAGTTTAAGATACCAGTCTTAGACCCGCTCTTCTCCCTTTCAAACTGGATGTAAAATTCAATCATATTGAAGTTGCTGCTACCTAGGGATGCCTTTAATCTGAGGTCATTAATGAATCCTGTCACATTACACAATACCAAGGCCAATATAACCTGCTCTCTGGCTGGTTCCAGGGCCTACTGCTCTAAGAAACCATCTCGAAAGCATTCTCAGAACTCCTCATCCAGGCTACTACTGCCAATCTGACTTTTCAAGATTATAGGTAGGTTAAAATCACCCATGATCACTGCCATCCCTTTATCACAAGAACACAATATTTTCCTACACTGTGGCTAATGTTAGGGGGTCTGTAGATGCCCACTAATGACTTTTTTGCTTTACTATTTCTCATCTCCACCCAAACCGATTCTACATCCTGATCTCACAAACCAAGGTCATCTCTAACTATTGCACCAATGCCCTCTTTGATTAACAGTGCTACCCTTCCACCTTTACCTAGCTTCCTATACTTCTTGAATGTCATGTACCCCTCAATATTCAGGACCCAATCTTTGTCGTCCTCCAGCCACATCTCCGTAATTGCCATCTGATCATATTTATTTACTTCAGTGTAGACCATCAATTCATTTACTTGTTGTGAATGCTACGCGCATTCAGGTAGAGAGCCTTCAGTTTTGTCTTTTTGTTACCTTTGTAACATCTAGTCTTGTCTGTTGATGTATTCTTGGGTTTTTTGTCTGTCCCTCCCTGTCATTCTCTGACCCTCATTTCTCATTTATTATTTTGCTCTCCTGTCTTGAATCTACACCTTAAACTGTTACCTCTATCCAAGCTTGATCCCATACCCCTCTTGTTTAGTTTGAAGTCCTCGCTACTTCCCCAGTTCAGCGATTTGCAAGGACACTCATCCCATCACGGTTCAGGTGTAAACCGTCCTAATGGTCCAGCCCCCACTTCCTCCGTACTGATGCCGATGCCCCACAAGCCAGAACCCACTTCTCTCACACCAGTCTTTTGGCTGTGCATTCATCTTTCTAATCTTATTTGTCCTATGCCAATTTGGACGTGGCCCAGGTAATAGTCCAGAGATTATTACCTTTGAGGTTCTGCTTCTTAATTTGATACCTAGCTCTTCATACTGTCTTTGCAGAACCTCTTTCCTAGTTCTACCTATGCCGTTGGTATCCACATGGACCACAACGGCTGGATCCTCCCCCTCCCACTGCAAGTTCCTCTCCAAATGTCCTGAACCCTGGCACCAGGAAGGCAATATAGCTGTCTGCACTCTCACTCTTTGCTGCAGGGAATAGTGCCAATCCCCTCAATATACTATCCACTACTACCACTACATTCCTTTTTGCTCCCCGTGCTTGAATGGCTTCCTGTACCACAGTGCCATGGCCAGTTAGCTCATCCATGGAGCATGGTTGTCTGATGGATGTTGCACTGCTGGATCCCCACTTGGTAGAGCACCCCGACCTCACCGTGAGCACAGGACCAGTCCAGATCCTCACTGGCCAGCTGGATGGCTCTGTTTTGAAAGTCCATGAGGGCCCTGATTTCAGGCATCCCTCCAGCAGTCTGCGACCTCTCCTTCTTGTTGTGTGCCAGCTTGTCCTGCAGGAATAGAGATGGAGAGAGGGTAAGCAGGATGCCCGCCAAGCCAGATGATAAGTATGCCTGGCATGTAAGGGTGGTGAGTGTCCCGTTGATGGGATGAGGACAATGAAGGTGTGTCTGAGAGAGTGAATGGTGATGTCCCTTGAACTGCAGTGAGTGAGGTCCCTGTGGACGTGTGATGGGTTTGTGAGTGTGTGAGTTGGGAGTGATGAGAAGAGTGACGTACCCTGGCAGAACGGAGGAGATCATTCATGCTCTTATGGCACTGGGTGGCTGTCCTTTTTTGCGGGTTGTTGGTGCTGACCACTGCTGCCGGATTGGTGATATTGCTGCCCATCCTGCAGCCAGAGGAGGGGTTGTGAACCTCACAGTGAGCTTCCACTGTGTCCAAAAGGCACTTGAAGGACGCGTCATTAAACCTGGGGGTTGCAGTCTTTTTGCCTTTTGGGGCCATGTCTTCCGTGCAGCAGCCCTGGGCTGGAAGCACTGAGAGCTTTGCCTGTGGCTGCTCTTTAAATATTGCGCCCGGGGTGATGAAGTGGCGAGGTGATGGCGAGCAGGTGAAAGAGAGCCTGCCTGCCATCGAAATGGCGTGTTTCCGGGGAATGCACAATTAATGTGGCGAATTTGAGATAATATGGCGTGCAAAGCCACCATTGCAGCCAACTGGTAAAACATCGCCCAATCTTTGTGAAAATCTGGGATGATTTCACCCAAAGCGTTTCGACAGACAATAATCACTCCATTTCAATGGTACCCATTGCTTATCTTCTACACTTGTCAGACAATATTCCTCAAGGTTGATGGCCACTTGACAGGTAAGAGGCAACAATGGAAATGACTGGACAATGGAGACTTGAAATAATGTTTATAGTTCATTAACATTGACAATAAAATTGATACAGTAACATACGTGTAAAATTCCAAACGATTCCCCTTGTCAAACTGCAGATTTTATTTTTCTTTTCTTATTACTTCTATGAGGAACTGCTCCGTTAGCTTCAGTAGAGCTTGAAGCAGGTTGCTCATTCCCCTGCTGGAATGAGTGTTCGTGGCTGACATCCTCTGAGTTTGGGGGCCCATGAGGGCCCTGACAAAGACTACCCTTCCTGCATCTGTGCAGGGGCACACTTGGTCATCAGGACAGGAATAGGCATGTGGGGCTCTGACTGGGGTGTGGGGGGTAGGGGGGAAAATGGGAGCACTTTGAGCAGAGTCCAACGTCCATGTTCTCTGCCTCACCATTCACCTATACTTCCCTGCTAGCTAAGAACTGGAGAGTACTTCGTTGCATTTCAAATTAGACACCTAGCTGCCAAGGCGAGGCATTCCTCCGTCATATTGAGATTGGCAGACTGAGGGTTGAATTTTGTCAGCATTGCAGATCTACCAACTAAGGGCCAGAAAGCCAGACCAGTCCCACCTTGACTGTTTGGGGGAATCCCTGGCTGCACTTCTCAGCACTCGGCAATTGCCTGGCGTCAGAGCTCCCATGCTTTTAATAGACAGGAGCCTGCCCCAAGAGCTGCCAGCCAATTGGACGGCTGGCAGTTGTTCAGTCTCAGCATCGAAAAGTTCAAAAATTGATGCCAAGCTCCCCACAAGATAAGTAGGTGTTGTTGGAGTGGTCATTGGTGAGGGTAGGGAGGCGCTGTGTACACAAGGGCAGCCCTTGCTCTTGGAGGTTTCCTCCATGGCCACAGAGTGCCCGATCAGAAAGACAACTCTTGCAATCCCACGGCGAGCCTGCTTGGTTTCTGCTGGGTGGCCTCCCCAAAAAGCCAAAGGTGACTGGGCCAGGCCATTAATTGGCCTATTAAGAGTCTCAATTGTCCTCTGGACAATGAGGCCATCCTACATCTTCCCCAGCACTGATAAAATCCCATGGCTTCAGGGAGGCAGCAGGCATTCCAATCCCACAGCTCCCAGCCTGTATATAGAGGGCTAGTCAAATTCAGCCCTAAATGTGAAGGCCATTGGTGAGGGCCAGTCTGCTATGTGTGATGTTCCATGCAGGTAGCCAATCTTTCTTTGAAGGTGGACATCAGTGCAAAGGCCTGAGACATTGTGGCTCTTCTGTCTCTCTCCAATAGTGTGCAGTGCCTTTGGAAATACTGATAAAACCTCTCACATTTTCTGCTTCTGCTCCAGAATAGTTTCCCTATCCATTTGCATCCAGTTGAGAAGAACATGGAGTATTCTGCACTCTCCAATGGGGTCTCCGTTACTCTCCTTGTTTTAAACATTTGCACCTGGTCATTTGTAACATGTGGCTAACCATGTGACAATATAGCTATCTTCTTGGAGACCTTACCAAGGAGTGTGTATCTAAACCAATGGAAAATACCCATTAATATTGTGACAGTGCTTTCTCAGAATGCACAATCTCCTCTGAGAGCTCCTTGCCCTCCTTCC
This sequence comes from Carcharodon carcharias, assembly GCF_017639515.1. NCBI lineage: Eukaryota > Metazoa > Chordata > Chondrichthyes > Lamniformes > Lamnidae > Carcharodon > Carcharodon carcharias. The sequence continues at coordinate 61,598,170 of NC_054482.1, read as the reverse complement.
ATTTACTTCTTGCCCTAATAAGGTCATTGACCCTCTTTTGACACTGTATCCATATGAGAGGTACCACAGTCCTGCTCCTGACCTCCAGAGCCACTTAAAGCCTCACCTGCTTGACTTCAGAGGCTGGCCTTTTCTTCCTGTCTGGTGGTAACAGTGTTTCTCTGTGGGCTTTTACAGCCTACAGTTTGACCTAAAGGAATGCCTCAGAAAAAAGGGATCAGATCCCTCCCATATTGAGTCTCCATCATTGTACTTGCTCCCTTTGTCCCATCAATTCTGTAATGGGTCTATTCTGACCTCTGTCAATAGAGGTCCTTTAACTATACAGTGTGGGCCATCACCACAGCCACCGTGTTGGGAAGCCCAGAAGTGGGATGCTAATGGCATGACTGAGTTACAAAACCCAGACCAACAACTTAAGGTTCCAGACCTACTGCCAGCCTCGCCTCCTTGCAAGCAGGTTTAAATGTTAAAGTTCTGCCTGGTGGCTTTGAACTTGTGCAGATAAAAGAGTCTAGCCTTTTACTGAGTCATCATAAAACATCAACGGCACAAATTCACCTACACATGTCTTATTAGATCCTCCTCTTTCTTCAAAACTTTGCATAAAGAAGTATGCCTAGAGGGATACCCATGGCATATGAATTGATGCTTTATAAGTCTGATGCATAGTTTACAAGTGACTAAAGTGCTTAATTCCAAATCAGTTACACAGAGCTGTGCATATGGAACATTTTGTACCACTTGGCCTCTGTGCCCATTATGATAGCTGGCACAACTAGATAGGGACTTGAATACCGGCATGGGCACTGTGGGTCAAAGGGCCTCTTTCCGTGCTGTAAACTCTATGCCTCTAACTGCACTACAGGAACTGATCAGCCTCCATATGAATGTATATCCTACAGTTAGGTTAGTTTACAGGAGTTTTGGATGTCAGAGATTGAATTTCATAATTTCATTTTATATTCTCCCCATGCTGCAGTATGGTAAAGCATAAGCATTCAGTGCCCATCAGTCCTATGCAAGTCTGCACAGGATAAGCTTTTGCCATTTTTTAAATTCATTCATGAGATGTGGGCATTGCTGGCTAGGCCAGCATTTATTGCCCATCCCTAATTGCCCTTGAGAAGGTGGTGCTGAGCTGTCTTTTTGAACTGCTGCCATCCATGTGGTGTAGCTAAATCCCCAGTGCTGTTAGGAATGGAATTCTAGGATGTTGACCCAGTGACAGTGAAGCAATGACGATATATTTCCAAGTCAGGATGGTGAGTGGCTTGGAAGGGAACTTCCAGGTGGTGGTGTCCCCATCTATCTGCTGCCCTTGTCCTTCTGGATGGTAGTTGTTGTGGGTTTGGAAGGTGCTGTCCGAGGAGCCTTGGCGAGTTCCTGCAGTGTATCTTGTAGATGGTACACACTGCTGCCAATGTGCATCAATGGTGGAGACTGTGAATGTTTGTGGATGGGGTGCCAATCAAGTGGGTTACTTTGAGCTGGATAGTGTCAAATTTCTTGAGTGCTGTGGGAGCTGCACTCATCCAGGCAAGTGGAGAGTATGCCATCACACTCCTGACTTGTGCCTTGTAGATGGTGGACAGGCTTTGGGGAGTCAGGAGGTGAGTTACCCTCCACAGAATTCCTAGCCTTGGACCTGCTTTTTTAGCCACGTTATTTATATGGCTAGTCCAGTTCAGTTTCTATTACAATGGTTAACATAAAAGAATTTAAGATCTGAGGATACTTTGTGGCATGCGTACTCTCTTGAGCATTTAGTCTCACTTTGGCCAATGTCTCCTCATTGGTCCTAATTTTAATCTGCTCGGTTTTGGACAGGAAACTTACTGAGGCCAGATCAGTGAAGTCAGGGAGTTTAAATCTGCTGAGGTGAGGACAATTTGCCACAAATCTCAGCTCCCACTCTTCGGATTAATGCCCCAGGTTAAAATCAAGGCTTATATTTTGCTTCTTTATCATACAGTATTTCCACTCAGGACCTGGGAAATTTCTGTCCTACATCCTGATTGATGTCATGAACCTGGAACAGGCAACTCACAAGTGATGAGAGTGATGCACCAGGACTATTTTCAACAATGTTTCTGAACTATTTTAACTGCAGGAATGTTGTTTCAAAAGAGAACACTGAATTAACTGTGGTGTTGCACTGCCACATTTAGGCTGCAGAAGAAACTAGACCTGCTGCAACATGAATAATTCTAATTTTAAAATACAAAAAAAAATCTACAGACCAAAATATTTCTCCATCTTCTTCATACCAACCACTTACATCATACCTTTGCCACCAATTTGATCACCTTCCTTGACATCAGGATGAGCGAAGCTGTTCAGCATCCTATTGGATACTGAGTTGAGTTTCCAACCTCATATCCTGTCTGTCACAGTGACTGTTTACATCTAACTCTGCTCCTACCTCAGTTCACCTGCTTCTGAAAACCACATCTGTTCCTTTGTCACTTCCAAACTCAACTAATACAGCCATGGAAGGCCTCCTACCTTCTAACCTCTGTAAACTTCAGCTAACCTGAAACTTGCTGCCTATGTCTTATCCAGCATCAAGTCCTCCTCCTAATTACCCCAGTCCTTGATAATCTGCATTTACTTCTTGTTCCCCAAAGTGATTTGCAAAAATATCATTTTTGATATCACTAACCTGAAATGTAAATTCCTTCATGGCATCACACCTCCCTTCCTCTATAACCTCCTTATGCCTATAAACCTACCATCCCCACACCCCATGTCACTTCCCCCAAGGCCCCCCCTCCTCCCCCCACTCCACCATGGCCCAAAGTTCTGTATTCCTCTGATACTGGCCTCTTGGCCTAGGCTCTGGAATTCCTTCCCTAAATCCTCCTGACATTGCCCGCCCCGCAACCCCCCCCTCCCCTCTCCCCCCAGATCCCTGCTTTAGGAGCCACCTTAAAACCCCGCTCTTTCACTAAAGCTTCAACTTTGGTTTGGTGACCATTTTTTAACGTTAATAATTACAGTTTTGATAAACTTAGGACTGTAGCTTTGAGAATAATCCTGTGTTGTAAGATCACATGATCTGTGAAAACTAATCAGTTTGTAGCACAGGGAACCTCTAAGAGAGAGTTCTTCTTTAGTTATAAAGCTTGATGCACACATGCAGTTGCTGCTGCTACCTGTAAATAAAGTTCAGTGTTTCCACCAAGAAAAGTTGCCTGGAAAATCAACCCTATAGCTAACTGGAGACTAGGATAAATCAGATCCGATGCTGTCCCTCACCCAGCAATTGTGAGTATCTAAGATAATTAAATAGAAAGGAAGATATACTCACCTGAGATGCCACAGTTTAGCAGAATTGATCCCTTTGAGCCAGCCACAGACAACTGGTCTCAATATATAGAATGTCTTGGGTTCTACTTTAAAGCCAATGAAATCATGGGGAAGGAAAAAGGGAGAGCAATTCTCCTAAGTATTTGTGAGACCAAGATCTACAACCTAATTCAAAGCTTGATGGCCCCCAGTCCCCTGATTTAAAGACTTTCAGTGAATCAGTAGACCTCGTTAAGGGACATTTTCAACCCAAGCCCTTAGGAACAATGTAGAGGTTCAGGTTCAATTCACAGAATAGAGCCACGGGGAAGACCATTGCTACATACGTGGCAAAATTAAAGCAACTAACGGAATATTGTAATTTCAGTGAAACCCTGAATGGTATGTTCAGGAATCGTTTGGTCTGTGGTGTGCACGATAATCAGCAAAGATTGTTGGCTGAAGTGGATCTTGATTTTAAGAAAGCATTAGAAATAGCGCTTGCGATGGAAAGTGCTGTAAGGGATTCACAAGTGATTCAAGGTGAATAAAATGGGGCAGGGACGGTCAGCCAAAAATAGAGCGAAAAGCTGGGAGTCCACCGTGAAGTAGGAAACCGTCCCCATTAACTGAAAATTTAGAGGAAATAGTTCAGCATCAAATTCAAAAACTAAGTGTTATCAATGTGGAAACAATCATACTCCTAACGATTGCCGATTTAAAGAGGTGGAGTGCTATTTTTGCCACAAAAGAGGGCACATATTGAAACACTGCAAAGCAAGATTTAAATTATAATGACTACATCCCTCCCCCTTTAACTTCTCTGCACCTTTTGTATTTACAAGGATATTTATCTCATGACATTATAATATTTACAGAAATTATAAGCTCAGTCTTTCAGTGGTTCCCTGATCCGTATGGAACGTCGTAGCTTCATGATTTCCAAACTTTTACAGGAACCACATTCTCTGGAAGCGCATTAACATCAGGTACCTCATTAGGCACAGGCTGTTCAGTGACGTCCACTCCGACAGAGACGTTGGGTATGTCTATCCTTGGTTGAATAACTTCAATAGGAACCTCAAGTTCAACAATGGTTACAAGTGGAAAATCGTTTTGTTGGGGTATCTTCATGCTTCTTACTTGATCCACATGCTTACAAGTGACCCGGCCCACCACTTCTACGTGGTACAACAAGGGGCCGGCCACAGAGTTTACTTTACCAGGTAACCACTTCGGTCCTCCACCGAAAGTCCTTACATTTACTGCTCACGAACAGTAAATTCTCGCTCATGACTATGCAACTCATGAGTCGCTTTTTGGTTCCCTTCACTTTTCTCCACATTCCCCTCCAAATTGGGAAGTATCAGGCTTAGTCTTGTTTCAAGATGACGCCTCATCAGCAGCTCTGCAGGTGTTGCTCCTGTAGTAGTGTGGGTGCTGTTCTGTAGTGAAATAGGAAACGAACAAGTTTAGTTTCCAATGATTCACCTGTTAATTTTTTTCATCCCCACCTTAAAAGTCTAGACTGCTCTTTCAGCCACTCAATTAGATGATGGTTGGTATGGTGCAGTCTTCATGTGGTTGATCCCATTTAGGCTGAAAAATCTTTGAAACTCAGCACTAGTAAATGCAGTACCATTATCTGAGATGATTACTTCTGCCAATCCATGGATAGAAAAGCTTTGGTGCAACTTTTCTATTGTTACAGCCTGATGTTGGCGATTTGACTTCATAAACGTCTAATCACTTGGAATGAGCATCTATAATCAGAAGAAACATGGTTCCAAGAAAAGGTCTGATGTAATCTATGTGCAATCTCACCCATGGTCTACTAGACCACTGCCATGGGTGAAATGGGGCTGCCATCGGCAACTTCTGAATTTGTTGGCATTGCACACAGTGTTTAACTACCTTCTCAATATCGCCATCCATTCCCAACCACCAAAGGTAACTTAGCGTGATCATCTTCATTCTTGAGATTCCCGGATGGGCACTGTGTAACTCTACGAAGAGCGGCTCACTTCCTTCTAAAGGAACTACTATTGAATGCCTCTTATTTTCCATGTTCAATGTACAATGTAAGTGCAAGCTGTTCTTGTTATTGTTAAATTTAAGAATGTGTGAGAGGATTGATGCCGGGCACAAAGCTCCTGCTCTTTGAATACCCATGTTACAGTGCTGATTCGTGAAGACGTGTGTTGTTCAAAATAACTCAAGCCTTGAAGTTCACTGTTAGCAAAAAGCTATTTACATCTAAAAACATAGATGCATAGGAATAAATTTCAAACTTTTCTTCAATTACCAGAATATCCATCTACCAAGGTTTCAATGAAACTGGCTAGAAGATTATACAACATCCCAAAATAGCTCGAAATAATTGCTACATGAATATATAATACAAATTACTGCAGAATTGATAGAATGTTATCCAGTAAAGAAGTAACTTATTGGAGTTTGAAGCAGGACAAGGACTGGATTTGCAAGTGTGAGCAGCAAAGACAGAAAATCAAAGCAAGAAAATGAGACCAACTTATCTTGTCTTATTTATGAAGCTGATTCACAAAGCATTAATTAATAATATTTAATAGCGGATATTCAAAATATTATTCTGTTGTACAATAATTGTATATTATGTTATGAATTAATGGAGAATAATTAGGGAACAAGAAGATCTAATAAAGCAATAATGAAGAAAAAGTGACAGGTTCCAAATTGAATGTGATAAAAGAGTTCAAAGTGGCTAAATAATAGAAAATTATGTCATTGTGCCTAAAGATGATTAATATTACCAAGAAAACCAATAACTTTGTATATAAGGAGAGCTACAAAACTATCTACAGCAATATTGATTAGGTTCTGGTGAAATGCTAACACTGCAATATTAGCAATTTAGCGTGGATCAAGTTTACTTTATGAAGAGTGAGACAAATAAGTAATGTAATACCAGCTATCAGGAATTCAAGTCATGAAGAAGGTTGAAATTGGAATATTAGTATCGAAAAATAAGAATCTTCAATGTGGTTTATTGAAATTATCAACATTATGAAGGGGATTTAGAAAGTTGATTAAGGCAAATTGTTTATGTTATGGTGAAAAGTTCAAATATCAGGAAACACAATTTGAAAATTTGGAGTAGAAAAGGTAACAGACTCATAGAATGAGTAATGAAGATAGGTCCTTAAAAAGAATAAATGTGTTTGAAAGGTAACGAGATGAGCTTCTGGAGACAGTCGGGAAATGGTGAAAAAGCAGGTAATTTGGGTATCCCTCAAAAAAGGCTTTACTTGTTCTCTATTCCACATAACTGCAGACCTTTCCCCTTACCTTCCCTGCCTGCTTACCAAGTAAGCCTTTTCGGTGTCACATCATAATTAACATAGTTCCTAATCCATAATTTTTGGATTTATTATAAATATATAAGTATATTACCTTTAATTTGAAAGTCAATATTGTTCCAGTGTATATCTTGCTGAAAAGGTAAAAACTCTCCAGGTTAAAGTCACCAGGATCCCACTGTTCGCAATTTTAACCTGCTTTCCTTGAGCAGCTGTCAAGGACACCTACACAAAAATGGCATATACTTCTTTACATATGCATTTTGGCTTTCACTGATCTAATTGGGACCTAATTGCCATTTATCTCCCGCATGAGTGAGAAGCTACTGTTCTTTTATTGCCGGGTGAAAAACAATCAGAATGTACTGGGGAAATTAAGATTCTCAAGGAGGGTAAGTTTTTTTTCTTCTTCAGTAGAGCTAGGAGGACCAGGTGTGTACCTGCAGGCCCAATAATAAAGCCTAGAATGGATTTTTCCCAAACCCTGCTTCCCGAATGCTGCTTTTAAACAAGGACTCCTGTGAAATGGCTTGGGCTCTGAACCTGCCACCTATCATGAGAATGATTTTCTGCCCCAGGTGAGGGTGAGCATGGAGGTAGGTGGGCATGAAAATTCACACCATCAGCAGTTTGCCAGCAATATCTGGTCCCCGTGCCATTTTCCTGGAGGCAGGATTCATGTCGGTAAAGCTACCTGCCCAGAATGGCGGATGGTCAATTATGCATGGTAAATGGCCTCATTGTCTGAGGCTGACTGGAATTTTCCAATCAGCCTGCAGGCCCCTAAGGCACGGACACAAACCCAGCTGTCTGTAGGCAGACTCTTGGTGGCAGATTTGGGTGGGGGGGAGCAGGCAGTTTTGAGACCTCCCCACTTGCCTGGATACACCTGCAGCCATAAGCTGCCCTATGGAGGAGTCCCCATCCAGAATGGTATTGTTGGGGGCATTTTTTTAATTTGAAAGTTTAAAATGTTGGATTAGGAGCACCTCAAGATCAAGGCACCCTCTCTCTCCCTTACCTGAACTGCAAGTTGCTGCGCCTTTCATGCTGGAGACCTCCTAGGGCAGGCTTGTCCTTTGACCAATATTTAGTTAATTTGGGGAAAACACTGTCAGATGACTGTTTCCCACACAGTGCGAGATTGACACCAATGTCAGGGTCCTGACCCAAAACCCAAAATCCTGACCTATGTGTCATTGGGAAATCTCCGAGCTTTGTAGCTTGCCATCATCTGTGTGAGAAATCAGCTGATGATATTCAGATAGAGTTTAAAAAGTCTGACCTCATTGCCAAAGCGGAGGGTAAATTTTCCAACTCACTTCACTACTTACCTGTTCAGAATTAAAACCAGGGATCAAGTAGATTGTTATTTGAGACACTATACTTAAATTGTCAAAATGTTGCATTTTACTAGCTATATTAAAAGCTTCCATCATGTTGCCCACATTGCACAGTTGAAAGATACATAACCAGATGTGACACTGAGCTTTAAAAACCACAAAGGTCTCAGGTTTGATCCTTGGCACATGCTGAGTTAGCTGTTCTAGGCTGGGGCATTGGTGGGATTGCTACTGTTGGCCTCAGCATTTTGAATATGTGAAGCAGAAGTACTGCAAATGGCAGGGAGAGATATCAGTTGGTATATAGCTATGTGAAAGATGAAATATTACATTTCTTGTGGCCCATGTTGATAATGCTGGAGAGTTGAAATGAAAATTTCAGAAGTACAAAGCAAGACAGTCAACAACCTCAACAACTTGTATTTCTATAGCACCTTTAATGTAATAGAAGGTCCCATATCACTTCACAGGAGCATTATCAAACAAAATTTTACATTGAGCCACACAAGCACTTATTAATTTGGTCAAAATTTTGGACATAAAAGTAGGTTTTAAGGAGCATCTTAAAAGAGGAAAGAGTGGTGTAGAGACTGAGAGATTTAGGGAAAGAATTCCAGAGCTGAAAGAATGGCTACCAGTGGTGGAACGATTAAATACATGGATGATCAAGAGTATAGTAGAAGGACCTGGTATCTAAAGGGTTAACATGAGACTGAGTACAGTACTGCCCACATGGTAATGTAAGAAGGCATATGACCTAGAGCTGGGACCAGTCGAGAGATGAGTAGCAACGTGTAAGGACCTAGTATGGAATCCTCTCCATACCTACTGTAGATATATACGTAGTTAAGCATTGTGAATAAAGACTTTCTTGTAAGTTGTACAAGACCGCTTCATGGTGTCCAAGCAGTATCCTTCAAGCATAGCGACAGCAGAATATATCATAGCAACAACAGTAGAATCCATTAAAGACGCCTGAATTAAAGGGGCACAGCTAACTTGGAAGATTGTGAGGCTGGGGATTACAGAGATAGGGACTGGTGAGACCATGGTGAATTTGAAAGCAACGGTGAAAATTTTAAAGTCAAGGTGTTGCTTAACCAGGAGTATAGGTCAGAGCCAACTAAGGTTATGGGTGAACAGAACTTGTTCAAGAAAGGACACAGGCAATTGAATTTTTGATGACCTTAAGTTTACAGAGCATAGCATATGCAAGGTCATCTGGGGGCGCATCGTAATAATCAAGTCTAGAGGTAACAAAGGCGTGGATGAGTTATTCAGCAACAGATGAGCTGATGCAGGAATGGAGCCAGATGATATTACGGAGGTGGAAATAGTCAGTCATAGCAATGGCACAGACGTATCAGGAGAACTACAGTCCAACATTTGAAAGAGAGTGAGAATGACAGATTAATTTTACATCTTATACTCTTCATCAGATTTGGTGTGACTTTAATTTGAGTACCACCCACTTTTACAAATTAAAGTAAAATGAGATGTTCACACATACACAGATAAAACCTCATCTATTAACTGGGGCCATTGAAGCAGGCCTAGTGCTTTGTCAGTGGGGCTCTTGTGTGTTTGTGTAGTGCTCAAATGTAAATAGCAAATTAACCTTACCAGATAGAATACTGGGAATGTAATAACAAGAAGCGCTAGCTTTTAAATTGTGTTTTTTACTTAACTGCAATATGTTAATGATCTGACATTTTACCAGTCACTGATATTGATAGCCATGATTTATGGGGTTTGTAACTGCTCCATATATAATCCTTGGCCCTCTTTGATGGACTGCAATTCTCCTAACAAATGTGAACTAAATTGCATTCTATAATTGAATGTGTCAAAGTCTGTATATATATAATTTACAGTCTGCATTATGACACATGACACACACATAAAATTGCTTTGACCTCCAGAATTTGTTTAAAAAGTGCATGAAATTTCCTGGGTTAATCTGGTTCATTCAGTCATCAGGAAACTATTTTACAAATGACTAAGAGTTCACTTAAAGTGAGATAATACTTTGACAAATGTTTAATCAATTTCAATGTGTAAGTGGCCATCAAATTTATTTATTTCTTCAGTGCATTCTACTCACAACTTCTGTTCCTAGGCCTTGCAAATCTAGCAGCTACAGCAAGGAAAGGACAGCCTTGGGGAGAAGGCAAGTGCCTTCATAACACTCCTTAGATAAAAACAAAAAACTGCGGATGCTGGAAATCCAAAACAAAAACAGAATTACCTGGAAAAACTCAGCAGGTCTGGCAGCATCGGCAGAGAAGAAAAGAGTTGACATTTCGAGTCCTCATGACCATGTTCTGTTGAAGGGTCATGAGGACTCGAAACGTCAACTCTTTTCTTCTCTGCCGATGCTGCCAGACCTGCTGAGTTTTTCCAGGTAATTCTGTTTTTATTCATAACACTCCTTGTCGGTCAGGAGGAACAGGAGTGCTTCCTGTTCTTTATTCAAAGTGCTTAAGAAACACAATATTAATTATTTTGGCAAAAACTTCTTCAATGCTTTAGTGGAATGTAGACAAGGTCGAAGACATTATGCACTTCCACAGACAGCCATTGATTTTATACTATATTTTGTGCTATAATATGTTATGATCATTCAACCAATATTAACTAAAGGGGTACAGACACTAAACTGTGAATGATGTCCTAACAGCCCCATTGAATCATGAGAATCTCATTCAATTTCTCCGCAGTAGAGCATTCATTGCATGAAAGGTTGGGTTCGCTGAGCATGCTCAGTACATTAAGAAGATAAATGCATTGCAATGGGATGTTTTATTCCTGTTAGCAGCACATTTTTTAATCTCTCAGTTAAGTAAGACTGGCAAAGTTTTCACCAGTTGTTAAAAGCACATTCAGTAAAGGTAAAAACATCCAGTTCCTCCTAGTGGATTAGACATTGAGCTTTAATCTCTAACACCTGAGTGATGAAATTCAACTTTGGCCGAGCACAAATTTATGTTAGCAAATGAGCCACCTATAATGCACCAATGCTGATTTTTCTTCAGGAACCATGGCTGGGGTGTAAAGAACATGAAATACACAAAGTGAGGCAAAATTAAAAGCAAAAATCCATGGGATCAAGTATTTTTATTATGTAAAACTAATCATTTGAATGTATTTCATTGTCCGTAGGTGCTATCTTGAAGATGTTGCTTCAAAGGGAGCATGGTTGAACCGGTCCAGCATCATCTTTGCAGGGAATGACAAATGGTCCGTGGACCCACGGGTGTCAATCGCATCAGGTGGTAAACAGGACTATAGTCTTCAGATTCAGAAAGTAGAAGTCACTGATGATGGCCCATACACCTGCTCAGTCCAGACTCAACATAATCCCAAGACATCGCAAATGCATTTGATAGTACAAGGTAAGCCATTTAAAAAGATTGAAAATTCTAGGGAACCTTGCATCCATCAAGATCAGAAATCAGGGGAAGAATATGTAATTCTATTTTTGGAAGGTGTTTCAGTAATATATCACATTGATTGCATACAGACGTATTCTTTTTACAATTTCCTTCTCTCTTCCCCTGAAAGTGCTGACTTGTATTCAGACACAGTTAAAAGCAATGGTGCTCTCCGCTACCAATGCAGGAGGCTATTTTCTTTCATGTATGATTTAGACATTATAAGGGATATCATAGAGGCTTAACCTTGAGCTCACTGAAATATACTATTATGGTCAGTGGGTAGTGATCAAGAGATCCGAAATAAGGTGACCTTTTCTTTCTCTAGCCCAGGAGCATTGAGGCCAGTTTTAACTGAGCTGAGATTAGCAAAATTAGCAGAGACAAGATGGTTGGATTCTCTCTTGTTGGAGATGGTCATTGCCTGACACTTGAGTGGCACGAATGTTAATTGCCACTTGTCAGCCCAAGTCTGGATATTGTCCAGATCTCACTACATTTGGACATGGACTGCTTCAGTATCTGAGGAATCGCGAATGGTGCTGAACGTTGTGCAATCATCAGCCAGCATCTGACCTTATGATGGAATGAAAGTCATTGATGAAACAGCTGAAAATGGTTGAGTCTAGGACACTATACTAAGGAACTCCTGAAGTGATGTCCTGGAACTGAGATGACTGACTTCCAACAACTACAACCATCTTCCTTTGTGCTAGGTATGACTCCAACCAGCAGAGAATTTTCCCCCTGATTCCCATTGACTCCAGTTTTGATAGGGCTCCTTGATGCCACACTCGGTCACATGCTTCTTCCTTGATGTCATGGGCAGTCATGCTCACCTCACCTCCGGAGTTCAGCCCATTTGTCCATGTTTGAACCAAGGCTGTAATGAGGTCAGGAGCTGATGGCCCTGACGGAACCCAAACTGAGCGTCAGTGAGCAGGTTATTGCTAAGTAAGTGCCGCATGATAGCACTGTTGATGACCCCTTCCATGACTTTACTGGTGATCAAGAGTAGACTGATGGGTCGGTAATTGGTCGGGTTGGATTTGTCCTGCTTTTTGTATGCAATGTGGGCAATTTTCCACATAGCCAGATAGATGCCAGTGTTGTAGCTGTACTGGAACAGCTTGGCTAGAGGCGTGGCAAGTTCTGGAGCACAAGTCTTCAGTATTATTGCCAGGGCCCGTAGCCATTGCAGTATCCAGTGCCTTCAGCAATTTCTGGATATCACGTGGAGTGAATCGAATTGGCTGAAGACTGGTACCTGTGATGCTGGGGTCCTCCCGAGGAGGCCAAGATGAATCATCCACTCGGCACTCCTGGCTGAAGATTGTTGCGAATGCTTCAGCCTCATCTTTTGCACTGATTTGCTGGGCTCCCCCATCATTGAGGATGGGGATATTTGTGGAGCCTCCTCCTCCAGTGAGTTGTTTAATTGAACACCACCATTCTGCAGGACTGCAGAAGTTCTGATTCGTTGTTTGGGGAGTGGCTTAGCTCTGTCTATCACTTGCTGCTTGTGCTGTTTGGCACGCAAGTAGCCCTGTGTTATAGCTTCACCAGTTGGCACCTCATTTTTAGGTATGCCTGGTGCTGCTTCTGGCATGCCCTCCTGCACACTTCATTGAACGAGAATTGATCCCCTGGCTTGATGGTAATGCTAGAGCGGGGGATATGCCAGGCCATAAGGTTACGATTATGTTCGAGTACAATTTGGCTGCTGCTGATGGCGCACAGTGCCTCATGGATGCCCAGTCTTGAGTTGCTAGATCTGTTCGAAATCTATCTCATTTAGCACGGTGGTAGTGCCACACAATGCGATGGAGGGTATGCTCAATGTGAAGGCGGGACTTCGTCTCCACAATGGTCATGAGGTGGTCACTTCTACCGACACTGTTGTGAACAGATGCATCTGCAGCAAGCAGGTTGGTGTGGATGAGGTCAAGTATGTTTTTCCCTCCTGTTGGTTCCCTCACCACCTGCTGCAGACCCAGTCTAGAAGCTGTGTCCTTTAGGACTCGGCTAGTTCGATGAGTAGTGGTGCTTCTGAACCACTCTTGCTGATGGACATTGGAGTCCCCCACCCTGAGTATATTCTGCGCCCTTGCCACCCTCAGTGCTTCCCCCAAGTGATGTTCATCAGCTGAGGGAGCACGGTACGTGGTAATCAACAGGAGGTTTCCTTGTCCATGTTTGACCTGATGCCATGAGACATCATGGGATCTGGAGTCAATGTTGAGGACTCCCAGGGCAACTATATACCACTATGCCACCACCTCTGCTGGGTCTGTCCTGCCGTCAGGACAGGACATACCCAGGGATGGTCTTGGTGGAACCTGCGACATTATCTGTAAGGTTTGATTCTGTGAGGATGACTGTGTCAGACTGTTGCTTGACTAGTCTGTTAGACAGCTCTCCAAATTTTGGCACTAGCCCCCAAATGTTAATAAGGAGGACTTTACAGGGTCAACAGTGCTGCGATTGCTGTTGTTGTTTCCGGTGTCTAGGTCAATGCCGGGTGCTCCATCCAGTTTCATTCCTTTTTTGTAACTTTGTAGTGGTTTGATACAACTGAGTGACTTGCTGGGCCATTTAAGAGTCAGCCACACTGCTGTGGGTCTGGAGTCACATATAGGCCACATGTATTACAGATTTCCTTTCCTAAAGGACATTAGTGAACCAGATGGGTTTTTATAACAATTGACAATAGTTTCATGGTCATCATCAGACTTTTAATTCCAGATTTTTATTGGATTCAAATTCCACCATCTGTCATAGCGGGATTCAAACCCAGGCCCCCAAAGCATTACCCTGGGTCTTTGGATTCCTAGTCCAGCAACAATATCACTCACTATGCCATCACCTCCCCTGTTAAAGTAACTTTTAAGCTAGAATTCAAAATAGAAATGCAAATGTTTAAATGTGTTACAAACAAGAACTTCCATCTATGTAGCACTTTATGACACTCTTGTGTTTTTCCAATGGCTTTACAACTAATCAAAGAGCAGTCTCCTTCTGTGCTGTAACCATTCAGCCCATCATGTCCCTGCTAGCTCTCATCAAGAGCAGCCCAGACGCTATCACTTCCCTGTAACCCTGTAAATGTTTTCCCTTCAGATGTTTATCCAATTCCTTTTGAAAGCCACGATTGGGGTGAGGGTGGGCAGGAGAGCGACAAGAAAGCCACACAGGGTATTTTATAGGCCCCCTCTCCACCTGCAAGCTTGCTGGCAGGATTCTCAAAATTCTGCCTTATGTTTCTGTTTATAAAGCACAGGTATAGATTACTTTTGACATGTAGCCACTGTTGTGAAACATAACAGCCAACTTATGCACAGCAAATGAAAGAAATGGTCAGCTAACCTTTTTGGTTGAGGTCTAAGTGTTTGGCAGGATACTTGTCTTCTTCATGTAGTGCCGTGGGATCTTTTACACCTACCTAAATAGGCAATCAGTTACTTGGTTTAAAGCCATATCTAAAATACAGTACCTGCACTTTTGGATTTTGTGCTCCATGATCAGGGTTGAAGTTTAAACTTACAAGTTTTGATATGAAAGTGCTACCAACTGGCTCAATTTGACATCTGTTTTTGACATTTTTCAGATGACCCTGCAATGCAAAATTGCTTTTCTTTTCATTTTAGTTATCATTGTTTTGCAGAACCATGATTATTTAGGGATTGTAGGAACTAAATGCTACACCAGACCTTGGTTTACTTTAATAGAAGCAACCATTGTCTGTGAATAGATCAATTAGTTATCAAGCCTTCTCCTTCTGCACCTCATATCCAATTAACCTAATCATGGATGCTATTCAATCTATTTAATTTCCCGAGGAAAGCCCTACATAAAATCTTCCTAATCCTTAAGGGTGATCAAACAGCTCAGAAGAATATTCAGCTTACTCCATATTTCTAGTATTCAATCCTAACCTTTTATGATATCACATTAGTTATTACAGAAGAGGACTATTCTATGTTATTGTGAATTTAATCGTCTCAGTCAGCCAAGGGTCAGTTACTTTGACTCTCATCTTTGAGACAGAATGTTGTGGGTTCAAACCTGCCACAACCACGTAAAAGGTGTTTCTTCAAAGTGGCCTGTGCGCTAAGAATTTGTATGTGTTTGTATGTAGCCCCCTTCTAACTTGCGAGTGGTTCAATTTAAAAGTAATCAGCAACAATCCTTTAATTAAACAAGATAAAGGTTAGTTTATTACAAAGCTACTGCTGAAAGTTACTTAAGTAAACGTGCTGAATTTATTAACTAAAATATAGATACAAAGATTAAAATGCAGTTAAAGGAAAAAAGATGCTTAAAGATGAAATTTCAAATTAGCCTCCGTGAGATATTGTTGTGGGCCCGTTGCTTGAACTCCTTCTTTCTGAAATGAATGGGTTGAAATTTGAGGTTTGGTTTAGCAGCTGCGATGGCTTGTGAAATCAAGGAGTCAGGGTTTTCCCTTGTAGGAGGACTCAATAGGCAGCACAGATGCTGAGTGAGTATTGGTTCCTTTCCTTACTGGAAACTGCAGGTGCCGACACTTGGGGCAGAATTTTACATTTGGCACACGCCCGACACGCCGGAACGTAAAATGATGCGTGATGACATCGGGCGTGTGTCCCAACATCATTGCAAACTTGTGCGATATTTCATTCGGCGGGCGGGTGCGCGCCAGAGTCGGCTGCGCACCCGTCAATAATTGAAAGGCCTATTAAGGCTTTTAACAAGGTAATTGAGTTTTATTTTACGCTGCCCATCCAACCTTATGGTTGGCAGGCAGGCGAAAAGGCCAAGCAGCTTTTACGTTTTTTAGGAAACCTCATTCACGAGCAGGATGAAGTTTCCTGAAGCTAATACTACTTAAATAAAAACTTTCTTTTGAAAATGAAAACATGTCCCAGCTTATGTGACACAGTCACATGAGAGGGGATATGTTTCATTAAATTTTTAATGTCTTTAGATATTTTTTCAAAAAGCGCTTCAATCTCCCTGAGGCAGCTCCATGCGAATTGTGCGCTGGACATGACTCTCCCTCCTCCCCCTGTCCGCGCAGGTAGTGCTCAGTGCTAGAGCTTGCAACCCACACCAGGCGGGCCTTAATTAGCCTGCCTGGGTGAAATCGCGGTGTGGAGCTGAGCGCGGGTGGCAGTTGGCTCTGCGACCGCCTCCACCCACTCCCGCCTGCCCGACGACTGGAAAATCCTGGCCTTGAAGATGTTTTCTTCCAGCAGATTAGGGATGATTTTCTGATGGCTTACTGTCTACCTCTTAGTGGCAGAGAGAAACACAGCTCTCACATGCTGTTGACAGTTGGTTCAGCTATGGGCTGTGGGCTGGAACTGACTTCCTGAGGTCTTCTGGGTTCTCTGCATACTGCCACACAAAATGGCTTCTTGCAGCTTCCTTTATACAGTTCAAAAACACAAAAATAGCTGCTTTGTTAATTTTCAATAAGTCATTGGTTCAAACAAGCAAGGAAGCTAATTATGTTGAGAACATTTGAAGTCCCTTCCTATCTCCTGTTCCCTTGGAAGCAAAAGGGTTTTCACACCTTTTAGAAGATTCAATGGACATCCTTGGGGGACTTTTGCATTTTAATGACTCTTCATAGCCAGCTCTAGAGATAAGAGTATGACAAGGTCTGAACAAATACAGAAAGGTACCAGGTTGTTTGTCCAAACTTCCATTTTGAAAAAGGGTTTCAAACTCAACTTAAAGGTTTGAAAGCAGAAACGTACCTTTAAAACTGTAATAAACTTGAAGTGCAGGACTAGTTTCGTGTAACAAACAGTAAACTTTATTTACAGACTCCAGATGAGACTACATGCTTGTTCCAAGACCAAGGCTAAAAAAGCTCAGCCCTAAGATTCCCCACACTTAGGGCTGATTCGCCTATACAGTCACATGATCCCCATAAACAGTAAGAAATGGTTTAACTTACAATGACCTACAATTACTTCCCCTTTAACTTTGGTTCACCCTCTTATTTACAAAAACATCTTAACCCATATTATATACAATTATATATAGTTCATGTCATTATAAATGTCTTTGAGGAGGTTTTCGGATTTGCGTAGAGTGACACCACTCTACCACTGGAGGTTCTTCCATTGGATCAACTTGAACAGGAACTGTAGCATCAGGGACATCCTAGACAATGGCAGTTCAGATTTATTTACTTCAACAATCGGATATGTCTATTATTTGTCGATCTGGCACCCCACGAAGTTTTGACTTTGATTTCAGGTGGATTATCTGGTCGTTGGAGGGTTTCCTGGCTTCTGAGATGATCCAAGTGTTCCCCAACAGTCCTGTTTTCCACTTCTACTTGATAAGATAAAGTCCTGTTTCAGAGACGATTGTCTCCATCTTGGTCCAGTTGCAAAATTTCATGCAAAAACTCTTTCTCCCACAGTAAACTCTCGATCTTTACTGTGAATGTCACGATTCGCTTTCTGACTTCCCTGGTTTCGCTCCACCTTTCCCTGTAAATTAGGGAAGACTAGACTCAATCTTGTATGAAGTCAGCACTTCATTAACAATTCTGAAGGTGTTAAACTAGTGGTCACATGAGGAGTTGTGTGATAGCTGAACAGAAATCTTGAAATTCGTGTTTCTAATGTTCCCTCTGTTGGTTTCTTCATACCTGGTTTAAAGGTTTATACTGCTCTTTCTGCTAACCCATTGTTTGAGGGATGGTATGGTGCTGTTCTGACATGTTTAATCCCATTTGGGTTCACGAATCTTTGGAATGCAATTCTAGTGAAATCCATTGTCTCACATAATAACTTTAGGTAAACCATGAACACTGAAACTCTGGCGCAGTTTTTCAATGGTTGCAGACGAAGTGGGTGATCTCACTTCAAACACATCCATCCACTTGGATTGTGCATCAATAATCACCAGAAACATAGTACCTAGAAGTGGACCTACATAGTCTATATGTACTCAAACCCAGGGTCAACCAGGCCACTCCCACAGATGCAGTGGAGCTGAAACAGGCAACTTCTGTTGTTGCTGACACTGGAAACAGTGTTTCACCATTTTTTCTATATCACTATCTATACCTGGCCAACAGATATAACTCATGTGATCATCTTCATTTTCAAAATACCAGGATGCACACTATGAAGTTCTCCCAATAATGGTTCTCTTCCCTGCACAAGGATAATGACTCTTGCTCTCCATAACAAGATACTATCTTGAGAACTCAGTTTGGATTTATTCAGAATGGTTTTAATTCTTCAGGGACTTGTGGATTTGACCATCCTTGTAATACTTGTTCATGGGCTCTTGCTAAAATTGGATTCCGATTTATCCAATTTTTTATCTGTCTTGCGCAGACTGGTGAGGAGTCCAGAAAATTCAATGCAAGTACTGCCTTTTGAGGCACTGGAACATGTGTGATACTATCTGGCAAAAGGAGACAACTGAGGGCATCTGCATTTGTTATATGCACACCCGGATGGTGATTACTAGTATGCGGACAAAAATAAAGCCCTTCATTGAATTCTAGCAGAGGCTATCGATGGAATTGCCTTATCTTCACTAAACAATCCTAACAGTGGTTTGTGATCTGACACTAAGGTGAAGTATCGACCGTGCAAATATCGCTGGAACTTTTTTACTTCAAATACGATAAATGAGCCTTCTTTATAATTTGTGAGTAACCTTTCTCGGCTGCAGCAAGGGTTAGGGATACATATCCTACTAGCTTTTCAGCTTTGATTTCTGCTTTCTTCTTGTGTTTGCTACAGGGTTTTATTTCATCCTTCATTCTGATTTCACAGTCCGACAAATTTATCTCTGCTAAAATCTTAACTTGGTTCAGTTCGGGGCTTGAGTTACCCATTTTCATCTTGGAAAGATCCATGACTTTCCCTTCTAATGCCTCTTTTGCCTCAATCAACTGATTCTTCAGTTCGTCTGTCTCTTTTTTGTATCTCTTGGCTTCCTCTTGGAACATCGAACACTTTTTTTCTTCCAACTGTTTTTTCAGCTGGTTCAGAGTGCCACTCTATTTGTTTAGCTTTTTTTCATGATTTTCCTGTGGAACCAGCTCTGACCTAAGGGATCCTTGCTTCCTGTGAAGGTCCTTCAGTTCATCTATCTCATTCCAAAGAGCATCATCATATTCCCTTATCAACTCAGGATTTCTTCTTGCCCTGACCTGAAAAATTTCTGACCAGTTTAGTTTGATTTCCTTCAATGAATCACGGTCCAGAAGGCTCAGTCTTTCTCCTGCTACAACAATTATTAGCAGCTGAGCTGTTGTTGCCTTATGGTACAGTGTAGAGGTGATCCCTTTCGCCTGTATGGTTTCTCCTGTATGTGTTTTTAACTGAGCAGCGGTTTTCACCAAGCTCAATGGCTGAGTTTGGAGAACCTTCCCTAAGTTATTTAAAGGTGTGTTCTCCCACCACTGTGATCAATGCTCCTGTGTCAACCTCCATGAGCAGAGGTTTTCCATTTACTTGAAGTGTAATAGTGTTTGGTTCAGTTTTCCTGGCCTTCAGATTGTCTAAGGAATAAACATCAGACTTAGTAACTTCTGGCTCTTCTATATTGTGCACTTCATTTAACTTGACTTGCTGTCTGAATGGCTGCCTTGATCTAGTCCTGCAGTGTTTAACAACATGCCCTTTTTTGTGGCAGTAGTGGCATTCTGCCTCTTTAAATCTACGGAGTTTGAGTGCATGATTTCCCCCACAATGGTAACACTTTAACTTCTGGGTTACAGGTGAGCTGCTTCCAGCATCTCTTTTTGTTTTTCTAGCAGTAGAGACTGTGCCCACTTCACGGTAGCCTCTCTGAACTTCGCACCACGCCTGGTGGCAGGTTCCTGCCCTAGCTGCAAAACGGCAACATGTTGCACACTGTGCAAAGGCTGTGAATCCCACTCAGCACTCTTCATTGCTAGCGCTATCTCCATGGCGCACTTCAGGTCTATCTCAACTTCTGCAAGCAAACAGTGCCAAATGGTATTGTCATTTATGTCACAATCCAAACAATCTCGCACAATGTCGTTTAAAGTATCACCGAAGTCACAGTGCTCCGTTAACTTTTTTAACTTCGCAATGTACTCACCTTATTCAAGAGTTAAGCTTGAATCTTTGCATGATCACTGAGGGTTTAGGCTAGAAATGCCCCTTCACGAGGTCTACTAGCTCAGTGAAGGATCTGGAATTTGGTGTGTTTGGAGCCGTCAAGCTACAGATTAGGTTATAGACTTTGCTCCTGGAGATATTTAGGAGAATTGCCTTCTGTTTCTCCTCTGCCATTATTTTGCTGGCCACAAAGTAGAAATCTAATTGCTCTAATTGCTCCAGTTCCTGACAGATGAGTCATACAGATCAATTCTTCCAAAGTGAGGCATTGTTGGTAAATATACTTTTCTTCCCTTAAAATAATCGGAATACTCACAGTTGTGAGGCGAGGTGCTGCGTTGGTCCTATTTATCCTTGTTGCCAGTTGCAATAAACTTGGAATGCATGGCTAATTTCTTGTAAGAAATAGTACATTTTATTTACAGACTTCAGATGAGACTACATGCTTGTTCCAAGACCAAGCTAAAAAGCTCCATCCCTAAGATTCCCTGTACTGATTCACCTATGCAGTCACATGATCCCCATAACAGTAAGAAATGGTTCAACTTACAATTACTACAAAAACAGTCACCCTCAAACTCTTTAATAGCATAATTACATGTTCTGACAAGTCCTACTGCAATACTTTGTACAAAAATCTAAGCTGACACTCCAGTGCAGTAATGGTGGAATGCTGCACTGTCGGAGGTGCCATATTTTGGATGAGAGGTTAATCTGAGGCCTTGTCAGCCCTGCTTTGGACATCATGAAGCAGGCTTCGTAATCTAGAGTATATTAGCAGCAATCTTTATTAACAATTGATAACTGTGTACATATTTACAGTAGAGGGTACAGGTATGGGGCTGACCCCAGTCTAGGTCTTTATCCATCTCTAGAATGACGCTGCCTCTGAGTCATGTGCCTTCTAAAATCACTGTGTGGGCAGTACGGTGCTCAGTCCCACATTAACCCGATATATACCAGACCCTACTACTACTACATTTCCCCTCCCCCCCCGCCCAAGCCTTCATCCCATGGATATAGAGTCACTTTAGTTCGCTTCCAAGTCTTACATTGTTATAGGTCTTGTGCATTACCTTATTGTTCCAACCTTAATGTTATTCTAACATTTTTGCTACTACATTATTAATATTAACATTCTCACTTCCCCATCTCCCCCCTTCAAGGCCTTGAAGCTAAAGGTGATCTGGAGGCCTTATAACCTTTCCACATCTTGTTCACAGTTCTGCCAGGAGAGTGGTAGGCTCTGGTGTTGTTTGTTCTTGTTATTGGTTTGGAGATTGGACTGGTGTTTGAGTATGGTTTCATCTGCTTCTTCCATTCTTCGACGTTAAACCACACCTGGTTGGTCTGGCTGGCTTGGCAGTGTATTGTTAATCGTTTCTTGCTGGGTGGACAAAAATGGTATTCTTCTCTTTGGCAGTGTTTTTTCTTTCTGTTCCAATTAGGTCATCTGAAAGCTTTCTGAGAAGATTGAGTATCATGCTCACCTCTGCTTTTTGTTGTGATGGTGCACAACTGCTATCAGCTTCCAGCATCCCTTGTAGTTTTGGCACGCTGGCTGGAAGTTGCTGTGTGTGCACAGTGGTTGGTGTGTCTACCGACTATACCATCATCGTAGTTGGAGGTAGAGACTCCTCAGATTGTTGATCCTTTTCTGGTGCTATGGTAATCTTATGTTCGATAGGCTGGTCTGACCTTTGGGGGCTTTGCAGGACCTGGAATGATGATGGAAAAACTTGCTCTGCAAAAACAGAAGAGAGATCATAGATGAAATCAGACTCCGAATACTTTTAGCGTTTGGAGGCTCAGGACAATGCTGTTCCGGCTGACTAAGGACTGTAGTAATCTTGACATTTTCCATCATCTGGAGAAGATTGAGGGCTAAGCAGGCATCCTTGCTCAGAAGAGAGAAAGGCTGATTGCATGTGATATACAACAGCTCAAAGATTTGTCTGTCACCAACCTCAGCGGTTTAAGGATCATGCCAAGAACCGGAAGTCGGACTTCCTCTGCTCCATAAAGTGAATTGTCATTCATTTGAATCCAAAGGTGTTCCCTGCCTGACAGGACTGTTACGCTGGCACCTGAATCTAATTTAAAATTTGTTAGATGACCGTTTATCAGGGCATCAGCATTCCAAAATGAAGAACCCCGAGAAGACTTGCTGTGCGTCTTCTGGGTCTTCAGTCTCGACCTGATGGATGACCTTTGGGATGTTTGTGTGGTGCTGGGGTTTTGACTTGCACAGTTTGCCAAAGTATCCTTGCCTGTTACAGTGGAAGCATTGGGCTGTGCTCGCAGGACATTGATCTTTCCTGTAAGGGCGCATTACATCACAGAGCAGGAAAGCTCGCTCTGCTGGGCGGTTCAGGGGTTGCTTTCCCTGACTTGAATGGTTCCTGCATTTTTGTAACTTGATATGGTGGACTGAGGGTTGGTTTTGGCCCCATGAATTATTCTCACCCCTTAGGATGGTCCTGTGTTTCTCATGTAGCTCAGATAGTCCAACTAGCTGGATTGCCTTGTCGAGGGTAAGATTATCTTTAGCTTGTAGGAGGTCAGATAGTGAATCGTCTGCAACACCCACCATGATTCTGTCTCAGATGAGACCAGACTTTAAAGCTTCATATTCACATCCCTCTGCCATCCTGTCGAGATTGTTTATGAAGGAATCGACAAGTTCCACCGTGAGATGGACTCCCTTATTAAATCTAGCTCCCTCCAGTATTTTGTTGGATTTCAAGCTGAAATAGATGTTGAAAGATTTCAAAACATCATCAAATTTGACAGATGATTCATCAATAGCTTGTTGTGCAATGATGCAATGTCTGGCACACTGACCTCTAACTCGCAGACACTTCCTCCTACCTCTCCCTGGACCATGACCCCACCACTGAACATCAAGCCATTGTTTCCAGGACTGTGACTGACCTCATCTCCTCTGGAGATCTTCTTCCCACAGCTTCCAACCTGATAGTCGCCCAACCTCGGACGGCCCGCTTCTACCTCCTACCCAAAATCCACAAACAGAACTGTCCCGGTAGACCGATCGTGTCAGCTTGCTCCTGCCCCACGGAACTCATTTCTCCTTATCTTGACTCCCTTCTCTCTCCCCTTGTCCAGTCCCTTCCCACCTACATCCATGATTCCTCTCACACCTTACGTCACATCAACAATTTCCAGTTCCCTGGCCCCAACCGCTTCCTCTTCACCATGGATGTCCAATCCCTCTACACCTCCATCCCCCACCAGGATGGTCTGAGGCCCTTAGCTTCTTCCTCGAACAGAGGCCCAAACAATCCCCATCCACCACTACTCTCCTCCGTCTGGCTGAACTTGTTCTCACACTGAACAATTTCTCCTTCAACTCCTCTCACTTCCTCCAAATAAAAGGTGTGGCTATGGGTACCCGCATGGACCCCAGCTATGCCTATCTCTTTATGGGGTATGTGGAACATTCCTTATTCCAATCCTACTCCGGCCCCCTCCCACAACTCTTTCTCTGGTACATCGATGATTACTTTGGTGCTGCTTCATGCTCTCGTCGGGACTTGGAAAAATTTATTAATTTTGCTTCCAATCTCCACCCCTCCATCATTTTCACGTGGTCCATCTCTGACACTTCCCTTCCCTTCCTTGACCTCTCTGTCTCAATCTCTGGTGATAGACTGTCCACCAATATCCATTACATGCCTACCGTCTCCCACAGCTACCTCGACTACAGCTCCTCACACCTCACTTCCTGTAAGGACTCCATCCCATTCTCTCAGTTCCTTCATCTCTGTTGTATCTGTTCTGATGATGCTACCTTCAAAAACAGTTCCTCTGACATGTCCTCCTTCTTCCTTAACTGAGGTTTTCCACCCACAGTCACTGACAGGGCCCTCAACCGTGTCCGGCCCATCTCCCGTGCATCCGCCCTCACGACTTCTCCTCCCTCCCAGAAACATGATAGGGTCCCCCTTGTACTCACTTACCACCCCACCAGCCTCCGCATTCAAAGGATCATCCTCCGCCATTTCCGCCAACTCCAGCATGATGCCACCAAACACATCTTCCCTTCACTCCCCCGGCGGCATTCCGTAGGGATCGTACCCTCTGGGACACCCTGGTCCATTCCTCCATCACCCCCTACTCCTCAACCCCCATCTATGGCACTTCCCCATGCCCACGCAAAAGATGCAACACCTGCCCCTTCACTTCCTCTCTCCTCACCGTCCAAGGGCCCAAACACTCCTTTCGTGAAGCAGCATTTCACTTGCATTTCCCCCAACTTAGTCTACTGCATTCGTTGCTCTCAATGCAGTCTCCTCTACACTGGAGAGACCAAACGTAAACTGGGCGACCACTTTGCAGAACACCTATGGTCTGTCCGCAAGAATGACCCAAACCTCCCTGTCGCTTGCCATTTTAACACTCTACCCTGCTCTCTTGCCCACATGTCTGTCCTTGGCTTGCTGCATTGTTCCAGTGAAGCCCAAAGCAAACTGGAGGAACAGCACCTCATCTTCCGACTAGGCACTTTACAGCCTTCCGAACTGAATATTGAATTCAACAACTTTAGATCTTGAACTCCCTCTTCCATCCCCACCCCTTTCTGTTTCTTCCCCCTTCCTTTTGTTTTTTCCAATAATTCATATAGATTTTTCTTTTCCCACCTATTTCCATTATTTTTAAATCTTTTATGCCCCCCCACCCCCACTAGAGCTATACCTTGAGTGCCCTACCTTCCATTCTTAATTAGCACATTCGTTTAGATAATATCATCACCTTCAACACTTCTGTGTTCTTTTGTTCTTTTGTCTGTGACATCTTTTGATGATCTGCTCCTATCACTGCTTGCTTGTCCCTGCAACCACACCACCCCCATCCACTTCTCCCCGCCCCCCCCACCCCCCGCCCCAAGTTAAACCAGTTTATATTTCATCCCTCTCCTTGGATTCACCCAGTTCTGCTGAAGGGTCATGAGGACTCGAAAAGTCAACTCTTTTCTTCTCCGCCGATGCTGCCGGACCTGCTGAGTTTTTCCAGGTAATTCTGTTTTTGTTTTGGATTTCCAGCATCTGCAGTTTTTTGTTTTGATGTGCAATGATGTTGTCTGCTATTGGCCCAATCGAGTAAAGAAGTCGAGTAACTTGTTCTGCCTCTAACTTTTTTATTTAGACCTGCAGCATTGCTGTATCTTAAAGATCTTCTCCTCCAAAGACTCCATTTATGTGACTGGTCTGGGCCATGGGTGAATCCCAGCAGAGCTGGAAGTGGAATTGCAATCCATTTTTGATGATTTAAAAAGGTGTGGGTACAGCTTTAAGAGATTACAGTTTCCAAAATGGCATCACCGGTTACTGCTGAACAAAGGATCTTCCCATGCTTGCCGGTTTTTGGAAGGCTCAGATGAGCCCAGACTTTAAAGCTCCATATTCACATCCCTCTGCCATCCTGTTGAGATTGTTTATGAAGGAATCGACAAATTCCACAGGGAACTGGACTCCCTTATTAAATCTAGCTGCCTCCAGTATTTTGTTGGATTTCAAGCTGAAATAGATGTTGAAAGATTTCAAAACATCATCAAATTTGACAGATGATTCATCAATAGCTTGTTGTGCAATGGCAGTGGCGCGCTTCTGCCTGAAGAAGAAGGGACCTCGATGGCAGTGTAGGTTGGCTAGCTGCCAGCTTAATTCATTCGGCAGTATCACGCTATGAATCGGACTTCTTGGATAGGCACCACAAGCTTGCTCTTTCTGATGTTGGATGGTCACAAGGTACCCGGAATGGACAAAATCAATTATTAATGATTTTTTTTTTGCCAGACCCGGGAGGGTGTGATGAGACTCAAGAGTCTGGGATCAGATTTAATGGCAGGTTGTGTTCAAATGGTGCTTCTGACTGAGTGACTTAAAAGGGGTGCCTCAGAACCAGCTGGCCTGGAATTTAAAAATGTTATCTCACCTTTACAGGCTGCGAGCTCTGCTTGCTGACACTGGACTTCAAAGGAGGATGCAATGGAGTCTTCTGCTTGAGTAAAACTTCTACCTTTTCTTGTTTGCTCCAGGTTCTTCTGACTCTGGAGTTTTTTTTTTCTGGTGAGTTGTCTCAGTGTCTGTAGCTTCAGTGGGAGGTTGGTTCAGTGCAGAATCCGTTGAAGGTGTCCTTTTTCTTTATTTATCAGCATTCTCATGAGGATGTGGATTTTAATCTAGATGCTACCACCATAAAGTAGGCTTCATAGTCTAGAGTTTTTTTTAACAGCAATTCTTTATAAACAACTCATAACTGTGTACATATTTACAGAAGAGGGTACAGGTATGGAGCTGACTCCAATCTAGGTCTTTAACCATCTTTCGACTGACCTTAGCTCTGGGTCAAGTGCCTTCTTACATCACTGTGTGGGCAGTACTGTACTCACTCCCACATTAACACTATATGTACCAGACCCCACTACTACAGACACCATTATCCAAACTCTACTGCTGAAATTCTATTCTTATGTCTCACTAAACTGACACCTCATCTTCACATCACTCCATTGACTCATCATCCCACAATGCATTGCCTTGCCTCTCCATATCTTTACAAGTGAATTCAGTATTTGCCATATTTCTGGTGAAGTTACAGGGGCAGAGTGGGAGCAGCCTTGAAGAAATTCCAGCCATTATATTGGCCCGGATTTTGCAGTTAGAGGCAAAGCAAGGGCACTCACTGCTGACCTCGAAGAAGGCAGCCCTCAAAGATCTAGTGACTTAATGTCAAGTGAAGGGTATGTTTGGTGTGCAGCAGCAGTGGTGTCAGCAAGCAAGTAAGCTTTTCACATTGAAGTGTTCACATATTGCAAATCGGAAGGTTATAAGCACTTAATGACATCCTATTTTAGGTTTTCAGAAAACAAAATAATTATGGCTGGATTAAGATGAAATCTAAAATAAGATAAACATTTACAAAAAGAATAAGGAATTTTAAAAATATGTGGCACATTTTATGACTTGGGAGAAGCTTATTCCACAAACATAAAATTAGCTTTTCAGGGACAATGAGAATGTTGTGCAGTATTTATGAAGTTAAAACTCCTGTTATGCCTCATGCAACAAGGGTTTTTATGGCAAAACTAACAGTATAAGAGTGGAAGTTGGCATTAATTCAATTGATTTCCATTAATTGCAGTCAGAAGGACCTCAATGGTGCATCCTCTGGAGAAACATAGAATCAATGGTAACAAGTTCTGGATTTCCACATTATTCTGTATCGGTGTGGACTCCAGAAATTGGTGTCAGTTTCACTGGGTAAACTCTGTCAGTTTTGCCGTCATTACCACAGCAAAATCCAGGTTATATATCAACGGTAATACAAATTGTAAGTTGTTATTATTTTCACCAGGGTCTGGATATATCTAACTTTTAAATTTTGTTGTAATCATTTAGTTGTTTTGTTGACTTTTGTAGCAGCAATCAACTCTTCTATTTTTATCAACGTTATTGATGCACCAATAACTACTTGTATTTATATAGTGCTAAAGAGGCTTCACAGGATTGTTATCAAATAAACTTTGACTCCAAGCCATGTAATTAAGACAAACTTGGTCAAAGGGCAATGTTTTAAGGAACAATTTAAAGGAGGAGAGAAAAGTAACGAATCAGAGACGGAATCCCAGAGCTCAGGACTCAGGCAGCTGAAGGCAAGGAAAGCCACCCCAATGGTGGAGCAATTAAAATCGAGGATGTGCAAAAGGCTATAATTAGAGGCGTGCAGAAATCTTGGGGACTTGTAGGGCTGGTGGGGTTACAGAGATAGGAAGTGATGAAGCCATGGCAGGATTTGAAAACAGAAATGAGAATTTTAATATAGAGGTGTTGTCAGACCGGGAGCTAGTGTAATGAGTTCAGTGAGTAAAGGGGTGATGGGTGAATGAGAGTTAGTGTGAGTTAGGATATGGGGAGCCTCACACTATAAATCTTATACTTTCACCTAAGTTTCTAGGTATTAAGAGGAAAGCAAGAGCATCGGACTCTCACTATATGCTCTGGATTTGAATCTATTTCCTGTCTAATTTTGCAACTTACTATAACACTACGGTGGAACTTCACTAGCTGTAGGATAGGTTACAAGATGGTAAACCTCAGGATGACACAATGCTCCATCTTAGGGAGTCAGCAGTAGAGTCGAGTTGGGGGGGAGGCTTTCTTAATCCACAATGAAAATGCCGTATTAATTAATGTGAAGACATGCTGATAGCAGCTTGGCAGCAGTCTATAGTATGAATATTATTTTAGTATACCATTGGCAAACCTAGATGAAGTAATGGCTGATGCAACAACAGTTGAAAAGAATATGAGAAAATCATGTAAATCATGTACTTGTTTCAGGATTCAAAGTTTGAGTTTTAAAAGCCTTTAGGAGAAAAGGAAAAGTGATTGAAATAAGTCACTACAATTTTGAGTTCTTTGAAAAGAATCAGTTACGGTAGAAGATGGTGTGATGAATCTGACTGATAATGCATGGAGGAAGAAGAATTGTTGGCTATCTATCATTCGCATTGAGTTTGAGGCACAAAATCAGGCCCAAGATTCCTTATATATTCATAGAGGAGCCAAAGTTGCTCCTGATTCCAGCATGGTCTGTTGGTGACCTTTGCCAATGTCCTTAACTGGAGGGCAAAAGTAGTGAATTGGAAGAATAGATTGAAGTCTTGTTTTTCATTCTGCATCTTCCTGTGGTGTTGGTATGATCTTGATTACATCCTGGGGCTTTTTTTTAAAAGAAATTACATTCAAATGCATCCGTTTACTTTTCCTGCCCAGAAGTGCACTCCTATTTGAATTCAGTCAGATCAATTCAAACACAGATTTAAACTGCTCGGATGCTGGTATCAAAGTGACATTATTACCAGCTCTTTTGCACTTCTCTGCTCCTTTATTCCAAGAATCGGTTGTAATATTTCTGTTGAGTGACAAATAAAACCTTATAGCAGCTGTCTTCATTTGCATAGAAAACAATTAAGTCTTCCTCTTTGAAAGGGTTCAGATACTAAATTCAGAATTAATCCCTAGATTGATTTTAGTTGGAGGTTTGGCCAGCACAGAAAGAGAGTTTACATGAACATGTCATTTAAACATTGGATGACAGCAGCTTTCACTGAGATACTAGTCTCTGTTATTGATATAGCATCTGTCCTGGGCAGGAAACAAATGGCACACTTCATAGAAAACAGTCAGCATTTTTGGCATAGGATGGGAAGTGCAGACCACCTATATTGGCATCTGAATATAACTCAGTGCATATTTATTTAGCATTTTGGCAAAATATAGCAATACAATTTAATATTTGGCTGAGGTAGTCAGCATGATTGTACACTTCATTATTAGATTGGAAGGCAATCCAATAGAACTGCTAATACTTGTTACTACGGGCTTAAAGTCTGAATTGAACAGGCTGAATGGATGAATCAGAGTAATTTCTTGAGCACTGTCTGGTTGGCATTTGATTCAGAAATATTTGCTTCAAGTGCTAGATCACATGGGGAAAGAGAAATGCTTCTTTTCCCAACTGTTTGGCAGTCTTTGGCATGAGAGCTGTTAATACATTGACAAGGTACTAGAACAGTGGACGAATTTAGAAGTTCTCTCAATTGCTTGGTTGGTAATCACACTATATGCTATGATACTGAGCCAGTCAGACCAGGAAAAGGTCTAGATTCCGTCCCCAGTCTCTGCTCATTATTTATCACAGCAGGAGTTGGCAGTAGAAATATAATAATTGCCCTTAGTACTCTGGGATAGAGAGTGGGAAAAGGCCAGCCAGGATTCCCACTCTTGATTGCTATTCAAGTCTGGGTGAATGTTCAACTGGCAACTGCCCATTTCTTGCCTGAAAAACAGGAAACCTGCAGCAGAAGATCTGGTGAGGACTATAAGGCCCTTTTAACAAACCGACTCAAGCCAGATACTTTTATGCCTGAGCAGTACTGGCATCCAAAACATTCAGTCAACATTTTTAAAAATGCAAATTGCCTACTCCAGTTTTAGGAGCCTCAACTACAATATTAATGTACAAATGGGTGGACCATGCACCACGCATACAAGTCCTTAAAGGAACTGATGGAGGCCTCTCAGGAAATGACAAGTTTTGGGTGTTTTTTAGAAGATTTTTGTGGGACCAGGAAGAATCTTCATGTTCCTCCTGACCTGATCTTGTTACATTACTGTTGGCCTTTTCTTTTACCCTCACAAGACCTGCTCCCTCATTTCCAACAAGACTCACCATGCATAAGGTGGCTGATTTTCCAGTGATCTGCAAATGAGTCATTGTTTGGTGCTAGCACTTTACTGATAAAATTTAAATAAAGCCTAAGGCTGTGTGGGCCTCCTGGCTGGCCTTGGGAAGGTGCTGCATGAAGAAGCAAAACTTTCAGGCAAAAAGGGAGAACTCTGAAGTAAAAAAATCCTTCACTACCTTCTAAGCAGTGTCATAAATTACACTAGTTCATTTCTTAATATGGGTTAAAAACAAAGTTATGGGCTGATTGAGTAAGTTCATCAATATGACTAATTATTCTCAGTATAACTTAATGTTAAATGGCCTCACTTTCTCTCTCTCTTGCTCTCTTTCTCATGTATATGTCTGGTAAAAATTTACAATGTAACACCAGACATTAAGACTTGAATTTTATTACTGATCTTTTACATTGTAATTAGCATTTGTATTCACACTGGGTAACAGATGTAATAAACATTGAATTTATTGCCTATGATGATTTGTAGTTTGAAACTGTGTGAGTGCATCAGAGTATTTTTATCCAAACATGATAGAGCTCTGGAAATATATTTGAATAAATAGAACTTTTGTTCACAGTAACTAAGAATAAAATTAAATCGGTTTCTATCCTCAGTGTGTCCAAACAAGCTTTGTTGAGTGTGACCATGCCATGTGCTGGGTTAGATATTGGAGCAGATCAACCATAGAAAATGATGTTCAGCGGTGTTTATATGTACAGCATCATTTCCAGGTTTCCATCCAGTTGTCTCCTTTCCACACTTAATGCCTATATGGACAGCAGTTCACTGAACTGGTATATGTCAGCAGTAGTGGCTTGGAAGAACCCAGCGATATAAAGATCTGATGCATGATCATGGAATCTTTTAGTTTGTAGGTCATATTGCAACAAATGACATAGCTGTGTGATAGCACACCTTGTGCTACAGAGGTAGCAAAGCCGAATCTAGGATGGCATACAGTGATGAGTATTCGAGGCGTAAGTAAAGACATATCTTGGTGCAGTATGGATGTGCAAACGATCGGAGGAGTCGGCTTGCACTTGTATAGCTGAAGCATGGCTTCTATCCACTTGTGTTCTAGTCCTCCTGATATATATCTGCTATATAAAGATATAGCATTCCAGTAATCTTTTTGATTATTTTCTGCACCTGTTCATGATATTTTTATGTCTCTTTGGACACCCACTGTTTCTGGCTTTTCAACATTTCGAACTTACTCTATTCTATCTTTTTTAGGTCCAAATGATGACCTCACATTTGCCTACATTGAAATCCATTTGCCACAGTTTTGCCCATTAACTTAATCCACCAATATATCTTTGTAATTTTATGCTTCCATCTATACTGTTTGCAATGCTGCCTATCATCATGTCATCAGCAAATATGGATATGTGGCTTTCTATTCTATTATGTTAATAAATAGAGTGAGTAAGTGAATACTTGAAGCCCCAACACAGAAACGCAGATCCTTGCAGGACATCATTACTCACATCCTGCCAATTAGAATAGCTGTCCTCTGTCTCCTGCTGCTCCACCAATTTCCTTCAATTCCATGAGCTTCAGCTTCAGGTAACAGTCTCATATGAGGGACTTTATCAAATGCCTTCTGGAAGTCCAAATAAATGACATCCATAGACATACCTCTGTCCATCGCTTAGTCACCTCTTCAAAATTTTAGTCAAGTCCATTAGTCATAACCTACCCTTTACAAATCCAAGCTGGTTGTCTCTAATCAGCTGAAAATTTACAAGGTGCTCAAAAACCTTATCTTTAATTATTTACTGCAGCAATTTCCAGACAACTGTGTTAGGCTAATTGGTCTAGAATTTCCTCTTTTACCTTTTTTAAATAGCAGGGAGGCATGTACAATTAAAAGAATGGTTCCTGAATGTAAAAACTTTGAAGGATTATAGTTGGGGCATCTCCATTGGTCTCACCTATTTCCTTTAAAGTCCTGGGATGGAACCATCTGTTCCTGGGGATTTGGCACTGTTTAGTGCTATTATTTTCTTCAATACTATCAAACACAGGGACCCATTCTCTGCAAACAAAGAATATGTTAGAGCCTTGTGCCTTTTTTGAATTACCCAGGACTTTGGGGAGCCTATAGTTCACATTGCTTTCTCCATGGCAATGCCTCAGCCAATCAAAGTCTACTTGCCAACCAATCAGCACCATTTTCTCCTGTAGTTTAAATTATTGCAATCATTTAAAATTTGGCATTCTTGCATTTGTCCGGATAAGTGCAACATCAAAAGCTTCAGTAGCATGTCTCTCTTTTCTGCAATATCCAAGTTATGTGATACTTTTTTTCAGGACTTGCAAAATCAGGGCCCCTTTTTTAAAATACTGAAACTCCTGGATTTTTGATTTGTGTTGTACTTAATAATTTGTTAATTTTCATTGCCATAAATGCCACCAAAATATAAAGCTTTTGTAAGATTATAATCCTCTTCTTTGATATGGACAAATGCACCATTGCCAAAATCAAATTCTAAGATAAGCTTTTTCCACAACATCAAAATAATCGGTTGCAAGTACATCTTGTAAAAAATACAAAATTGGCTTCCTATGGGGTTCAACAACATCCACTTGAGAAAGAATTTCAACGTATGTAGGTGCAGTTTCTAAAGAGGTGCCAGCTAACATCAGGCATCAATGTCCAAGTAACCTTTAAAGTTGTTTTCAACAGAGACTATTTATAATCAGCTTTTCCATTCACAGATAATATAACATTCATTTTCATTATGGGGCTACACAAAACCTTTCCACTCAAGATCAGCAAATGAAGGAATTATCATTTGAAAGCTGCTATAGGAAGATACAAATGATTACACCTTTAAAAAAAACTTTTGCCTCTGTTTCAAATGCAGCTGTAATGCTATATGTAATGCTATTCTTCTCTTTCCTCTGTGTGTTTTTTGCTGACTTTCTAAATCTGCCATTAAGATAACCCTGTAACACTTACACTTGGCTGTGGAGGGTACACTAAGTACAGGCTGGATGGAAATTCAGCTGGGCACTTTTATGCCTGATTTTGTTTGGGAGGATCCAGATGCAAAAGCAACAACTCACCACAATCACTTATATTCTGTTCAGGGATGCTGAGCAACTTATGGACTTCCCAATTGAAACAGCTAGCAAACAAAGAGAGAAAATGACCCATTTCCATGGACTGCAGTGTTCCCATAGGTTCAAAGAGCAATTGAAAATGTGTGCCTCTCACACCCCATCTGACACCTTCAATGTTGTGAAAGGAAAGGCTTTTCTTCTCCTATTGTTGAGTTTATATGCACTGAGACTCAGCTTATCCTGTGCATCAATGCAATTTACTTAGGAAGCTGCCTTAGTGCTTTCATCAAGTTACAATCCACCATGCCAGCCTTCGTGACTCAGAGCCATGTATCAGTATGATTAGTTAATGATCAGTGAGAGCCCCTGTAGCATTAGTTGATGATTCCAGTAACACTTCCACAGATAGAGTGAAGCAGTAGATACAATATGTGGATTCTACTGGTGATTGCTTATTTTCAGGAATTGGGACCATTTCTGGGTCCCAATTCCACATGGGCCTGTGCTGCACACACTGGAGTGATCTTCCAAGAGGCGACCATCACACCGACTATCCAATTAAGGATCATCGGAGGGCTCCTGAGGCTGTAGGCCCAATCAGAGGCCTGCAGCTTTGGGAGGCTGGCAGCCCCACTGGAAGAGCATGAGGATGCCTCAAAATGGAGGTTTCATAGGAAGCATGCATAAAATTTTCTTACATAGTGTGTGGAAATGACCTGGGACTCGCTGCCAATGAGGTTGTTGGAAGCAGAAATAATCCATGATTTTGGAAGGAAATTGATGAGCACTTGAAGGAAATAAATTTGCAAGGCTACAAGGTTCAAGCGGGGAAGGAGGACTGTCTGGATTGCTCTGTGGAAAGTCAGCATGACTCGATGGGCTGAATGGTCTCCTTCTGTGCCATAAATGACTCTATGGCTCTGAGTCTAATTTTGGAAATGGAAGCATTGGAATCATCAACCAAGGCTGCAGGGGCTCTCCCTGATCATTAATTAATCATCCTGATACATAGCTCTGAGTCACGAAGGCTGGCATGGTGGATTGTAACTTGATGAAAGCACTAAGGCAGCTTCCTAAGTAAATGACATTGATGCATAAGTTAAGCTGAGTGGCAGTGCACATGAGCTGAACAATAGGAGAAGAAAGTGTCATTAGGCCCCTCAGAATGGAGGGGAAACACCTCCAGAGGATTTATTTAGGCTTTGAGTATGGTTTTTCCTATCCATAGGCCCAATTTTGGGACATGGAGCCTCTGACTCTGCTGGTCCTATGGTCCACATTTGGGAGGCCACCTCCACAGAGCTGTTGGGCTCAGCACCTAGCAGGAGTCTGCTCCAACACTGGGAAGATCCTGGCAGAATCCTCCCACTTATGCATCCCCCATTAGGCCCGTAATTGATGCTTATTGGCTAACCATTGCTGCTGGGCAGGTAACCACTGCTGTTGTACACTCACCTCTGCAAGATCAACCAGCTTTGGCCCTCCTACCCACGCCCTAATCTCCAAGATTGTTGCTGCTCCCACCTTCAATTGTGCCTGCCTGGTACTAGGAATAACTGCCCAAAGGGGCCCAGAAAACTACAGCAAAACAAAGCCATGGGGCCAGTGGGGTGATTATTGAGTACATCATAGGGCAGTGGCTCAGATGCCTGGATGGGACACCATATGCTCTAGAAAGTGGTGCCCCACCTCATAGAGATTATAGAGATGTGTTGCAACCTGCACAGACTTGTCCTACAGAGCTTGCATTGGAGAAAATGCAGCAGCAGGAGCAGCAATTGTTGTTGGACAATGAAAACCACGGTGAAGACAAGAAAGCAGCAGAAGAAGGAGAGGAACCTCAATGCCTTGCAGCAAGTGATATGAGGAGTAAGTTAATTGTTAAGCAATTTGGGTTTACTTTCTCATTTCCCTGCCTTGAAAACAAAGCCCTTTTGCATTAATAGTTCTTGTTACGCTCTTCAGCACTCCCTTAATCCTGCATTAAAAAACATAGCAGCCATTAGCCAAATTATTTAACAATGCTCTAGAAAGTGGTGCCCCACTTTATTTAACAATGCCATACTGTAAAAGCAGATGCAGAAGCTGCTATAAAATCACACTGCAGACCATGGTGACATATTATTTTTCAATGCATTAATTCCCTTCAGTTCATTCCCCACTTATTCCCCATGATATTTTCTGTAAAAAAAAGCTTTCTTATCACTACTATTCCTGAGGTTCTCACTTACAGACCTAAGCGTAGCTTATGGAAGGTTGTTGTCCCTCTTGACCCCAAGATGCTTGTAATTGGTCACTCCTGGGAGCTTGAACCTGTGAACATCCAGCTGTAAATTGTTATGCCTCGGCTACTGCTGGGACAGTCTGGCCCAGCTAATTTGCTGGCACAATGGCAAGTATTGGTTGAGGAGGAGCAAAGGGACAGACAAGTTGATATCCTGAAGAGGCCAATGCTGAAAACCTCTTGACAAGTAGTTCAAAATGTGGTATAATTATTTGTACGAGGCCACAAGTTTTCATAGAAAGCACTAAAGAGTGTAGTAACTAACACAGGAGAACAGAGGCAGACAGGTAAAGTGGGCAGACACCATGGCAGATTAAATTTAGTGCGGAGAATTGTGTGAAGTAAGTCATTTTGACAGAAAGAATGAGGAGAGGCAATAGGAAACTAAATGGTATGATTTAAGAGGGGTGCAGGAAAAGATAATGCTGATCGTATATGTACATAAATCTATGAAGACAGCAGGACAAGCTGATAAGGCTGTTTAAAAAAGCCCAGGCTTTATAGAGATATAGATTACAAAAGTAAGGAAGTTATGCTAAACCTTTATAAAACACTGGTTAGGCCAATTCTGAGCACCACACTTTAGGATGGATGTCAAGGCCTTGGACAGGGTGTAAAGGAGATTTACCAGAATACTACCAGCGAGGGAAAACTTCAGTTATGTGGAGAGACTAAAGAAACTAAGGTTGTTCTCCTTAGAGCAGAGAGACAAGGAGATAATTGATAGCAGTGTTCAAAACC
Organism: Carcharodon carcharias; assembly: GCF_017639515.1. Classification (NCBI taxonomy): domain Eukaryota; kingdom Metazoa; phylum Chordata; class Chondrichthyes; order Lamniformes; family Lamnidae; genus Carcharodon; species Carcharodon carcharias. Next base: position 61,561,283 of record NC_054482.1, on the reverse strand, counting down.
ATGAACAATTTTGTTAGAGTAAATAAGGAGAAACTGAGTCCAATGGTACCAGGTTTGGTAATCAGAGAATACTGATTTAAAGTAATTGGCAAAAGAACCAGAGGTGACATGAAGAAAAAACATTTAACAGTGTATTGTTGTGATCTGGAATGCACTGGCTGAAAGGGTGCTGCAAGCAGATATAATCATAACTTTCAAAAAGGGAATTGGATGAATACTTAACGTGGGAAAATCTGCTGGTCTATGAGACAGAAGCAGAGGAGTTGGACAAATTTGATAACTGTTTCAAAGCATTAGCACAGTCATGATTGGCTGAATGGCCTCCTTCTGTGCTGAATCGTTCTATGATTATATGATTCTGTGAATCTATGATTGGGCCCCGAAAATCCTCAGGGGATTTCAACCTCTTTGGAGGCTCTCCTGTGAACGTTGGTGACACCCTCCCCAAGATAGCAGCCCCCTTTGTCTACCCTCCCCCACTTCCAGCCTCTGAATCCCAGCCCCCACCCCACTCCACACCTTGCTAGGTTCCCTGTTCCCTCCCTGACCAAAATTCTCAGATTTAACTTGAAGTCCATCTACCGTCTCCTCAGGACTCCTTGTAGTCCCAGCCGCGGCCACTACCGTGCTCTGGCGCTAAAGGACAACTCAGCTGCCAGCCAATCGGATTGGCTGGCAGCTGCCAAGGGCAGAACTTTCTGTGCCTGAGGAACAGAAGTCCCACTTGTAAAGGTTGCCCCTAGTGTAATATCACTGCAGGGCAGCCACATTTAAAGTCGGCATGGTGCCAGCTGACTTTTTAACGCTGGTGGTGGGAGGGTGGGTGAGGGGGTGGCGGGGGGGGGGGGGGGGGGGGGGGGGGGTGTTGGGGGGGGCGGGGGCGGCACCCCCACTAAAATTCACCCCTGTGTTTTTCAGGGACATTTATGAATTGATGCAAGTAATTCAGACCCCCTTCACATAAGCTCCCAGCCTCAAAATCTCCTATCCTGAAAGTTTTGGAAGGGCCTCTGATTTCCATTGCTTGTTCCAATAGCCCATGGAATTGTGTATTTTTCCCTGACCTTACTTTTCTTCCTGTTGTTGTGTGCACTTTTATCCTGCATTGAGAACACAAGTGAGAGGTAATGAGTCGATGGTGAAAAGGAGAGAATCTTGTAAAAAAAAATAGGCCTTTTTGATATGCCTGCAGCATATGTTGTGACCTGCTCAGTTTCTCTTACATTTACAGTGCAATCCTCCTATCTAAACATGTTATAAGGACTACATTCAAGGCTCTAGTTGAACTGTCAGCTCTGTACCATTTTTCTGAAGCTAATTGATAGGCTTTTGTCTTTTTTTTAGTTTGGCATGGCTGCCTCAGCTTTTATTGAACGCTTTCTGGAGTTTTCCATTGTGAACTTGGAAAACTAGTACCTCAGAAATGGTCAAGGAGGTTAGCCAGCAGAACCTGAAGCCACAAAGATTGCCACTAACTCATGTTTTTCATTCAGATAATCTTCTAGTTTGTTCCTGATGATCAATTCCACTGCTGTTCCAACTATTAACATAAAATCAATGAGCCCATAGATGTCCAGATTTGTTTTGGTACCTATTTTTGAAGATAAAAACCAAGTTTGTTGTTTTCAATCTAGTGAGACTTCCCTTACATTCATTAACTCCCTGATGATGATTTATGAACTTAATTACAGTGCAGGGCTCCTGCTCTGCTAACCATTGCGGTGGTAAGACAACTGCAGCAAAATCCACTCCAGCATATTCCCTTTGGAGGAAAGCTGAAGTCCACAAATCATTTAGGGCAGTTGTTTTTATCCCCTGCTTCTCAGTTGAGAATTAAACAGCTTTGTCTTTGTAATTCTTTCACCATAAGTTCATGCAGGTTTCTTACAAAATCCTTTCATTAACTATTTTGGCTTGAAACTTTTTGAAGCTGGCTGTCATTTTAAGTAGAATATTTGATATTCTAGTCATGGAATCCTTGAAATTATAGTCTCTAAACTTTGTAATACATATGGTGGATTTCTTCTTCTATATAGCAATTCTTTACTTCTTAGGCAGTCCCTCAGGTCCAAGGATGACTTTCTTCCACCCTGGGCTTGTGGGTCCTGAGGTGAGGTGACTAAAAAGTCCAATGCTGGATCAGCACTCTGCCACAGTTGGGGCAGGTAGTGTTTGATGAGCTGGGTGGGTGGGATGCTCGGATTTTGGTATGCTCCTTCCGCTGTTTGCACTTGTCCTCCACCTGGGCGTTATGGAGAAATTTGAAATGATTGGCACCTTCATGGATGCTTCTTCTCCAATTTGGATGGTTTTGAGCAAGAGATTCCTGCATATCAGTGGGGATGTTGCATTTTTTCAGGGAGGCTTTGATGATGTCTCTGAAATGTGTCCTCTGCCCTCCTGGTAACCACTTGCCATGACGAAGCTTAGAGTAGAGAGACTGTTTTGGGAGTCTTGTGCCAGGCATGTGGACGATGTGACCTGCCCAACATAGCTGATTAGCCATAACCAGTGCCTCGACACTGGGGATGTTGGCCTCAGAGAGAACACCGATATTGAAGGTAGAAACCAAGTTTGTTGTAATACCTATCCTGCCACTGAATTTGCAGGATTTTGCAGAGGCATCGCTGGTGATATTTCTATTCCTGTATTTCTACAGGAATTTAAGGTGTCTGCATTGTCCATGTCTCTGATGCATACAGGAGGGCAGGTAGTACTGCAGCCCTGTAGACCATGAGCTTGGTGCCAGGTTTGAGGTCTTTGTCATTAAAAACTATTTTCCTCAGTAGACCAAAGGCTGCACTGGCACACTTTCGGTGATGCTGAGTTTCATCATGAATGTCTACCCTTGCTGAGAAGAGGCTCCCAAGGTATGAAAAATGATCCACATTGTCCAATGGTTCACCGTAGTCCTTGATAGTCAGGGGGCAGTGTTGCGCAGCGGGAGCAGGCTGGTAGAGGACCTCTGTCTTTCAGATATTTAACCTAAGGCCCATTCTTTCATACACCTCTGTAAATGTGATGATGGTAGTTTGCAGCTCAGCCTGTGAGTGTGCACATATGTAAGCGTAATCAGCACACTGCAGCTCAATGACAGAGGTTGGTGTGATCTTGGTTCTGGACTGGAGATGACGTAGGTTGAATAGTTTTCTGCTCATCCTGTAGGAAGGTTACTCTCTGGCGGGGAGTTTCATGGAGAAGGGGTGGAGTGTTGCCTCAAGGAAGATGAAAAAGAGCGTAGGTGCCATTAGATAGCCTTGCTTGACCCAGTGTGCACTCGTATTGGGTCAATGGCAAATCCATTGGTGAGGATGGCAGCTTGCATGTCATCATGCAGCAGGCAGAGGATGGTGACGAATTTCTGTGGGCAGCCAAATTTGAGGAGGATGCTCCACAATCCCTCCTGGTTGATAGAGTCGAAAGCCTTTGCGAGGTGAAAGAAGGCCATGAATAGAGAGGCTGCTGCTGCTCTTTCCATTTTTATTGGACTTCTCTTGCTGTGAAGATCCTGTCTGCTCTGCCTCTTGATGGACAGAATCTGCATTGTGACTCCAGTAGGAGCCTTTCAGCTATGGAGCAAAGCTGATTGTGAAGGACTCTTGCAATGACCTTCCCTGTGGCGGATAGTTGCCACATTCAGTCTTGTCTCCTTTTTTTGAAAATGGTCACGATTACAGAGTCTTGGAGGTTGTCTGGCATGCTCTCTTTCCAGATAAGGGAGATGAGATAGTGCATTTTTGCCAAGAGTACTTCTCCGCAGTAATTTAATATTTTGATGGAGATTCCGTCTGCGCCGGTGGCCTTTTTGGTTCTTACTGGCGGTTGGCCTTTTCAATCTCATGTCGGGCTAGGATTGTGCTGAGGTGATGGTGGGTGGCATGCTATGGGATGTGGTCAAGTGCACTCAAGTCAAGGACTGAATCTCGGTTGAGGAGATTCTCGAAGTGCTCCTTCCAAACAGCATGGACTGCCTCTCTATCTTTGATGAACGACACTCCATCCTTAGCTCTCAGTGATGTAGGTCCTTGCGTGCTTGGGATGTAAATGCTTTTGACTGCACTGAAGAATTCATGCATGTCATGGCTGTCAGCGAATTGCTGTATTCCTGAGCTTTTGCAACCCGCTATCTGTTCTTTAGATCACTAGGTTTTTTGTTGAAACTCGGCCTTAATTTTTCTGTAAACCTGCTTTCTTTCCCTTAAATTTTGGTGGTGCTTCCAGTTCAGGAACACCTTACGCTTGCGATTTAGTAGCTCCCAGATCACCCGGTCATTCTTGTCAAACCAATCTTGACATGCCTTGATGGAGAAACCAAGAGTATCCTTGCAGGTGCTGATTACGTTAGATTTAAGGACAGACCAGGCACAGTGGACATTCTGGGGTTCCTGTTCATTGAGCATGGCCAGGTTGCTTGTGATATGCTGACTGATTAGGTCCCTCTTCGCAGAGTCCTTGAGTCCATCGACTCTGATTTTCCTGCAGCAGCACTTCTTCCACCACTGCTGTTTTTGGGCCAGGTTGATGGGGATAGTAGCCTGGATTAGGCAATCGTGTGTTCAGCAGTCGTCAGTTCCTGTCATGGCACAGGTGATGAACATAAGAACATAAGAAGTAGGAACAGGAGTAGACCATATGGCCCCTAGAGCCTGCTCCACCATTCAATAAGATTATGGCTGTTCATCTTGTGTTTTGATTTCCACATTCCCATCTAACCCCGATATCCTTTGATTCCCTCGCTTAACAAGAATCTATCTACCTCTGCCTTAAAAAGATTCAATGACCCCCACCTCCACCACCTTCTGAGGCAGAGAATTCCAAAGTCGTGCAACCCTCTGAGAGGAAAAATTTCTCTTCATCTCTGTCCTAAAAGGGTGACCCCTAATTTTAAAACAGCGCCCCCTAGTTCGGGACTCACCCACAAGAGGAAACATCCTTTCAACGTCCACCTTGTCAAGGCCGTTCAGGATCTTGTTTACTTCAATCAAATCACCCCTCACTATTCTAAACTCCAGTGGAAACACGGCCAGTCTGTCCAATCTTTCCCATAAGACAACCCACTCACTCCAGGTATCAAGCTAGTAAAACTACTTTCACCCGCCTCCAGTGCATTTACATCATTCATTCAATAAGGAAACCAAAACTGCACACAATATTCGAGGTGCGGTCTCACCAATGTCCTGTATAACTGAAGCATAACATCCTTACTTTAATGTTCAATCCCTTTCGTAATAAAGGATAGCATTCCATTAGCCTTCTTAATTTCTTGTACCTGCATACTAACTTTTTGTGATTCATGTATTAGAACATCTAGATCCTTCTGCACCTCAGAATTATGCAGCCATTCTCCATTTAATTAATACTCTGCTTTTTTGTTCTTCCTGCCAAAGTGAACAACTTCACATTTTCCCCCATTAAAATCTATTTGCTAGATCTTTGCCCATTCACTCAACGTATCTATATCCATCTGCAACCTCCTCATGTCCTCTTCACAACATACCTTCCTACCTATCTTTGTGTTATCTGCAAATTTAGCTACCATGTCTTCATTCCCCTCATCTAAGTCATTGATGAAAATTGTTAAAAGTTGAGGCCCCAGTATAGACCCCTGTGATACGCCACTCATCACATCCTGCCAATTAGAAAAACACCCATTTATGCATACTCTCTACTTTCTGCCAGCCAGCCAATCTTCTATCCATGGTAATATGTTACCCACTACACCATGCGCTTTTATTTTCCGTAATAACCTTTGGTGTGGTACCTTATCAAATGTCTTCTGGAAATCCAAATACTGTACGTCTACAGGCTCCCTTTTATCCACTGTGCATGTTACTCCTTCAAAAAACTCCAATAAATTAGTTAAACATGATTTTCCTTTCACAAAACCATGTTAAATCTTACCAAATTGCCTTGAGCTCTTCCAAGTACTGAGCTATAACCTCCTTAATGATCAAGTCTAATAACTTCCCCACGACAGACGTCAAGCTAACAGGCCTATAGTTTCCTGTTTTCTGCCTCCCTCCTTTTTTGAATAGAGGGGTTATACTTGCTACTTTACAATCTGATGGAACGTTTCCAGACTAGCGAATTTTGGAAAATTAACATCAGCGCATTGATTACCTCATTAGCCCCCTCTTTTAAGACCTTAGGATGTAGTCGATTGGGACCTGGAGACTTGCCAGCCCACAGCTCCATCAATTTGCTCAGTACCATTTCCCTCGTGATTTCAATTTCACCAAATTCCTTTCTCTCGTTCACCTCCTGATTTACAGCTATTACTGGAATGTTTTTTGTATCCTCTATAGTGGACACAGAAGTAAGATATTTGTTCATTTCTTCTGCCATTTCCTTATTATCTACTACTAACTCCCTACTGTCACTCTCTAGAGGACCAACAATCACTTTACTTACTGTTTTCCTTTTTAAGTACCTGTAGAAACTCTTGCTACCTGTTTTTACATTTCTAGCTAGCTTCCTCTCATACTCTAATTTCTTTCTCCTGATTAACTTTTTAGTCATTCTCTGCCATTTCTTATATTCTGTCCAATCATCTGTCCTGTCACTCATCTTTAGAGTTGTATACTTTTTCCTTAAGTTTGATGCTTTCCTTAACATCTCTAGATAACCATTGATGGTGGATCCTCTCCTTAGAATTTTTCTTTATAGTAGGAATGTACTTATTCTGAATGCCCTGAAATATCCCCTTAAATGTCCCCCAATGCTTCTCTGTTGATCTATCTTCCTGCCTAGTTTCCCAGTTCACTTTAGCTAGTTCAGCTTTCATCTCCACATAGTTGCCCTTATTTAAGTTTAAGGTACTAGTCTTAGACCCGCTCTTCTCCCTTTTTGTGGTCCCTCGCTCAGTTGATGATGTAGTCAAGCAGGTAACAATGTCTGGAGTGAGGGTGTTGCCATGAGGTCTTGTATTTGTCTCTCTAATGAAATAGGATGTTCATTATGATCAGACCATGTTCTAGGCATTTCATCAGAAGGAGGACTCCGTTGATGTTAGCTTTTCCTACACCTTCCTTACCGACCACGAGTTTCCAAAGGTTTGTGTTCCTCTCAACTCTGGCATTGAAATCACAGAGGAGAATCAGCTCTCCTTCCTTTGGGTCACAGGATAACATGTGATCAAGGCTGCAGTCAAATTCCTCTTTGGTGTCACCTGTTGGATCTAGGGCTGGGACATACACGTTGACAACTGTGGTTTTACTGTTTCCGGGTCAAGATGAGCTAATGGGTCATGAGTTGTTCATTTAGCCCACAAGGGGGTTTGCTGAGATGATCAACTAGCTTGTTTTGTATGGCGAATCCAACCACATGGAGTTGGTGTTCTTCTGATTAACTTTTCCTGAAGAAGGTGTACCCACCGCCTTGATCTGGCCTTCTCCTTCCTTGTCTCACTCAGGGCAGCAATAATGTTATCGTAGCGCTGGGGTAGAAGTTTGCGCTGAACAGGCGGGAGGGTGCCCAACCCACTCAAGCTTAAAATGACACACAATGACATCAGGCAAGTGTTCCGACAACATTGCGCACTCACGTGATATTTCGGTCGGAGGGTGCACGCGGGAGTCGGCAGCGTGCCCGCAGACAATAAACAGGCCTAATAAGGCCATTAAAGTCCTAATTGGCTGAAATTTTTCGTTACCCATCTAACCTTACGGTTGGTGGGCAGGCGAGTCGGCCAGGAGACCTTTGGACTTTTTATGAAACCTTATCCACGAGCGGGATGAGATTTCCAACAGGAATTAAAAATAAAATGAAGATGTCTGAATCTCATTTATAACATGTCCTGGCTCATGACAGAGTCACATGAGGGGACATGTTTTAACATTTTTCAATTCTTTATTTATGTTTTTAAAAATCTTCAGCTCCCTGAGGCAGCTCTGTGCCCTCAGGGAGCTTTCAATGCACGCAACTGCACGCATGCACAAACTTCCGCGCTCGCCCTCCTCCTGACCTTGCCCTGGCAGCATTCAGCGTTGCAGTGCGCTATTCACCCTGGCTGATCATTAATTGGCTAGCCAGCATGAAATCATGGTCTGGACCCAATCGTGGGTGGTGGTCAGATCCACGACCACTCCTGGGCCCGCTCGACGAGGTAAAAATCTTTCCCATGATGTTGTCCCTACCCCCAGCCCCGTCCATTCTGGGAGCCCACTAACATGGGGTTTCAGCTCCATGAAGTGTATGATCATACGCAGATGCAATGTAACCTGTGCGCATGAACAGACATAGCAATGCCTTATTGGTCAAGCGCCAAACTAGAGATAAAAATGTTTCATTGGAATGTATTTAAAAAATTTAAAGCGATAAGTTTTCTCGAAGACAAAACCAGATGTGAAATTGAATTTCAGCTCCATCAAGCAGCTTGAGTCATTGAGTTACGATATTTTTCAATGAAAGGCAATGTGCTTTTTGCAATTCCATGGAGATAATGAAAGAATTGAGGAACTTTGTATCCTCTTCATCTAGAGTACTGAACATCAAAGCATTCTTGATTATATGTTCCACAAAAACAGGGGCAGCGGTTTAGCTATTGGTATAATGAAGGTAATTGATATGATTGCTGTTTAAAACAAAGATAATCAATTACATAAATGAAATGTGTCAGGCAAGCAATAGACAGGTATGGGTTACTTGAAAATGCAAGAAAGCTTTTTATATGAAATTATTTCTTGAAATTCACTATTGATTATCTAGAGAAAGAAAATTTGGAAAATATTCAATATATCTATGTAAATAATGGGACTTTATATATAAAATATTATGTGCTTGCCCTGGGAATGATTGCAGCTCTGGGCATAAATCTGCATTGATAACAATATGGTTGTTTTCATTGAAACAAGCCAAGAAAAACAAGCTTTGTTTCCAAACTACCTTTGATATTTTCACGCTGAAGACCAGAAAATCTCAGATGTTGTTCACAAGATGACAAGGATGTCATTATCACATCATTGGCGCAGTCCTTTCGTATTGCACAGAGGGCAAATAAATCTTGAAATCTATTGTTTGGTTGCATAATGCAGAACTTATTTGGCCTAAAATTTTCCAGAGACTGAAAATAATGGTTACTAATCTATGTTTAAATTATTGACTTCAAAATTGTTAAGTAAAGGGCAGATTTAATGCTAGCCGAGGGAACAGGGAAAGAGACGAGCGGGGGCACTTATTAGGGGGCAGCAAGTTCCTGGGGCAGGAATTTGCCCTTGGCGGGGGCGGGTGGGGGTGGTTGGGCAGCCGACACCACCCACGATCGGCTCGCATTGCGATTTCACGCGGGCGGGCCAATTAAAGCCCACCCTGCATGGATCGTGAGCTGCAGCGGTCAGTGCTGCCTGTGTGGGTGCAGACAACAGGCCTGGCGTGCAGTTTGCGCATGTGCGCAAAAGAGCGCTTCAATCTCCCTGAGGCATGGAGCTGCCTCAGGGGGATTGAAGCACTTTTTAAAAAATATTAATAAAGAGTGTAAGAATGTAATAAAACATGCCCCCTCATGTGACTCTGTCACGTGACATGGGACATGTTTTTAATTCCAAAATAAAGTTTTTATTTAATGTTTATTTACTTTAGGAAACCTCACACTGCTCGTGGATGAGGTTTCCTGAAAAATGTGAAGGCCACCTGGTCTTTTCGCCTGCCTGCCAACTGTAAGGTTGGATGGGCAGCGTAAAATTGAATTTAATTAGCTTATTAATGTCCTTAATGGGCCTTTTAATTATCGGTGGGTGCAGGCCGACTCCGGCGCATGCCCGCCGAACAAAATATCGCGTGAGTGCGTGATGATGTTGCAATGTATACCCAACGTCATCACACATCATTTTATGCTTAGGCATGTCGGGCGCACACCCACATGCCAATCGTAACATTCTGCCCTGATGTCAGGATAGATGCGCTGAATTTTCCCGCCAATGGGTTACAAGTGGGATGGCAGTGTCAACGGCACATAGCAGAAAGGTAATTGTGATGGATTTGCATTAAAAAAGAAGTTTTTGCAATTAAATGCTACCTTTGCAATTAAGTTGGAGGTGCATAGCAAACGCACACTTTCACTTTCATGCCCAGTTAAAGCTGTCATGGAGCAGGTGAGGCAGACTTTGAAGCTGAAGCTGAGTGAGTTGGAGCTGAGGGAAACTTTGAGGGTTTGCTGGAAAACAGAGGACTCTGTAAAGCAATAAGGGGCAGGTCGAGGATGACTGAGGGAAGGTCAAGGGTGATTGAGGGAAGGGCAAGGGTGTCTGAGAGACATTGAGGGCAAATCTGGGTGTAGTTGAAGAAGATCAGGATGAGCGCCATTCATCCGTAGGTGCAAGGTTTAGTTAAGATCCAGGTCAACAGCGGAGGGCACACCTTTGCCCAGCTTCTATACTCTGTTCAATTTCTGGAGGCAAAATGGGTTTCATCCATCCAGTGTTCCTGAAGCTGAGGTGCAACAGCAAAGAAGAAGAATGGCATTGGATCATGTACAGCGGGCAATAAGGAGCAGCATCGTATGCTGAGGCTGGTCAAGATGGAGGCAACCAGACGCCAATGTGATGACGAACAATAGAGCGCCCTGGAGTATTTAGAATTACCTGCAGATAGCTGATAGGCAATGCCAAAGGCAGCTGAAGATGTCTAGAGGAAGGCAATCACTGACCTGTGGGTTCTCCTTCAGGATGATCTGCAGCCCCTTGGACCAGGAGGGAACCCAATGCATTAAAAGTCACTGTGTCATTGAACTTCTACTGCCACGGCTCCTTCCAGGACTCCACAGGAAACATGTGTGGTATTTCTCAGGCAGTCGCACATTGCTGCATCATAGAGGTCACCAATGTACTATTTAAAAGGACTGGAGAGTTTGTGCACTTCATACAGACCCAGAGAGCCAGGGTGCAAGAGCAATGGGCTTCGGTGCCATCACAGATTTCCCATAGGTGCAGGGGGTATGAATGTGGGATCAGAGCTCCATGGGCCCTGCTGGCTTCATAAACAAAAAATGGCTCCACTCCATTAATGTGCAATGGGTTTCAACAACCAGAAATGGATCCTTCAAGTGTGTGCTCATTTCCCAGGGATCTCTCATGATACATACATTCTTCACAACTCCCAGGTGCCACAACTATTTAAGGTCCCCACATGCCTGCAGGAATGGATTCTGGATGACAGGGGCTACCCCCTAAAAACCTGACTGCTGTCACCAGTCAAGAACCCTTGACCATCGGAATGCCGAAATGAGTTTCTGCTGCCTGGACCTCTCTACGAGTACTCTCCAATATACACCTCAAAGGATGTTGAGGTTTATAGTCATCTGCTGCAGAGGGAGGAGGATTTTGCCATCCACAGATGTAGAGAAGCCACACACATCATCAGACCTGCATGAGAGGGAGGATGAGAAGATGGGATGAGATGATGGGAGCAGGAAGGCCTGCATGTTGAGGTTTGAACATCAGATGCCAGGGCCATTGAGAGATGCGTGAGGAAGGCCCATGAATTCCTCATTCTGAACAGGTTTCAGGAATTAAGCAAAATGCCTTTGAAAACCAGCCAGGCCTAGGCCTCACACTCATGTGACTTCTTCATATCCATCCAACATCAAATCGCCAATAAACACAGACAAGCCACTCCACCCTTGCCACCCCAATCCCTAAGATGTCAGTACTTCCTCTTCACCCTTACAGGATTGTCACTTATCATGAAAACAATCACCCTGCTAACCAGGTCCTACCGACAAAACCATCCACTACACACAAATAAAATGAACAAGACTATGTAATCACAGACTAACATATACTACAATTTTTGTGCAATTGCGGGCTCTTACATTTACGCTTAAGGTCATTATGTCGTCGTGCGACTCCGACATCTGCAGTTGAGGTGGAGGCAAGCTGCTGAGTGCAATACCCCATTGCCTGAGATAAGCCTGGTAGTTGTCCTCTGGTTGCCCGAGTTCTAGAGGGCCCCAACATGCTGAGGGACTGTTGGCCGGTGTGCAGGTGCATCCCCCTTGGCCTCAACTTCTCGAGGCACTGGGGTCACTGGCAGACGGGCTGAAGAGTGGCAGCTGTTCCCCAGGGCACCCTGAAAGAAAGCCCTCGAAGTGGATGGCTGGCTCTTCTCCCTCTCAATGCAGAATGCACCTCCCTGACTATCGGAAGAGCAGAGGCACCCAGGGGGCACCCAAGCCCCTTCTCCCGCTCTCGCCTGGCTACCACTGCATAGAGCTCATTACCAGAGTGACATTATGCAGTTCCATGCACATTTCCAGCATCCAGTTACTAGTGTGATGAATCTGGTGGTCACCAACCTCTCTATGGAGCCCATGGTCTGGACGGACTCCTTCATCATCCACAAGTATCTGCACAATGCCTCTGGCAGCTCCACTAGATGTTCCCATGCCTGTATCTGCATCTCCAGAATGTTTTGTGTGGCCTTTACCAGAGGTTTGTCATCAGCCTTGGGCTCAGCATGGGCCTGGCCTCTAACAGTCCTCTGATTGTCAAGGCGCTTGGTTATCATAGCATCCATCAGCTTGTCCAGCATGCCTGTGGTGCGCTTACCAGAATGTAATACTGATTCTAAATATGATATAGCATAACCCACCAAGGTGACTGCGTCTGTGTTGGTGAAGGGTGCAGGGGAAAGATGTGATGGTGCACCCTCTGAGGCTTCCATGCCCTCCTCCTCAAAGATGAACTGCAGGTTCATGGAAAATGGAGCAGGCTGTCCCTCCAGAACGCAAGGACCTGCATTGGAGAACGCAAAGACTTAGGTTCACGTTATTCACAATCTCTCTTTCCATCCTTCTGTGATGCGTGTCTCCCTTTCTGCCCAATGGTCAATACCAATCTCAAAGTCACCTCATTATCTTCTCTGTTATTTCTGCTTTGTCATTTGCGATTATCTGGTTGCCTTGCTCTTCAGCCGACTCCATTGCCTCTTCCTCTGCAGGTGTGAGCATCCTTATGTCAGGCACTCCCACTCTGCTTTGCCCGTCCTTTGGCGTTATGTGCCTTTTTCTCCAGCAGACAGGAGGGGAGCTTGAGTCTTATCTCGAAGGGCACCTGACAGAGAATGGGGCCTCCTGGACAACCTGTCAACACTAGGACTCTCATGTTACTTGTACACTGATGGAAGTATGAGCCTACAAATTCTGGTCCACAGACATTCAGGCTTCATGATGCATCTGCTGCTGTGTTTTACACAGCATTCTACCGCCTGCTGTTCTCTGCCCTCACTGAAAATTTTTGCTTGTTGCCCTCATGAAAGCCACATTGATCTGATGCCACCTTTCTACTCGCCCTTGCAGTGCGGAGTAATTGGTTGACCCATTTCCTGCATTGGACCCAGGTGCACCTGTAGATCCCGTGGCTGCTCACCTCCGCTGCAGTCTCTGTCCAGGCTTCCTTGCTTTGGCAGGAGGGTTTCCTATTGCCTCTGGTGGGGAAGACACCTCCCACCATTCCTGAACAGGCTGGAGGAGAACTTGTAGGGAAGCATCGCTGAATCATGGGGCCATGGATTGTCTGCTTTGAGAAATTTGCTGGCTGAATGTAGAGGTCAAGGTGATGCTCCTGGAGTTCCTATCAGTCACTGACACTGATGCTGCTGGAGGAACTGAGTGCATCTTTGGTTGCTGCTTAAAAATAGAGCTAGACCTCTGACCCCGTCAGCTGATGGCAGGTTCAGTGACTTCCTGCTTGCTGCCGCCACACAGTTGGCTGGGCCCTACGCGGCTGCCGTGTAACCACAGTGGGCCAGCCATCCCGCCGTAAGCAGAAGTTCTGCCCATTTCCAGGTCAGCCATTAGGACCCCACCAGAAGAATAAAATTCCACCCTGAGTTTCTGCTCTCAATGATTTTAATTCCTAGTTAAAACTTCATCATCATTATGTGCTGGTTTAATGTTACTTCCAAGGCTCACTCCAAGAAGGGAGACATCCTCCCTCCATCTTGCACTTTGCTGTCTGATGGTTCAATCTCCAGCATGTAGTAGAAAAAGGCTAAACCTCAATTGCCTCTCATAGGAAGTGCAGGGGGTAAGGAATGACCTTTCCTACCAACCAATTCCACATGTTGATTGTCCTGCATATGACGAAATCCAACATCTATTCTAAATTAGTCTTTCACCAAACTGAACATGTGCCACCTTACAATGACAACAATTTGCATTTATATAGCACCTTCAACTTGGTAAAATGTCCCAAGATGCTTCATATTAGTGCTATCAAACAAAATATGACACAGGGTGACATAAGGAGGTATTAAGACAGATGACCAAAAGCTTGATCAAAGAGGTAGTTTTCAAGAAACACCTTCTAAAAGGAAAGAGAAGTAGAGAGGCACAGAGGATTTGGGGAGGGAAATCCAATGCTTAGGGTCTAGACTGTCTAGCCACCAATACTGGAACAAAGAAAATCTTATTCTGTTGCCCTGATGTATTTCAAAATGTTGTTTCAGATTTACAATTTCTATCCCATTAATTACCTTATATGGTTATCTTTGAGACATCCATTGTGTTGAAGAGACCCAGCTTAATGTATCTTTCATAAAGCTCTTCATTCTGACTCTGGAGAGCTTCCATGTTGCTATTCTCTGCACTGCCTCTAGGTCATGGATGGCCTTCTTATATCATGATTACCGTAAATTTTTCAATTTGCCCAGATGTGCCCCACAAGGGCACTGTATAGCTTCAGTACAATCTTTGGCAAATAGAACTCAATTCCTTTGGCAATAGAACACAGCTATGACCAACGCTGCAACATGTTGAGTAAAAAATTCAATCTATGGTTCTTTAAAATAAATTTTGAGTTTGGCAAAGTTACTAGTTCTTAAAATGTCACTGTTACTAGGTAAATGTTTCAAGCATATACATCCGTAAATGAGCACCATCACAGTTTAACAAACTGAAAATACCGAATGGCAAATCTCTGTCCATAATAAACCTCATGTATGTTTCTGTTCAGGGATTTGATAAGTGCAGGACTACCCTCAGGTAAGACTAATTATTATGAATTAAATATGACACCATTTTCATATCCACACAATTGGCTATGAATTTCCATCTGATGTGACCTGTTTCATCAATTCAACCACATGAAAGGAGTATCTAGGATTGTTAGGCTCCGTGCTGGATACAGAAGTGATTGAAAGAGGCAGATAGCATTTCCAATTAGTATTCTCGAAGGATACATTCAGGGGAAAATTTTCCAGTCTTATGCAGCCAGCTACAAATCATGCTTGTGTACAAAATCTGAGAATGATCCCTTATAGTTCTTTTTGTAGAGGCTATTCTTGCACACCAGTTGGTCACTCCAGTTGGGGTAAAGGCTTTGGCATGGTTTCGGATAAGGGTGTATTTTGATTTGGTGCTACAAATTGGAACAATGAGTTTTCCTGGGAAACCACCAGTTTCTTTTCTGGAAGGAGAAAAGGTAGAACAGATAGATCCCAATTGCACCAGGGAGATCTGTGCCTGCCTGCCCACCTTCAGACTATATTAAGAGGTACAGGTGGAGTTACCTAGTCTCCTCAAAGGGACAATGTCAACTTAGGCTAAAATCCTTTGAGGCTGTGACAAGGTTGTACTGCAAGGCAACTAGTAGCCAATTTATGAGCACTGTGAGTAACAGGCAGGCTTTCTACTGTTCAATGTCTTAAGCCTGCCTAGCATTATCTGTGACTAATGCCTGGAAGTCCATGGTCACCAATGCCCTCTTAGGGCATTGCACCTGAAAGAGACAGAGAAAAGAGCATTATCTGCATTATCAACTAACCTACTGCCTCCAAATGCAAGAAACTGGTTTCTTTATCAATCAGTATAGTCAACTATTTTAGCTCTTTTATTGATTAGCAATAGGAACATGACTTGCTACCTTTTTACAAAATTCAGCATATCTATAGCAACCAGTACATTTTCCACCTTGGTCATCTGACCCTGTGATACTCCCTTATGTTCCCTAATTGCATCCTCCAGAATTTGTGTAGGACATGTGATACAAGATGCTATCTAGTCTGGCTTTTCTATTCCAGGCCTATAGGGCTGGATTTTACAGCCCTGTGGGTGAGGGTTGGTAGGTGGGTTAAGGGTTTGAGCTATAGAATTGGGTGCCATGCCATGGAAACCATTCCCAACCACCCTCTCCTGCCACAATTTTACCAATTAATGGTCACTTAAGTGCCTCCCACTGGGATTTATCCCACAGCAGTAGAGACCCATGCAAACATACAACTCGTCAGCTTGGGCTGGTGGCCAGGATAGAGGCAGGTACCTCCTTTACGGGCCCCATGTGCCCATCAGAGATCCTCTCCCAATGTCTTCCTAACCCTGCATTTTCCCTCCCTACTGTCCTTCTCATCCCAGCATCCCACCCCCATCCCCCTCTTTCTGGGGCTTGCCAGTCGATACCTCAATGGCCGTTAAATGGCTGCAGAGCAAGCAGGTGAAGTGGAGGTGGGCTCGCCCCCGACTTTTACACCAGGGGTGGGGATGGGACCCCATGCCACCCCACCCCACCTCTTCCTGTAACATCCAGCCAATAGAGACAGCAAACAGATTCATTTTACAATGCTAACTCCAGAAGATACCACTCAATAGAGCTTACATTACAAGATTCACTATTAATGCCATTTATTTGGTTGTGTGTATGACTGTGCAGATGTGAATGAAAGTCAAACCAGTAGAACTAAATGGTACTACCATATAGATTGGTGAGGTTTTCAGCTTCAGGTTCTCTTACCCATTTTAATGTCCTTACAAGTTAAATTATCAAACTTGATCAGCTCCAGCAAATTTTAGGCCTTGTAATTTCTGAGCTTTCCTCCACTTTGGATCCGTTTGTTGATATCAGATGACACGCTGTTATCCAAGCACAGAAATTGAAGGAACATGTCCATGGTTACAGAAGGGTGGAGAAGCTGAAGCCCATCTTGGGTATTGTTATGTGACAGTTTATCATTCAGCTAATCCATGTTATAGGGCTTTTATGTGTGAAGCTCTTTGAAGATTTGAGTGTGATGAGGATTTCAAGTGCATATTACAGTATTTCATATCCATAGAATCATATACCAACAGGTACTCATAGTAAGCAATGAAAGAGCTTTAAGACTGCATGAGAGCTTTGTATGCATGAGCAGTAAGCATGCAACATATTGCCTAGAAAGACACTGTGGCAAAGCATTTTTAGGCAATGTTCCTGAAAAATGGAATTGTCACATAGGGAGGGCCTAACCCTACACGACCAGTAAAAACTGGGTGGGTGGGTAACTAAAATGGCCCAAATTACTTATCTTCCAGATAGTTGCCTGAAGCCTGCCATTTCTAATTTTAAGTGACACTTCTGGACAGGTTGTCTCATGAAGACAGAGTGAGCAGGTTGGGCCTATACTCTTTAGAGTTTAGAAGAATGAGAGGTGATTTTATTGAAAGATATGATCCTGTAGATGCTCGAGAGGGTGATTCCCCTAATCCAGAACTCAGTGGGCAGAATTTTGCTGTCGGCGAGCAGGGGGCGGAACCCCCGACATCATCCTGCCCCATTTAAATTTTCAGGAAGGCGGGGGTGCAGCGAAATCAGCTGCGGGCCCGCCGACCTGTCAGTGGCCAAGTGAGGCCATTGACAGGATCATTTAAACAATTAAAGGACCTGCCCATCCAACCTTAAGGTTGGTGGGCAGGCCAGGAGCCCCAGCGGCAAATAGAGAAAACATGAAACCTCATCCACTGGCGGGATTAGATTTGATGCAGGGTCTTAAAAATTTTAATAAAGTTATTATGTAAATTACGAATATGTCCCATCTCATGTGACATTGTCACATGAGGGGGACATGTTAGGGATTTTTTTTATTTTTAATATTTTTCAACGTGGAAACGATCTCCCTGAGGCTGCACTTAGCCTCTGGGAGATGTGTGCTCTTTCGTGCGCATGCGGGAAAGAGCGCACCCTCGCTTTTAGGGAATCCCCCCACCTGCACAGGAAGTGCATAACCCACGTAAAATGGCAGTGCGGCCCGCTTCTCTGGCGGGGATTGGCTCCCTGCCCGCCGGAGATTGGGTCGGGTCCACCCGCCCAATAGACAGAAAATTCTGCCCAGTAACACAGTTTAAAAATAAGGGGTCTCCCATTTAAGACAGAGATGAGGAAGAATTTCTTCTCTGAGAGGGTCGTTAGAATTTGGAATTCTGTTCCAAAGAGAGCAGAGGAGACTGGGTGATTGATTATATTCACGGTTGACTTAGACAGATTTTTGATTGACAAGGGAGTCAAAGGTTATGGGGGCAGAAGGAAAGGTTAAGGCCACAATCAGATCAGCCATGAACTTATTGAATGGCGGAGGAGGCTCAAGGTTCAGAATGGCCTACTCTTGTTCCTATTTCTTAGCATCTTACAATTTTAGGTGGCACAAAACCAATGGGGTCACAATTCACATATGCAAATCAGGGTCCAACAAGCAAGCCACTATAGCAATTTTAACTAAAGTCTGAGCAAGTAAACTGTCATGGTTTTCACACAGAGCGAAGGTCTGGTTGAAGTGAATCGGGAAGATAATGAAGCCTTCCAGGTAACCCGTTTGCTTTCTTTTGTGGGCCTGGGGGAGCAGAAGTGGTTTGGCCTCTCCTGCACTGCACAACCACCTTCATCAAGACCTTGGCCGGCCCCAATCCCCACTCTTACTTCTAGGCCTGAGAGAAACTCTTGGCTGGAGGTCAGTAACTGTTTCTCGCCCACTTTCCACCAGTTTAGTAGTCCTGAACCCTGTGGCAAATTAATGAGGCCTAGTAGTTAAAATTGCTCTGGCCTCATACTATCACATGCAGAAAGGAAAGTGAGACACACTGAAAATCCTCCAACGTGAGTGCATATCAAGAATTCAGAAGGAATAGTCAACATGCACAACCAATTTCTTTCTAATCATTTCATTCATGATGAACTCTTGATATATGGTCTTGTCACCAAGGTGCAATAGCACAAGGGTTAGCTTATAAACCTTGTGAAGCTTGATAATTTAAGAACAATTTTATGCCTTTTGATCATATTTCAGAATTTTTGTTAATATTGCTAATCTGTGAGCTTTTTAATTGGATTTGTGAATTATTTGCACATTCATCTAGAAATGACTCCTGTATTAGCCTATTTCAAATGGATTAGTAAGTCTGTTAAAATAGCAGATAAAGAATGTTACATACAAATGATAAGCCACCGTACATTAATATTGCACACAGTATTTTGAAAATTATGTTTTTGCCTGTCTTGGTTTGAATTTGAATTTATTTTGACAGCTAAAAAATTCTTTCACAAAATATTTTTTAAAAGTAACCAGGAACTGCAGAGAGATTTTATCAGAAAATATTCCAATGATAAATGCAGCCGTGTTGTATCCATTGAGAACCACAGCATATGAGGCGGTAAATTATAACTAGCTGACAAGATGTTGCAAAAAGAACATTATTTTAAACAAACCCATATTTCTGACAATTGATAGACAACTGGAAATTGTGTTATAGAAAAAATCAAGTGCTACAGCCTGGCTGCGCAAACTCTCGGGCTATTAAAGTGAGTGGGTAGTCAAATTTGAAGTGTCAGCACCTTCACTCATAGTTTAGCAGAGAGAAGTGGCTTGCCTTACTGACAAAGTTTTACAAGAGGAAATGTGAAAAAAGTCTCCACTGATTGCTGTCTTCCTGGGAAATCTTTTGAGGAGATTACTACCCAATTATATTGTGTCATATGGATAATTAGATTACCGATAATTGGTGGGTTTTAAAAAAAGAAAACAAAAACACCTAAAAGCTTGGAGTGAAGATTTCTGGGCTGCTACCTGTAGCAGGCGCGCTTAGTGAAGCAGGTGTGTGCCAATATTTTTTGCAGTGTGAACTGCTTAGTTTAATTCCACTCTCCAGTTCACCCCATCACTTTAATATTCCTCTTTTTCAACCAGGGGCTAGATTTTCCTCTTGCGAGCACGTTTTGTAAGTCGGGCTGTTTTGCAGCTCACAAACTGCACTTCCAGCCACAGCTCCCAACATTGTTTAAAGACCACCTGAACCTCCTCCCTCACCACCTCACTCCCTCCACTCACCCACCCTGCCACCCTTTGTCTCCTCCATGTGCCCCCATGTATCCTCCATCACTGCTCACCTAGTATCCAAAATATACAGTCCTCAGATTCTGTGCAAGATCAATGGAAAATATTTTGCATTCCTTGGGAAAATAATTAAACCTCCCACCATCTAATAAAAGCCTCCATCAAACACACTGTCATTGATATTGAGAAAAAAATGCATTCTGCCATGTGAAAAATACTCTACAATACTTGTAATTCTATTACTTCTGTCAACAAACCAGAAACCATATCAAAGGCACAACCTGATATTACAACCTCTTAAAAATATCATTCATTCTTAGATGAACGGAATATCCATTAGTGCTTGAAATTCAACCCAGCATTCACAATGGCCACAGCTGTCCAAACAATAGAGTACCCCCTGAGATGAACAGAACAGAAGGTGCTCATTTCAATTTGAAAGCAGATTGCCCATCAATCAGGAACAGGAGGAAGTGGTTAGATTATTTTCAAATGTCAAAGCAGGAGTTTTTTTTTATTAGCCAGAGCTATTGCTCCATTTAAATCACAGTAAAAAGGATGACAGCACAAGCTGACAAAACATTTTGTATCATTTTTCAATGCATTATGGTATTTCTCCATTTGAAAAGTATTGTGTTGCATGTGAACAATTTCACAATGCTGGTTAACGTAAGTGTAAACTTGCTTTGCAGGACTTATCCCCATTATGAATCACTGCATTAAAACACATCTACATTACAATACAACACCTAAAATTGAAATTTGAAGGTATGAAAACACTTGACACTTACTTTTCAGAATGCTCCAGACTCCTCAGCAATCTTTCTATTTTCTTTGTGAACTGTCAAACCTAGCATGCTTTTAATGGGGTTCCATAACCACACAGCACCAGATAAAAATGGTATAATGGGAAAAATGTGCTCTTTTCCCCCCTCCCACCCCCATTTAAACTGGAAACCTGACTTAGGTTGGTGTGCTGGTATGTGTTTTGCACACTAGACATTCCTGACCTGCAAAATGGCCAGAGAAAAATGCTGCAGAATCAGAAGTGCAGGCGAAAATCATATTTCCTCCAAAACAAATCAGTGTGGCCATTTACTCATCGAAATGCCTGTCTGCACCCAGACGATAATCCAGCCCCTGCTGTCTAATTCCTTTTTTCAAAGAATTGAAAGGCTTTACTTCAACAGTGATTTGTGACAGAATTCCAAAGTTTAAGCACCCTCTGCATAATTTTTTTTCCTGACTTTCCTTTCCAATCTTTTTGTGCTTATCTTAAACGTGCCCTCTTGTTACTGTCTCATTAGCCAGCAGAAGTACTCTGTTACTTTATAAAATACCATTTGCAATCTTGAAGACCTCCATCAGGCCACAGCTTAACCTTCTCAGCTTTAGTGAAGTAATTGCAACCCCTTATCCCTGGCATTTGTTTCACTGCTTTTATTTCCTGGTTGCTGAAAACTGCACACAATATTCTCAACTGCAGCCAAAGCTCTTGTAAGAAGTTAATATTACCTTTTTCCTTTTGTATTCTTTAGGTTCAATATCACAGAATTCCATTCTCTTCCTAAGTCCTTATCTACTTGTGTTATAATCTTAAATAACCAGTGAGCCTGCCCATCAAGCTTCCTTGGCTCTATCAAATTATTTAAAATCTTACCATTTAAGTGTATTTTCCTCCCTTATTACCACTTTGTATGTCTCTATGCAGTAGCATGTGATATAACCAGTAAGCTGAAATATATTGAGGGAGTAATTTTGGAACCCGGTTCTCCTAGCTTGCTACATAATGGTTATTGTTCGGAAAACCATAAACAGGATATGGTTTGTTAAGGATCAGCCATTGTTGTTTTCAACTTTTTTCTGGCATCTAGATCTTTCTGTGCATTTCTGCAGATTGTTCTAGGCTTTTTTTTGTTACCACCAACATGATTATTGGTACTATTGGATTTCCCCAAGCCTAAATGCTTGGAAGAAGAGAGCACAAGTACTGCTAGGCAAGTCAGGCTGCATGAGAGGTGCTCAGTGCCCACCTGTCATTAACCATATCTACTGAGTTAAGGATATCTGATTTTGGCAAGTAATTAGTGCTGACAGAGGCTCTTGCTCCCAAATGATTCTAGGACAGCAAAACTAAAATCTGCACAAACTCAGTGAATGCTTGATGCACCATAATGTGGATGCTTCCTCAGGAAATTTCTGATCACGGTATGTTTTCTTTTTTGCATGAAAAAAGGCATGTCAGAATTATGAACATACGGTTGATTGGCAACACCTGCTAAGATCATAGCTTAGGAGCAGGAGTAGGCCATTCAGCCTCTCTCAATTAACAAAAAACCCAAAATCTGACAGAGTTCACGAGAGAAAAAATAACATAGGAAGTTAAAAGTTTATAAATAAAGATGGTGGGCCATGTTCTCCACCATCGGAGGTGGGAAACCTCATTGTAATACTTAAACATATTATTATTATGCCTGCCCGCCAGAATCGTTTCCCACCCCCACCCCTCCCCCGCCACCCGCTGCATCATCCGCCCACATTGGTGGGAAAACACGCCAATATGTTTCACAATAGCACTTAAGTGAGGTGCACCTGGCTGGCTGCACTTCACTCGAGACCTCAAGGTTCATTTGCCTACCTTGCTTTGGTCAGCAATCGCAGGCATCAACTCACAGGCAGCACCACATCACTTTTAGGGGGGCTCACAACAGGTGAGCCCCAGATCAGCCATATATGAGTGGCTTTTCGATGGCTGTAGGGCAAGGGCTTGCTTGGCAAAGGGGGAGAAGTGGCCTGAGGCAAGGGAAGAGGCTGCAGGACGAGAGCTGTACTGGGGAAGGAGGGTAACCCAGGGTGTATGTGGGGGGCACATGTTGATCTGTACAAGTGGCCTCAAAATGGTGATGCCTGAGGAGGCAGTCTCCAGAGGAGATGAAGCCAGATGGACATATGAGGGTATGTATGTGAGAATGGGTGGTGACGTCCCAAGAATTGGCAATGAATGAGATGCTAGTGAATGTGTAATGGGCTTGAGTGTGTGAGTTTAGAGCGATGAGATGGCTGCATGGATGAGATCATTCATCCTCTATCTGCACTCGATGGCTAACCCCTTCTGTGCAGCATTGACATGGATCACCACTGCCACTGCCTACCAAGCCTGGTTGATCATGTTGCTGCCCGTCCTGCGGCCAGGGTGGGGTAAAGGACATCACAGCAGGCCTCCATGACATACAAAAGACGTTCCAATGATGCATCACTAAACTTGGGGGCTGCAGTTTTTTTGCTTTTTGTGGTCATCTTTCCTGCAGTAGTCATCGGCTGGAAGCACTGAGATGTGTGTTGAGCGACTGGACTTTAAATACAGCGCCCGGCTTGATGAAGCAGTGAGGTGATGGCATGGCGGGTGAATGAGAGCCCTTCCATCATTAGAACATTCCCGGGAATGCATAACTAATGTGGCGGGTTTGGGACGATATGGTGTGAAAACCTGCCGTTTTACCCACCCACAACCGCACGTAGTGCAAATCTGGGACGATTCTGCTCTGTATATTCTCATTCAATTATTTTTGAACCTCTTGTTTAGCTATATGCAGTATCTGATATGTTCAATTTTTTGAAATAAAAGTTAAACAAAGTAACCTTGTACTACAAATAAAGCATTGTTAAATCATGTTAACCATACCTGTGCAGTAACCTCCAGCGAAAGAGTGGCTCTGCCCTAATTGGATGGGAATTCTGCTTGGATACATTACCTACCTTGCAGGCACTTCCTGACTTTTTAAAATAATATTAACCATCACCTAAACTTCTCTTGTGATGTTGTGGCAATAACTGTTTTGTATTTGTGCATCAGTGGAAAAATAACAGGATACAATCAAAATGACTGAAAGTAGTTTAAAAAATTGCAATAATTATCAGTAGCAACGTACAGATTTCTGGCAATCTAATACTTGATTTTTAGTCAGTGATCTTTGACTATACATTTGAATAATGTGACTAAGTTCCTGCGAGGCTGAAAATTTTCTAGAAAAAAATGGCCTGTTGTCATGACCATCAGACAGGAAATAAATCTTAAACTCAAATCAAGCCTTACATTCTACTTATTTAAAAATGGACTTTGTTGGACCAAAAACATGGCTGCTTGTAGTAATCTGATGTGTAATATACCTTTAAGACAAGTATTGTAATGTAAAATCACATGATCTTCATACCCAATAGCAGAGTAGAGCAGGATACCTCTGTGGGAGAGTCTTGACACTAAAGAGTGAAGACAGAGTTTTGAGTTGTGAGCACACAAACGTAGCTGCTAAGTTTCGTTTGTAAATAAACAGCATGAGTTTATTCTTACAACGATCTCTGTCTCTGTACCAACTCGGTCAACCCAAAACAAGCATGCAACATGGACCCTTTAGCCCCCAACATACCAAGGGCACTGGATCTAACAAACTGACAATGAGAGTAAAAGAATTAAAAGCCACGGAAAATAAACGAGGTAAAAAGTGAGGAAGAATGAAGGAAATCAAAAGGAGTGAAATTGGGCCATCCTTCGCACGGTAGTTGTAAGTAAAAGAAAATTTCCTTCTTGCTCGTTGAAGTAATTCCCACAGACCATGCCGCAATTTGGAAGTGTGGAGCCTTTCAACCCAACCTTGGACAATTGGTCTCACGATATTAACAGCTCACGTTCTTCTTCCAGGTGAATGACATTGTGGGGGAGGAGAAGAGGCACTTGATCCTTTTGTCCACATGTGGGAGTAAGACATACGGATTAATTCGAAATCTGTTGGTGTCCATGCCCCAGACTCGAAAAGTCTTGATGACTTAGTGAACCTTGTAAAGAAACATTACCAGCCCAAACTGTTGGTGACAATTAAATGGTTTAAATTTAACTTAAATAGAGCTGTGCGGGAGACAGTTAACTGTTATGAGGCAAGTTTGAAGCAATTAACTGAATATTGTGAGTTTGGTACATATATCAATGATATGCTTAGAGATCGTTTAGTGTGCTGTATAAACGAAAATTCGGTAGAGATTACTGGCTGAAACAAATTTAGATTTTCAAAAGGCATTGGAAGTCACTCTGGCAATGGGAGGTGCAGTGCGAGACTCAGAAACCATATGAAGAACGCAAAATGGTGCCGTCCTCCTCATTGGAGGGGGAGTCTCAACCAAAAAGAGCACAAAAGTGCAGGGCTTTACTCAGAAGCGGGAAGCAGTCGCTGCTAGCAGACAAATTAAAAGAGATGACGTAGCAGCAAAAACATGGCATAAAAGTAAGAGAGGTGGAAGCAGATAATCTTGTGATGAATCACAGTATAAAAAAATCGAATGTTTCTTCTGACATCAATATGGACACCTCATGAGACATTGTAAAGATAGAATCAGGCAGACTTTCACACAAAAGCAAAAACCCATTGAGATAAACAGAGTCGAAAAACCTGAAGTAATAGGTTCTGTTCTTCCTACCTTTAAATTATACAGCGAATAGATATCAGAATCTATCTGTGTAACCATGAGAGTGAATGAAAGCCTATCAGAATGGAGGCGGATACTGGTGCAGCCACTACGATGATTGGTAGGCATACTTTTAAGTACATAAATCATGGAGAACATAAACTGAATTTGGAAGAAACTGTTGACAAATTAAAAACTTACACAGGAGAAGACATATTATTCAAGGGCATATGTAAAGTCACAGTACACAACGGAGTTCAAACAGTGAAATTACCCTGAAAGGTGGTAGCAGGCAGAGGATCAAGCATACTAGGATGAAACTGGCTGTGGGAAATCAACCTTGATTTGTCACTGAGATTCCAAAAGAAAAGTGAAAGAAAAATGAAAGACCTTTACACGCTACCAGTTTCCCTCCTGTACCTCTGGAAAGGTATGAAGAGAAATAGAAAGAGTTCTGCACTTCTCTAGGTAAAATGAAGGATGAGTTGGCAGAGAAGACACAACAATGCTTGATTTTCCAGGACGCTGTACACCAATGCAATAAAGAAATGGAGAGCTGAAAAATCAGATATGTGAAAGCAAAGAAACTTTGGAGGCAAAAGTCGCAGAATTTTCTAAGACTCAGACAAATTATGCAATTCTGGAAAACTCAACCATTAAGTTCACTCAAGTCGAGCTTACATCTGAGAGTAGTCTGGCCGATATGGAAGTCGAAAAGAAGGCCAAGAATAAAGTCAATGTCAGAAAGAAAATTCCCCATAGAAAGAAGACACAAAAGCACAAATAATACCGTTAATTTTGGCAGCATATGAGTATACTTCTATTCATAGATCCAGAAGTCAAATTGCAAATGCAGATGCACTCAGTCATTTATCCTTGAAAGTAGAGGGTAAGGCTGTTCCAATTCATCAGGAATTCATTTTGTTTTTGAACTTCCTAGACTCGTCACTAATATGTGCAAGACAAATTAAAGATTGGACAAATTAAGACCCAGTCTTATCCAAAGTGAGAAATCAGGTTCTTCATGGTTGGTCACAAAAACAAGAATCTGATGAAATGAAACCGTATTTCCAGAGAAAATACGAGGTAACCAGCCAAGAAGGTATTTCATTGTGGGGAGCTCGAGTGATTGTTCCTCCAAAAGGACGAAAACCATTGTTATCTGAACTTCACAGTGCACATCCCAGAATTTCCAAAATTAAGGCAATAGCACGTAGCTATATGGGTGGCCGGGAATGGATGGAGAAATAGAAAACTTTGTGAGAAGTTGTATGCAGTGTCAACAAGTGCAAAAATTACCTGTAACAGTTATGACAAGATATGACAAAGTTTCACAATTAATGGACTACCTGAAGTGCTAGCACCGGGCAATGGAGCAGTATTCATGAGTGCTGAATTTAACCAATTTACAAGCTTCAGTTGTATTGTTAATGTGAAAGCATCACCATATCGCTCTCCTTCGAATGGACTCAGTTCAGACGTTCAAATCTGAATCAAATATGGAGAAACTGTCTGGAGATTCTATTGTGAATAAATTAGCACATTTTCTTTTCCATTGTAGATCCATCCCTCATACAACAACAGGGGTGTCACACCTGTGGAATTGTTGATGAAGCGCCATCTCCAATCGAGACTGAGCCTAATTATGCCAAATTTGGGGGGGATGGTAGAAAGAAGGCAGGAAAGTCAGAAAATTGGACATGACTGTCACAGTTGGGACAGAATGTTTAATGTAGAAGAGAAAGTATTTCTGAAAAATTTTAGAGAAGGACCAGCATGGTTGTTCGGTGAAATAAGTGCAGTAACTGGACCTCTTTCCTGCCATGTGAAAGATGAAGATTGAATCCTAAGGAGACATGTGGATCACATAAGAGGAAGAGTAACCAAATACCCAGAAATGATACCACCAGTGTTCGAGATTGAATCAACATCTCCTGTTGAAAGAACTCAACAGAGTACAAATGTGTTTGAAAGGCCGACTGTACCTGAAAGAGTTCAAGAAATAGATTTACAGGTACCTACTGAGAAACCAGATGCTCAGATGACTCCAGTAAAGGAGGTTCCAAATCAAACTTCAGAAGCTGTAGAGCTGAGACATTCTACATGCATAAAGAACCCCCCAAAGAGATTGACTTTGTAAATTATTGATCTGTCTAAATAACCTGATATATATATTTTTTTAATTGTAAAATGTATTTTTCAGTAAAGGGGGAGGGATATAGTTATCTGATGTTCTCTGTCTCCATACCAACTCAGTCACCCTGAAACAAGCGTGCAATGCAGATCCTTTAGCCTAACAAACCAAGGGCACTGGATCCAACACTGCTACAGGATTGCAAATTGTCTACAGTTCAGGAAACTTCCAACAGGAATTACAGGACAAAGCTCAACTCTTTTCCTTGTGGAATCTCCCACCTATCATTGTGTGGACCCATTACAATCAATGAAACAAGGGAGCAGCAGCTGGTCTGTCTCCCCAGCCTGGAATTATAACAAGGAAAGAGCCGTCAAAACTCTCTAGACCTGCAGAGGCATTAATAGCCACCATCTATCTCCTAAGGTGAACAATGGATTTTGACCAGACACGTAGGTCATGATTTTCCGTGATTGCTGGCGTCGGACGTGTTCAGTGGCGTGAGTGGACAATATGGTGAGAAAGCCGAAAATTGGTTTCACGATGTCATGAAACCAGTTTGTGATTGTCTACTCTGCTCGCGGATGCCCGGCCGTGTTTCTCGCCATCAGGTATCGGAAACCTCATTGTAATACATCAGCATATCATTATAAGGCTATCCCACCGAATCATCCTGCCACCTCCCCCACCCCCCAAGCTGGATCATCCACCCATGTTGGCGGGAGAACATGCCGGTGCAGAACACTTGACAAGAGTAACGTGCGGAAGTTGGGACTTACTGCTAGGGCCTTGCTCACATTGTGGACATCCAAGGAACAGAAGATGCTGGTGCCTGGAGGAGCATCCATGAAATACTGTGTGGATTCCCATGGACATGGCTCTGCTTTGAAGAAACTCACAGAAGTTGGAAAGTCACCATTGATGCTCACAACGGATGATGGTTGAGGGGGTAGGAGAGGAAGGTCTAGGATTGACTGGGAGAAGAAGAGGTGTTGGGGGCGAGGTTGAGAGGTGAAATGAAGGTGTCGGGGAGGTGAGGTTGGGAAGGGGGAAATGAAGGTGTTGAGGAGGTGAGGTTGGTAGGGGAGAATAAAGGTGTCGGGGGCCTGAGGTTGGGAGGGAGGAATGAAGGTGTCGGGGGGCTGAGGTTGGGAGGGAAATTAAATTGTTGAGGGGGAATATGGGGGTAGGGGGAAATGGGGGAGAAGATGGCAACAGGGAGGGTAGGTGTATGGGGTGGGGGGAAGGTGTAAGGGAAGGAATTCTGAGGGGGGGAAGGAGGGCAGAGAGGGGAGGGAGGGCAGAGAGGGAAGGGAGTCCCGGGGCAGGAGGAAGAAGTGCAGACAGGGGAGGGAGTAAGGGTACAAACCCCAATCTTTGGGAAACTGGCAGGATTGGATGACGTGCCAGATTTACACAGCACCCAGAATTACGCTCCACTGACTTTAACAGAAAGTAAAATCAAGTGAGATGTAAGACCAGTGTTGCACCCGATCCCATCAGAGGCTGACGGGCAGGTTAGGTTATCATTGCCACTAATTACCTCTGATTGCCAAAAAAATCATAAAGTTGAAGCAGTGTCAGCACTGTGATCCTTCTGTAACTATCTGCTACAGAAGCTAAGTTTAGAAAGTGGAGAGGCAATCCCTGGGGACTGGCCTCAAATACACTGGCAGCAACTGGAGATTTTTATGGGCCTGGAGACTTTCATGTTGGGCACAAAATGGGTGTGATATGAACAGCGTGCCTACAGCATCCATCCAATGAGGCAGTCAGGAGGTCTGAACCATTTGAAAGTTCAGGTTTCGATTACTGTTTATTGATGAGCTGCGAGGATCGAGCAGATACTCTGCTATAGTTTCCTATCTGATCAGGCACTAACTCAATGGCTTCTGCACACATTCAACTGGGAGGCAACAGATCCTGATTTGCTTATTTAATCAACTTGTTTAGAATGGTCGTGTAGGGTACCCATTTAAAGGACTCCCTGGAGCTAATTCAAAGATTTAGATAGAATTTACAACACTGAAACAGGCCATTCGACTCAACAGGTCTATGCCAGAGTATATACTCCACACATGCCTCTTCCTACCCTACTTCAGCTCACCCTATCAGCATATCAGCTAGGCAAGTGGGTGTACAAAGCGACCAGCAAATTTTCAGGTGACAAATGGGTGGCTGGCAGTGGATATTATTCCCTTGGCCATGTAACGAATAAAAACACAATAATAGGTAAGTATGTTATGCTAAAGGAGCGCAAAGTGCCATGACACATCCAAGGGTTCTGAAGGAATTAGGGGATGCAATATGTGAGACCCAAGAAATTATACATCAGGGATCTATTGAAAATGGATGGGTGGTTTGTAATGCAGTCGACAGGAGTCTCACTCACCGGCTATAGAGCCAGTGGGAGCCCCACATTGTTTCCTTTGGGAAAAGTCCACCAGTATTAAGAGCCGCTGAGAAACTTAAGTGGCCGGCAGTAAGCCTACCCAGGATCAAGAACAGTGGGGGGGCGGGGGGGGTGTGTGGTGGTTGTGGGGTGGGGTGGGGGGTGGTCAGGAGGAAGGGTGGGGGGGGTGACTCTTAGCTGACCTCCTCCTTTTCAACGCTGGGTCCCTCGATCAAGCAATGAGTGCCTGACAACGAGGGATCTCCCATCTCGGGTCCCCACCCCCCCACCTCCAGAGTCCACAAATAAACATGCTCCCGTTTGCTTTTCGAGCTTCCAGGGAGGTGACTGCACCACCCGCTGCTGGTTGAACACCAGCAGCAATGGGATGAGACCCTTCAGTGGGCATGGGCCCCAGACTTAATCAGGACAGAGGCAGCAGGGTCCACCACCCGGTACTTCCTGCCTGATTAAATGCCCCACCCCCATCTCCAAATCATTTTGGGGGAGGGTATTGAGTTCCATCCAATGAATGCCGGAGGACTGGAGAGTGACCAATGTAAGATACACTTTCAAATAAGGAGGTGAAATAAGAAGGTGAAGCTAACCCAATTCATCAAAACATGTTTGTCTTTCCACAGATACTGCTAGACCTGCTGAGTATTTCCAACATTTTCTGTTTTCATTTTATTTTAGATTTCTTACATGCCCAGTTTGCTTGTACTTACAGGGCTGCCAGTTTAATATATGGAGTAAGGAAATTTTTGAATCTTTAATTTAAGAGGAAATTATTAAATACCTAGATAAAGAGAAATTAATTCATGCTGCCAACACAGATTTCTGAAAGAAAGATTGTGCTTGACAACAGTGTGCTTTGAAGACGTGACAGATATGATAGCTGGGGAATTGTAGTGGATGTGTATGTGAAGTTTCAAAAAGCTTTTTGACAAGGTCCCACACAGGAAATTATGGAAGAAGATCAAGAGATATTAAATTAAGAGAAAGTTAGCAAATTGGATTAAAAACTGGTTAGAAGAGATGAAACTGAGTTTAGGAGCTAAGGGCAATTTCTCAGACCATGAGGCTGAAACAAATACAGCAATAAACCTAGTTCTGATTGCAGCACTGGTTTTAGCACTTTAACATTGCAAAGATAAAAATGAAAAGCTTTAAATATTGTACTTCCCTGATTTCCTTTTTGATATCCTCATGAACACTTCCTCCCCATTCTCTTTTATTTTTATCATTTTAGTTTTACCTTTTAGTTTATTTGTAACTAAATTCTAATTTTTCTTTTATCAATTCTTATGTAATTACACTTCTGTTTTCCAATGCCTCCCTCTGTAGTTCATTATTTGTTCTAGGGGTTGGAGTTGCATCACCTGAAATTGGCCTCCAGTGGAATAGCAAGTCCAAAGTTTTATTTTTCAGCCATTCATAATTAAGAATCCTAAAAACTATCGTAGAAGAAACAGGGCCTATCTTTAAGGACTGGAATACTCCTCCCAATTCTGCTCTAGTGCTGAAGACAGTTGCCAGCTTCCATTTTGCCCCCTCCTGGTTGCCTCTCTCTCCACCTCCCAGCATCTATCTAAGGGCAACTGCCAATGACATACAGCCCCAAATCTGCTACCACTTCTTCAGTGAGCTACCTAGTGACATCAAACATCCTTTCTCAATTTAACGTCTCATTTCAAGAAGACATGAAGCCACATATCATGTGTGCTTTGGGTCTGGAAGTTCTGACGATTGCTAGGCCAGCGAGTTTACCTAACAGGGGCATTTTGACATATCACCATATAGTACAGAACTGAATAAAACACATACTTCTGTCAGAGAGATGGGTATAGCAGCCAAATTTCAGGTAATTTGCATTGACTAGGAGGTGGAAAGGAAAAGAGTGTCTCAGATGATTGGAGGTACGTGACTTGAAGTCGTGATCTCAGCTATTTTGGTAATTCAGCTGTTATGTTTGGCTTAGGTGCCCCGTATTAAGATGACGAAAATTAGCCAGGGTTCTTTCTCCTGATTGCTATCTTGTGACTCCTTCTAGAATTTTAAGAGAGTGTGGATGCGAAGACACAGCTTGTTAACTTACCAAGCCACTTTGGTTCCCACACGTAGAATGGTCATTAGTGTGAGATATTGGATGGTGCACAGCAACTATGAAACTGTATCCCAGGAAGGAGCCAATACCATTGGGGGAGGAGTACAGAAGAATAACTTAGTCAAAAAAGGAGGATGTAAATTGTGTAGTATAGTGCTAATTGTGCTTTTTAACAAATTTACACTTTTATCACCCACTTCTATACCAAACTTTGCAACTTTCCACTGGTTGGTGTAAGATTGGATTTGAATTAATCGCAGTTTCAGTACCTTTTCCTAAAATATCATCATGATTTTTAACTGTCAACAGGTTTCCAGCAGGAATCCGCCAGTGTCCATTAGCTTTCTGCCAGTCAATGCAGCTTGAGAGAATGACAAATTTAACCAATGGGTCCTATTATGCTCCTGATCTATTTCCTGAGAAGAATTAACGAGATGTGGGTGGGAAGATGTGCTGCTGACTTCCGAAAAACCAGCCCATTAGATCCTCCCATAATCTTTCCGACTCTTGGATATGCATAAGGAGGGGGGGTTTTATGGCAATGATGGGAAAGTTTAGGGCAGGGAAGGCATAAATTTTCCTTGTGAGCCCAGGGAGCACTCCTGTTCCTGGCCTTCACCACAGTCCCAGGAATTGCCCAACTGAAACTGAAGTTATAATCACATGTTGCTTGTTATTGGACCCGAATTAGCACATGTAAATTAGCAGCATGCCATCATTGGTTGGGCACCTTACACGAACATTCACACATACAGTTAGGAGCAGGACTAGGCCATTCAGCCTCTCGAGTCAGCTCAATAAGATCATGTCTGATCTGATTATGGCTTCAATTCCACATTCCCAATAACCTTTGACTTCCTTGTTAGTCAAGACTCTATCTATCTCTGCCTTAAAAATATTCATTGATCCTAGCTCCACTGCTCTCTGGGGGAAGAGAGTTCCAAAGATTCTCAAGCCTCTGAATTTCTCCTCATCTCCATCTTAAATGGGAGAGTTTTATTTTCAAACTGTGTTCCCTACTTCTAGCCTCCCCCACAGGGGGAAACATCCAGCTGTAATCAAGCAATTTCCCAGTGAGTAAGTAGTCCAGGGCATTTTAACTGCCCACCCATTCGGTTTTCATCCAGTGAGTATTAAAATTCCCTGCGTAGCTTTCCTTGTTGTGTAAGAGTTGCATTGTTTCTATTTGGGAAGTTGAGTTCCAGAGGATTTTGATTAAATAGGTTGCTTTAGGTCATTTGTATCTGTGGAAATCTTGATAAAAGTTGAATATTTATTAGTTGCTTAGTCCTATGCTTATCAGGATCAGTTAAAATTTTTATAGGATAATAACCCAATAAATGTTATCTAACTGTATTCCCTCTTTTTTTTCTTAGTTCCTCCAAAAATTATTGACATCTCTACTGGCTCTGTTGTGAATGAATTCAGCAATGTCACTCTTTTTTGTCTAGCAAGTGGAAAACCAGAGCCCACCATAACTTGGAAGCATATATCACCATCAGGTAAGAAAAGCTTAATATATTCTATGGTTAAATGTATCCTTCAGTTAAAATCTGTCATCAATTGAGGACTTAATTCTGAATATAATTAGAGATAACTAGGAGATACTTATTTGTTTGTGAATACAGAAGGTCAAGTTCTGTACAGTCTATTAGGCTAATGGAGAAATTGTTAATAAGATGCAATTTCCTTGAGCTCGGATCAGCTTTTCAGACTTCATCAAGACAATTCTGGGTTTAACACAATATGTCACTCTTTGGAGATTTAAGCCATTGAGTGTACAGCTATCCCTTGTTTAGCACTGCTAAAATGTTCCTAAAAAATACAAAGGTGCTAGATGGAAATCGCTTTCCCATAAGAAAACATGTAATAAAGGTGGGTTACGTTCCTGAGCTGTAATTTTTATATTAAAAATTTATTGGCTGCTTGAACCTAACCGTCCCAAAATTCCTCTTACTAGCTCTTAACAAGTTATTAATTCTTTCTACTTACCTCCCACTTGTCACTTCCCACCTCCCGATCCTCCCTCTTACCACTTTGCTCTCCCCTCCCTCCCACTCGCCGCTTCCTTCTCCTTCTCTGTCCCACACGCTGCTTCCCTCTTCCAAACCCTCTCTGCTTCCTGCTTGCTGCCTTGCTCGCCGCCCTGTAAGCGAGGACTTACGAGAGGGATGGAAAGAGGGAGGGAGTGAGCGAGAGCTGCGGCAAATGGAAAGGAGAGACCGGAAGTAGTAAGTGCGAGGGAATGGGAGATGGAAGTGGCAGTATGTTAATAAAAAAGACATGCGCAGTTACAAGTGGTTCTTGGCGCATGCACAGTAACTTTGTTAAAACAAAAATGGAAACAGCCCTAGTCGGGGACATTTCCTCAGTTACAAACCACACTAAAACAAAAACGTGCTATTAACTCGCACTTTAAATGAGGGGTATCTTTATTTCCAATTATACTACAGGAGTCCATGTTATATTTGGATATTGACTACCGATTAGTCCAGATTTTCCAACCAGCATGGCCCAATATGCAAGGATGCAAATCAACTGAAATCCGCAATGCCACATGCATAATTTCCAGATGATTTTGGAAACGTCTGCCTCATACAGGAGAGATTTGCTTTGAGGTATTAATTTATAAGTGGGGTTATCTTTCCCACCATTTTCAAATATTCCAGAATGGTGGATGTTCCAATAATTATGTCAATGTGAAATGCTCGATTACGGTAAGTATACTGATAGTTATGAACAGGACATGGTAGCATTAGTACATCCTGACCATTTCATAAACATTTTTCTTTTTGATTGTTGGCTGTTACATTCAAGCTGTTGTCCTGGTGTTCTTCTGAGATATTTGGAAGAGGAGGACCAGTCGAGAATGTCAGGCTGTTGTCCTGCGTCCTGCCCTAGCAGTTGCACACAGCTGCAGTTGCAGAGAGAGTGAACATACTTTGTCAGAAGTGCATGCGGAACAGCAGACTTGATGGTACCATTGAGATATCTGAATATCTATCTACTAACTGCCAGATCTTGTTCAGAAGCAGGCCAGTCAGTTCATCATGCTTTCAATGACACGGGATAAAAAAAATGGAATGCAAGGGTGACCAACAGTTTACTAGGATTATGGACACTTTAAACACAGGGGGTATCAATATTGAATAGCCCCCAAATCTCACAAACTTTGTCTGCTAATTATAATTGTTAAGGAGTGCAGCTCAGTACTGAACATGCTACTGAGCAGCTTTAGGCTCAGCAGGGGCCCCTCAAGTGAGGAGCATGCACTACCTAAAGCCAGGCATCACCTTTTAAAGCTGAGGTGTATTCAGGCTCCTGCAGGAGTTGCTTCTGGTCGGAAAAGAGTGAATAACCTGGAGGAAGCAACAGAAATAATGCAACAGGTCTGAGAGGTTTTGTATTCTGAGGCCTTCAGAGGCCTTGGCACAGGGAGGTCGACAGGAGGTCAACAGGAGGAGAGATGTTCACTACCCTAAGGGAGCTGGGAGACCCTCCAGACAACTTCTTAGAATCAGCAAGTGGCTATGGCAGTCAATAGTACCAGTCTGAACCAAGGGCTTGGGTGCAATGCTGAAAGAATTTTAATAACATCACACAAGTGATCCAGGTCAATGAATGCATCCTTACATGCCAAATCCTACCACCTGCACCACTAGCCTCACAACGGCACCATTCACCACACCCTCTTCACTCACCTATAAACAATCTACATCAATCCTCACATTCATATGTTTAACCTTACCCTCACACATAAGCACTAATGGAAGACAAACACACACACCTCCCAGCTTCCATACACTGTTAACTATTCAACTGTGACAGGTACATCACCAAACACATGGCACCACACTCATGTGAACTCATATTCATTTCTGTGGTTCTTTTATTGTTGTTGCCCATAGATGTAAATCTTCTTCTTTTCTATCCCCCTTAGGGTCTGTGCGTGTGTGTTTGGGAACACTCACCCCCCCACCACCCCTGGCCCATTCCAGGTTTGAATGTGAATACTCTAACTTTCTGAGTAAATCATAAGGCGACTTTGCTGAGTGATTATTAAATTGGTTCACACAAACTGAGGGTTTACAGCCTACTTTAAAAATAATTCAAAAGCACCTCTGCTTATGGACAGGCAGAGAGAGCATAAAGAAGTTCAGTTTTTCTCTCTCTACTGTCTGTAACACCTTGCTTGTTGTCTGACAGCTACCCAGGCTGCTGTAGCTCAGGTGATGCAGTGTAAAGCTGGGTTTCTAAAACCAGGGCTGATCTAGGGCATCCTGCAAAGCCATCTGCAGTCTCCCCGAGTGAAAGTCAGTAGCCTTTCCCCAACCATGCTGTAGCCACTTGGATAGCACTGCATAGGAGGCCAAGATGAGGCAAAGCCATCCACAATATAGACACAAAAGCAATGCACAAGGTTGAATATTATAAAGTAATTTGGATTTGGTGTTGGATAATGTAAGATGGAATAGTCGCTTTGTGTTTTTTTTCAGGATTATAGCCAAGGCAATGCTGTGATCGTAACGGGGGGTGGGGTGGGGGTGGTGATGGTGGGTGGGGGGGTAACGTGGGGAACTGTTGAACAATGGGGATCATTCAGGGAAACTGAAATCTGATGATGCGCTCATTGACAGCT
Source organism: Carcharodon carcharias (assembly GCF_017639515.1). NCBI lineage: Eukaryota > Metazoa > Chordata > Chondrichthyes > Lamniformes > Lamnidae > Carcharodon > Carcharodon carcharias. The sequence continues at coordinate 61,524,490 of NC_054482.1, read as the reverse complement.
CCTCCGATGAACTGGCTGTTTCCTTCCTTTCTCCTTCTGCTCCACCAACTCCTCCTGAGATTCTCACCAAACCCATGATGGCTGCACTCTCAAGCCAGGATGGATGCAACAGACCATGAGAAATTGGGATATTCGCTTCACCGCGTGCTGAAGGGCTCCACTTGAATGGTCCAGGCAACAGAAAGTTACTTCTGCTCAATGACATTCCGCATGTTAGTCCGATTCTTAGATAATTATTGTATGAGTGTTGCCCACATGTGGTGGGGTTTCTTGTCATTAGCCAAGTCTAAAGCAAATAGTCCTTTTCACTGAGCAGCCACCCTCCACCCTCTGGTTTGATATGGAGGCTGAAGGATTGCTCAAACATAAGACTGGAGAAGAATAAACACTGGATTGAATTTTACCAGCCCTCCAGTGGTAGGAACAGAAGAAGAGGGGAGAGCCAGTAAAATAGCAGGGAGTTGCGCCAAGTCAGCTTCCCTTCACTGTCCAGCCAGTGGGGGGGGGTTCCCACCAGTGGGTAGGAGGCAGGTGGCAGTCTATGAAGCAGATCAGCTGCCATTCCACAGAGGCATGGAGACAATTTGCATAATTAAAGCCCAAATTAGCATTCTATGGGGCTGTTGGCATTTTGCTGTCCCTTGTAGTGGCTGCCAGCTTCATGGAGGCAGTCACCCTGAAGTAGCTCAGGTGACCCAAAGTGTGCGCCACAGGCAGGAATTCAGCCTTAGTGCCCCCCACGGTCCCACTGATGGGGCTTTCCTCCATCCAATGGGGCTTACTGCCCTCAACACCCAAAATTTTAATCTTTACATACCTGTCTGAGAGCATTTCCATTTCAGCATGCTCCTAAAGTCACCTGCTTGACCCGGCAGTGCCCATCTCTCCTAGTGGTGCTCCTGATGCTTACATCTAAAGAAGAAATAGAGCAGTTAAGAAACTTGATTGGTGAGTTAAATTAGCTATGTAATCAGACAAGACCCAATGCCAGTTTTGATGTGTTAGAACTAAGTACTATGATGAAACGTGCTGCAATTGAGGACATTTTAAGGGCAACTAAACCATTAAAGAAATTAAATACAGAGAAATGCATACTCAAGTTTCCAGCCTTGGGTGCCCCAAGGAACATGAAATTAGTCCTTTTGAGTGACACATCCCATGCCAATCATCTGGATGGGTACAGCTGGGTTTATAATATTCTTGGTGGGCAAAAATGGAAATGTTGTCCTTTGGTGTGGCATGTTAAGAAAAGAACAAGGGTGATTAAAAGTACCTTAGCAGGGGATGGCTCTAGTAGAAGTAATAGATATGGTGTTCTCCTTATCAAATATATTAAAGGAAATCCTATACAAGGGACATTCTGAGAATAGTTTTCCCATTGAATGCTATGCAGATAACTGTTCTCTGTGGGATAATGTACTTTTGACAGAGTGTGACTGATAAATAATTCAGGATTGACCTTGCAAGTATCAAAGAGGTGCTAGAAAGAAAATAAATCTCTGAGATAAAATGGGTTGATGCAAGCCACCAATTGTTGGATTGCTTTACAAAAAAAAAAACAGCTTCATTCATATCATTAGAACTGGTTTCGTTCGCACTCTCAATCTGAATGATGTGGCGGTTGGCAACCTTCAGGAGGTTGCTGCTGTTGTCCGCCGAGGTTTTGCCCTTTAACCTGGGGCTGCCTTGGGGCTTCTTGGTGATCAGGACCTACTTGGAGGCTGAAAAAAATATGCTTGGACAATAAGGCTTTTGGAGGTCCTAGAAGAGGGACATCTTGTGCCATAGTGTGGTATATAGCACGAAGAAAATAATTATTTTCTTTTCTTCAGTTTTGAAGTGTTGTATGTGTGGTATAAAGGGCAGAATTTTATGGCCCCATTTTGGCATGGGCGGGGCCACAAAATGCACCTTGTCATTCAAAAGTCCATTGAATTTGGCAGGATCATAAAATCCCTCTGGCATAAAATTCCGCCCAAAATTTTAACGTAGAGAAAAGAGGGGAATCTTTTAATGACATTTTAATTGTATTATTAAGGTTGAGGATACACAGGTAAGAGGCATTGGTTGATTAAGTAACTTGAGCACATTTAACAAAAGTCTTATTATTTGAAGGGGCTGCTCCTCAATCTTTGGTTGCACTTCACCACACTCCTGATCTTTGGTCACCCAGTGCGGAGGGGGGCAGGGAGGGCGGAGGACCTCCTCAGAAAGCTGCTCCTGGGCCTGGCCAAGGTGGCCATCAACAGATACAGGCAGCGGGCTATCTGGCCCTCTACTGCGGCTATGTTCGCGGCCAGGTAACCCTGGAGAGGGAACACACGGTGTCCACAGGTGCACTGGAGGTCTTCTGCAGGGGCTGGGGTGCATTATCAAACCCCAGAAATGACATTTTGGTTTAGTTTTGTAAGTTTCCTTTCACGTTTTTGTTTTAGTTACAGTGCCCCACCAGGGGCTGTCCCCCCACCCCCCATTTTGATTTTCAGTTTCATTTATTGATTTTGTTTTTCAAAAGATATAAAGAAGGACTTATTATTTGAAGGGGCTGTTCCTCAATTTTTGGTAACACTTCAGCCCCACACTCCTGACCTTTGGCCACTGGTGGGGAGGGAGGAGAACCTCCTCGTAAACCTGCTTCTGGGCCTGGCCAAGGTGGCCTTCAACAGGTCCAGGCAGCGGACGGTTGATGGGTTCATTTGACCCAACTGTCTGCCCCTCTACCGCAGCTATGTTCATGGCCGCGTGGCCCTGGAAAGGAAGCACGCGGTGTCTACCGATATGCTTGAGGCCTTTCGTGAATGCTGGACACCATGGGGGCTGGGGCACATCATCACACCTGGTAAAGACTTTTTGGTTTAGTTAGTTAAGTTTCCTTTGATGTTTTGATTTTTGTTACAGTGCCCCAGCAGCAGCTGTCATCCCCTCTCAATTATCGATTTATGTTTTAGTAAAAGAGTATAAATAGGGGAAAATTAATTTAATTAGCTAAGTTTCCTTTGAAAGTTTTTTTTGTTACAGTACCCCTTTAAGGGGCTGCCACTCCTGTTAATTTCTTAATTGATTTATTTGTTATTTGGTTCAAAAAAGAGCATATAAAGAAGGACTTAATATTTGAAGGGGCTGCTCCCCAAATTTTGGTTGCACTTCAGCCCCACGCTTCTGATCTTTGGCCACCCGATGTGGAAGGAGGCAGAGCAGAGGACCTCTTTGTTAGCTTCCTCTGGGCCTGATCAAGATGGCCATTAATAGGTCCAGGCAGTGGGCGGTTGAGGGGGTCATCTGACCCGACTGTCTTCCCATCTTCCGCAGCTATGTTCATGCCCTGGTGTCCCTGGAGAGCGAGCGCACGGTATCCACTGGTATGCTTGAAGCCTTCCACGACCGGTGGGCACTGCAGGGACCGGAGTGCATCATCAGCCCCCAAACAACATTTTAATTTAGTTTGCTAAATTTCCTTTTGTTTTCTCTTTTTGTTACAGTGCCCCTTTAACAGGCTGGTAATTTTTTTATTAGTTAATTTGTTTATTTTACTGGTATTAAAAAAGCATATAAAGAATGACTCCTGGGACACTGGGGCCCGACCTTTGTTCCCGAGTCAGGTGCACAGAGTTGGGAAATTTCATGACTCTGGAAAAAACTCCCTGAATTGCCAGATTTTCAGTCAGGGTGGGAAGTGGGGGACTGCGAACTGAATTCAGGCCCGCCGCCCTCAGAAACAGTGCAGAAGCAGCCAGAGGGGCTGCTGACTGTCAACTGCCAAGGCGGGCTGTTCAAAAGGCTTGTCCCAATGCCTTAGGACTTTGTCCCAGTTATAATAAAAACAGTGAAAAGCCCTTTAACACTCACCCCTCACACCCCTTCAACCCTGCACAGTCCCCATACCCCATCCATGTCAACTCATGTTACCTCTTATCCCCCATCCACTTTCAATGGCTGCTTATTGTCTCCATGCTAACCTATGCTGCACACACACCCCCAATGGCCTCTCATACCTTCCATGCCCCTCTAACCACCCTACATGGCCCCTTCTATACCCTTTGCCAACTTAGTGCCAACTCATGCCAACCGATGGCCCTCCTCACCCCCTTGGACTTGTATAGCCTCTTTGCCAATGTAGTTCCTTGATGGCACACCCTACCACCCACACCACGCCCTCTCCCCGTCCCGCAAGACCCATAAGCTGTATGATGTGGGAGCTGGCAGATCCCATTGCGAGCCGCAGTGACCACATCTGCAGCACGTGTTGGTTGCTGGAGGAACTCCGGCTCAGAACTGCTGTGCTGGAGTCCGAGCTCCGGACGCTGCGGCACATCCGGGAGGGGGAGAGTTACCTGGATGATTTGTATCAGGAGGCGGTCACACCCAGTAGATTAAGTACCTCAAGTCCAGTCAGTGGTCAGGGCCAGCAAGGTGTAACTGCAAGTGAGGCAGGTAGAGGGATCCTGTGTTCGGGAACAGAGACGCCTCAGCTCTTGACCTTGTCCAACAGGTACGAGGTACTTGCTCCCTGTGTGGATGAGGAACAGGGCTGTAGGGAGGATGAGCCAGCTGACCACAGCACCGTGGCACAGGAGGCCATTCAAGAGGGGGGAGAAAAAAGACAAGTGGTAGTTGTAGGGGATTCTATAATTAGGGGAATTGATAGCTTCCTTTGTAAGCAGGATTGAGAGTCCCGCATGGTATGTTGTCTGCCAGATGCCAGGGTGAGGGACATCTCTGACTGGCTTGAAAGGATATTGGAGAGGAAGGGGGAGGTTCCAATTGTTGTGGTCCACGTTGGGACAAATAACATAGGTAAGACTAGGAAAGAGGACCTGTTTGGGGATTATCAGGCACTAGGAACTAAATTAAAGAACGGGTCCTCAAGGGTTATAATCTCCGGATTACTGCCCGAGCCACATGCAAATTGGCATAGGGACGCGAGAATAAGGGAAGTAAACACGTGGCTAAAGGAGTGGTGTGGGAAAGAGGGGTTTCATTTCGTGGGGCACTGACATCAGTATTGAAACAGGAGGGATCTGTACCGTTGGGACGGTCTCCACCTGAACCGATATGGGACCAATGTTCTAGTGAAAAGGGTAAGTAGGATGGTCAACAGGACTTTAAACTAGAAAGTTGGAGGGAGGGAATGGTAAAACTCCAAGAAGTATGACTAATGGGAAACAAAGCAGCAGGTTAGCGTGTGGGGGGCTGGATTCAACTTCATGGAAAATTATGAAAAAACTGAAAAGAAAGGAGAGCCCAGGAGAGGCTATTAAAGTCTCCAGAACACAAAATAGGACAGAGTGTTTGGAAAGGGCTAGGAATCTAAGTTCAAGCACATCAGATAAAGGGACAACAATGAGAAAGGGGACGTGAAATACAGGACTGAAGATGTTGTATCTGAATGCACGCGATATACGAAATAAGGTAAATGAGCTTGTGGCGCAGATTGAAATTGGTAGGTATGATGTGGGCATTACGAAGACATGGCTGCAAGGGGATCAGGACTGGGAGCTAAATATCCAAGGATATACATCCTATCGAAAAGATAGGCAGGTTGGCAGAGGGGGTGGGGTTGCTTTGTTAGTAAGAAATGAAATTAAATCGTAAGAAATGAAATTAAATCGATAGCAAGAAATGATGTAGTGTCAGATGATGTAGAATCTGTGTGGGTAGAGTTGAGGAACCGCAAAGGTAAAAAAACTATAATGGGAGTTATGTACAGGCCTCCAAACAGTAGTCAGGATGTGGGGCACAAGATACACCAGGAGATAGAAAAGGCCTGTAAGAAAGGCAAGGTTACAGTGATCATGGGGGATTTCAATATGCAGGTAGACTGGGAAAATCAGGTTGGTAGTGGATCCCAAGAAAAGGAATTTGTAGAATGTCTATGAGATGGCTTTTTGGAGCAGCTTGTGGTGGAGCCCACTAGGGAACAGACAATTCTAGATTTAGTGATGTGTAATGAGGCAGATTTGATAAGGGAGCTTAAGGTGAAGGAACCCTTAGGAGGAAGTGACCATAATATGATAGAATTTACCCTGCAATTTGAGAGGAAAAAGCTGGAATCAGGTGTAACGGTATTACAGTTGAATAAAGGCAACTACAGAGGCATGAGGGGGGAGCTGGCCAGAATTGACTAGGAGATGAGCCTAGCAGGAAAGACAATGGAACAGCAATGGCAGGAGTTTCTGGAGTAATTTGGGAGACACAGCAAAAATTCATCCCTAGGAAGAAGAAGCATACTAAAGGGAGGACAAGGCAACCATGGCTGACAAGGGAAGTCAGGGACAACATAAAAGCTAAAGAGAAAGCATACAATGTGGCGAAGAGCAGTGGGAAACCAGGGGATTGGGAAGCCTACAAAGACCAACAGAGGCCAACTAAAAAAAAATAAGGAGGGAGAAGATTAAATATGAGGGTAAACTAGCAGTAATATAAAAGAAGATTGCAAGAGTTTTTTTTAGATATATAAAGGGTAAGAGAGAGGCAAAAGTGGACATTGGGCCGCTGGAAAATGACGCTGGAGAAGTAGTAGGAACAAAGAAATGGCAGAGGAATTGAATAGGTACTTTGCTTCAGTCTTCACAGTGGAAGACATGAGTGACAGCCCCAAAGTTCAAGAGAGTTGGGAGGCAGTGGTGAGTATGGTGGCCATTACCAAGGAGAAGGTGCTAGGAAAACTGAAATGTCTGAAGGTGGATAAATCACCTGGACCAGATGGATTACACCCCAGAGTTCTGAAGGAGATAGCTGAAGAGATAGTGGAGGCGTTAGTGGTGATCTTTCAGGAATCACTCGTGTCAGGGAGGGTCCCAGAGGACTAGAAAATCGCTAATGTAACCCCCCCGTTTAAGAAGGAAGTGAGGCAAAAGATGGGAAATTACAGGCCGATTAGCCTGATCTCGGTCGTTGGTAAGATTTTAGAGTCCATTATTAAGGATGAGATTTCAAAATACTTGGAAGTGCATGGTAAAATCGGGCAAAGTCAGCATGGTTTCATCAAGGGGAGGTCATGCCTGACAAATCTGTTAGAATTCTTAGAGGAGGTAACGAGTAGGTTAGACAAAGGAGAGCCCATGGATGTTATCTACTTGGACTTCCAGAAGGCCTTTGACAAGGTGCCGCACAGGAGACTGCTCAGTAACATAAGAGCCCATGGTGTTAGAGGCAAGGTACTAGCATGGATAGAAAATTGGCTGTCTGGCCGTAGGCAAAGAGTGGGGATAAGGGGCTCCTTCTCAGGGTGGCAGCCGGTGACTAGTGGAGTTCTGCACGGGTCTGTGTTGGGACCATAACTTTTCACTTTATACATTAATGATCTAGATGAAGGAATTGAAGGCATCTTGGCTAAGTTTGCAGTTGATACAAAGATATGTGGAGGGACAGGTAGTATTGAGGAGGCGGGAGGCTGTAGAAGGAATTGGACTGGTTAGGAGAATGGGTAAAGAAGTGGCAGTTGGAATACAATGTGGGGAAGTGTGAGGTCATGCACTTCGGTAGGAAGAATAGAGGCATAGACTATTTTCTAAATGGGGAGAGAATTCAGAAATCTGGAGCGCAAAGGGACTTGGGAGTCCTAGTCCAGGATTCTCTTAAGGTTAACTTGCAGGCTGAGTCGGTAGTTAGGAAGGCAAATGCAATGTTGGCATTTATTTCGAGAGGACTGGAATATAAAAGCAGGGATGTGTTGCTGAGGCTTTATAAGGCTCTGGTCAGACCACATTTAGAATATTGTGAGCAATTTTGGGCCCCGTAGCTCAGGAAGGATGTGCTGGTCCTGGAAAGGATCCAGGGGATGTTAACGAGAATGATCCCAGGAATGAAAGGCTCAACATATGAGGAATCAAGAAATGGCTGACGACATTGGATACTGCAAAGGCTATGGGCCCTGACAATATTCCAGCAATAGTACTGAAAACTTGTGCTCCAGAACTTGCCACACCTCTAGCCAAGCTGTTCCAGTACAGCTACAACATTGGCATCTATCCGACAATGTGAAAAATGGCCCAGGTATGTCCTGTACACAAAGAATAGGACAAATCCAATTCGGTGGATTACTGCCCTATCAGTCTACTCTCAATGATCAGTAAAGTGATGGAAGGGGTCATCAACAGTGCCATCAAGTGGCACTTGCTTAGCAATAACCTGCTTACTGACATTTAACTCGGGTTCCACCACAGCTACTCGAGCTCCTCACCTCATTATAGCCTTGTTTCAAACATGGACAAAAGAGCTAAACTCCTGAGGTGAGGTGAGAGTGACTGCCCTTGACATCATTTGACTGAGTGTGGCATCAAGGAGCCCTAACAAACCTGGAGTCAATGGGAATCGGGGGAAAACTCTCCACTGGTTGGAGTCATACCTAGCACAAAGGAAGATAGTTGTAGTTGTTGGAGGTCAGTCATCTCAGCTCCAGGACATCACTGCAGGAGTTCCTCAGGGTGGTGTCCTCGGCCTAACCATCTTCAGCTGCTTCATCAATGACCTTCCTTCCATCATATGGTCAGAAGTGGTAATGTGCAATTATCAGCGAACAATGTTCAGCACCATTCACGACTCCTCAGACACTGAAGTAGTCCATGTCCAAACGTAGCAAGACCTGGACAATATCCAGACTTGGGCTGACAAGTGGCAAGTAACATTCATGCCACGCAAGTGTCAGGCAGTGACCATTTCCAACAAGAGAGAATCCAACCATCGCCCCTTGACGTTCAATGGCATTACCATCATTAAATCCCCCACTCTCAACATCCTGGAGGCTACCATTGTCCAAAGACTGAACTGGAATAGCCATATAAATACTGTGGCTACAAGAGCAAGTCAGAGGCTAGGAATCCTGTTACGAGTAACTCACCTCCTGACTCCTCAAAGCCTGTCCACCATCTACAAGGCATAAGTCAGGAATGTGATGGAATACTGCCCACTTGTCTGGATGAGTGCAGCTCCTACAACACTCAAGAGGCTGGATACCGTCCAGGACAAAGCAGTCTGCTTGATTGGCACCACATCCACAAACTTTCACTCCCTCCACCACCGACTCACAGTAGCAGCAGTGTGTACCATCTACAAGATGCACTGCAGGAATTCACCAAGGCTCCTTAGACAGCATCTTCCAAACCCACGCCCACTACCTCCTAGAAGGACAAGGACAGCAGATAGATAGGAACACCACCACCTGGAGGTTCCCCTCCAAGTCACTCACCATCTTGACTGAGAAATATATCGCCGTTCCTTCACTGTCACTGGGTCAAAATTCTGGAAGTCCCTTCCTAACAGCACTGTGGGTGTACCTGCACCACATGGACTGCAGCGGTTCAGGAAGACAACTCACCATACCTTCTCAAGGGCAACTAGGGATGGGCAATAAATGCTGGCCCAGCCAACAAAGCCCACATCCCATGAATGAATAAAAAAAAAATGTTGGAAGTGGGGATGCTTGCTGATGATTGCACAATGTTCAGCACCATTCATAACTCCTCAGATACTGAAGCAGTCCATGCTTAAATGACAATATCCAGCTTGGGCTGACAAGTGGCAAGTAACATTTACAGGTGCCAGGCAATGACCATCTCAAACAAGAGAGAATCCAACCATTGCCCCTTGACATGCTGGAATTACCATCACTGAATCGCCCAATATTAACATTAAAAAAATCCTGTCCTCGTAATTTAACCCTCTAAGGCCTGGTAGTATTCTGGTGAATCAGTGCAATATCCTTCCTATTGTGTAGTTCCCAAAGCTGAACACAGATGGAATCTGGCCAATGCTCTGTACAGCTGAATCAGAATTTCCTCCAATTTGTATTTCAGTCCTCAAGATAAAGGTCAACATTCCATCCACCTTTTTGATTGCTTTTTGTACCTCTTCAGTTGCTCTTAGAGATTTGTTTCTGTGGAAACCCAAATCCTTTTGTTCTGCCACAGATTCTACCTAGTCTCTCACCATTGAGAAAATATCCAACTTTCTTTCTCAGAATCCACGTGGATGCCCTCATACTTCCCCATATTGAATCCATCCACCACAGTTTTGGCCACTTGCTTAATCTGTCTGTGTTTTTTTGTAATTTCTTACACCTGTCTACACAGCCTATTGAGTCTCCTTACATTGGTTGTGCTTGTTGCAGATTTTGGCCTTAAAGTGCTGCAGAATTCTAGAGAGCCTGTTTAATGCATAATTCATATAATATCACACAATTCCTTTAGAGTTTAGAATTATTCAGTTATTTTTAAGTCACCATTTTGGTGCGGAAGTCCCAGGATTGACATAGCGATTGATAGATTTTTATTAGGTAAGAGTATCAGGGGATATGGAACAAAAGTAAGCAAATGGATTTGAGGTAGGGATCAACTATGATCCAGCTGAATGCAAGCATAAAATGATGAATGCCCTCTACCTGACCCTATCTTCCCAAATGTGTGCTGAATGAACTAATCTCAGCTGGGACAAAATTGGAGTGCTACAAATGATTTGTTACTCGAAAGAGTTACAAATGATTTGTTGTCCTTAAGTTAGTGAGAGGGAAAAACAGCTGTAGATTGCCAGAAACAAGACATTTGTGAAGATTGGTGAAAACAGCACCAGATTCAGCTTGATGCTCTGCCTGATTAAACTGTCTGCTGTACTTACTGTCTAGGCTCACATGTAAAGATTGGGGGGCTTCTAAGGTGAGCGACTAGGGAAATCCAAACCAGCAAGGGTCAGTGCTTTCTTAAAACAAAGTAAGGAAAATGTATTCTAAAACAAATTCCTTGAATGAGTTCATCTGTCCTCAAGCTGTTCCAAAATTTCCAGTGATAGATTCATAAATCTAGAGCATTAGCAGCCTAGATATTGCTGTTCATTTAAACTAAATCAGGTTAACACTTCAGTTAAAGTAGCAGGCAGAGGAATGTTTTATGCAATGATCCCTCTAAGTGCATGGCTGCGTAACAGTCAAAGGTTCCTGTACAGGGTGTGCAAAGTCAGCCCCTTTAAGATATCATCTGTGTGTGGCTGCACAAAATCAGTTAAAGAGCCGGCATACATAAACAAATCGCCCGTGCACTACAGAAAAAAAGAGTATTTTGGTTATACAATTGCACTATGTGGTCGTAAGTTACTATTATCAATAATAAAAGATTTTAGAGTCCATTATTAAGGATGAGATTTCAGAATACTTGGAAGTGCATGATAAAATAGGGCAAAGTCATGGTTTCATCAAGGGGAGTTAATGAGTAGGTTAGACAAAGGAGAGCCAATGGATGTTATCTATTTGGACTTCCAGAAGGCCTTTGACAAGGTGCTGCACAGGAGGCTGCTCAGTAAGATAAGAGCCCATGGTGTTAGAGGCAAGGTACTAGCATGGATAGAGGATTGGCTGTCTGGCAGGAGGCAGAGAGTGGGGATAAGGGTGTCCTTCTCAGGATGGCGGCTGGTGACTAGCGGAGTTCCGCAGGGGTCAGTGTTGGGACCACAACTTTTCATTTTATACATTAATGATTTAGATGAAGAAACTGAGGGCATCCTGGCTAAGTTTGCAGATGATACAAAGATATGTGGAGGGACAGGTAGTATTGAGGAGGCGGAGAGGCTGCAGAAGTTTTCGGACAGGTTAGCAGAATGGGCAAAGTGGCAGATGGAATACAATGTGGGCAAGTGTGAGGTCATGCACTTTGGTAGGAAGAATAGAGGCATAGACTATTTTCTAAATGGGGAGAGAATTCAGAAATCTGGAGTGCAAAGGGACTTGGGATTCTCTTAAGGTTAACATGCAGGTTGAGTCGGTAGTTAGGAAGGGAAATGCAATGTTGGCATTTATTTCGAGAGGACTAGAGTATAAAAGCAGGGATGTGCTGCTGAGGCTTTATAAGGCTCTGGTCAGACCACATTTAGAATGTTGTGAGCAATTTTGGGCCCCGTATCTCAGGAAAGGTGTTCTGGCCCTAGAGAGGGTCCAGAGGAGGTTCATAAGAACGATCCCAGGAATGAAAGGCTTAACATATGAGGAACGTTTGAGAACTCTGGGTCTGTACTCGATGGAGTTTAGAAGGATGAGGGGGGATCTGATTGAAACTTACAGAATACTGAAAGGCCTGGATAGAGTGGACGTGGGAAAGATGTTTCCATTAGTAGGAGAGACTAGGACCCGAGGGCACAGCCTCAGAGTAAAGGGAAGACCTTTTAGAACAGAGATGAGGAGAAACTTCTTTAGCCAGAGAATGGTAAATCTATGGAATTCATTGCCACAGAAGGCTGTGGAGGCCAGGTCATTGAGTGTATTTAAGACCGACGTAGATAGGTTCTTGATTGGTAAGGGGATCAAAGGTTACGGGGAGAAGGCGGGAGAATGGGGTCGAGAAACTTATCAGCCATGTTCGAATGCGGAGCAGACTCGATGGGCCGAATGGCCTAATTTCTGCTCCTATGTCTTATGGTCTTCACGTCATAGAATCATAGAAATGTCAGCACAGAAGGAGGTCATTCATCTCATCATGTTTGTGTCAGTTGTAGCTCCACATTGTTGTCCCATATTCCTGTTTACCCTTATCCTTTAATGCAGGCTTGTCCAACCTTTTCACTTGGGGGACTGCATTTCAATTTTTCATCACTCAAGGAGCCGATCAGCAAATTTTGGAAAGATGAGGTTTGGCGCAACATTAAACATGAATTGCAATAAAATGTTGAGGTATGAGGAAAAGAAACAGCTTGCTGATCAAAAATAAAGCAATGTGAGAGCAGTAAATTGATACTTTTTAAAATGGGTAATTAATGAAGATAACCATTTGAGTGTGAGGGTCAAATTGTTTGTCCAGCTCACTCCCAGTCTCAGGGTGCTTGTTCACTGATCTTCACCCACTGTGTGTGTTGGTACAAGTGTGTGGGGGTGAGAGGGAGTGCGAACCCTGAGAACTGGAGTAAGCCAGACATACATACACACACACACACACACAAATGCACTCTCACACTCCCTCTCTCTCTCTCTCACACACTCACACAAACACACTTACACTCCCTCTCTCTCTTATACATACACACACACACACACACACACACGCGCATGCATGCACCCACACTTTCTCTCATACAGTTATGACCTGGATGGGAGGAGTGCGCGAATTATCAAGGCCCACTACTCTGCAGGCCGTACCAATGTTTAATTTTCTCAATGAAATAGCCAATTGTGTATCCAAAGCTCTAGCACCCAGAAGAAAAGAGACTTTGACCAGGCTTCTCTCTAAAACTCAGAATGATTAATTTATTTCACAACAAAACTTATTTTAACAAGTTGCAAGTACTAGTTAGCACACAATTGTAATCGGGGAGTATAACTATCTATGTCATCCTAAATAATTCCCCCAGGACACACACACACACACACACACACACACACACAGACAAACACAGGACGAACAGATAGAGCCTCCCTGCAGAGATGAGTTTTGGAGGGTGGGCAATATAAAATAAAGGATAAAGTCTGCAGAGCCTCAATACTGTCGACCTGGAGTTCTCTCGTGTGAAGATAGATTGCTGGTTCAGGTGGATACCTGAACGTTCTCACCACTGGTCTCAGCTTTCCGATTTCAAATGTAGATTGGTTACATTCAGATGAGAGTTCTCTGGCTACAGGTTGATAGCCATACACACTTTTAGACAAGGTAGAGTGAGGGTGCCAGACAACGTAGCTTTCCTTCCCCAGCTTGTTCTCCAATGAGACTGCCTTCAAAACAAGCAGGTTCATAACTTAATTTTTTTCATCTCTCCCTTTGTCTCCCAGCTTTTCATTAACTAAAGTACTTTGCAGTTCAACACAAACAAATAACTTCTCCTCAAGCACCATATAGGTCAGGTGATTTCTTATTTGCAGTTCCAAGGTGAATTTATGACCTTTTAAAAAATTATTATCCAGATTATTATCCAGAGGTCCAGATCATGCCAAAACCTTCCATTTTGTAAAAGAAAACTTAAGTCTTGAGATATGATTCTAACAACACACACGCACTCACTCCCTTGTGCATACACACACACACGCACTCACTTTCTCACAGTCCCATGCGCTCACTCTCTCACAACATGCACTCTCACTCACACACACAAAAACTCACATACGCACTCACTCTCTCACTCACACACACCTTCATTCACCCCACCTGCAGCAACTCTCACTGCCCACCAGTAGCCACTTCTGTCTCCCACAGCAGTCACCACTTTCTGTTGCCCACCAGCAGCCACTCTGACCCTCCCCCACCAGCAGCCACTCTGTGCCTCCCCCACCAGCAGCCACTATTTCCTCCTCAATCAGCAGACACTCTCTCTTCTACACCTGCAGTCACTCTCTTCCCCTTCCCCAACAGAAACTGCTCTCTGCCCCCCCACCATGAGCGGCCATTCTTTCTCCACTACCAGCAGCCACTCTCTGTTCCCCACCAGCAGCTAGTTTCCCTCCACTCCACCAGCAGCCACTCTGACCCCCATACCAGTCCCTCCCTCTCCCCGCTCACTAGTCGCTCCCTCTCCCCGCTTGCTAGTCGCTCCCTCTCCCCGCTCGCTAGTCGCTCTCACTTTTCTCTGTTCCCTGAAAACTTCCCTCCGTCCCCAACAGGCTCACCGCTGCCGTTGCGCCATTTTCTAAGGCCTCAAACTGAAGGAAGCCGCTCCTCCAACCAGAAACTCGCCTTCTCCCAGCTTTGCTGCTGATAAGTTCACAAGTGATCCTATCAACTGCAAATGCGGGAGAATAACACCCTGTGATGGGAGGAGTTGAAACTCGCAGAATCTTCAAACTTACTGATCGGCATTTTAAACATGGGGTCCGTGGGCAGGATGGGAAGGCCAGGCAGGTTGGATGTAGCCCATGGGCCACAGTTTGGACCAGACTGCTTTAATACTTTTCCTCTTAAATGTGTATCTAATCCTGCCTTAGATGCCATGATTGTCTCAGCTTCAACCGCATGTTACTTTCCCACACACCTTCACGTGAAAAGTTATTTTAATCTCCCCCTTGATGTTCTAGTCCTAATCCTAAATTTAATGTCCCTTGTTACTGATTAGCCACATGTGGAAATAAGTTTACACTACAAGGCTTCTCCTCATAAAAGTTTGAACATTACTGTCAGATCTTCTTATGCTCTCTGCTCCTGTTAATTAACACAGATAGTGTCTCAGCATAATTATATTCTCTAATTCCTGGTACTATCCTAATAAATCTGGACACTTTTGTATGACTACTTCGGTGGCAACCTGCAAACAGTGTTCCAACAGTGACCTAGCAAGTGTGTTGTACTAATTCATTATCACTTCCTTTATTTTCTTTAAAATGCCCTGATATATTAAACAAAGAAAATAATTTGCCATGATATGGCTTAAATATCTGTACTAAGGTTAATAAATGATTTATTTCAATATTAATGAATACAAGTTGCAAATTATACTATTAGTAAAAGGGGTTCATATAGTACAGAGACTGGATTATTCACTAAATTGTTTGAACCATAATATGTTAACAATAATTTATAAAAAAAAGACAATTAATTCCATTGATTGTCTAACTGATGCTAATTCCCACATAAAACAGATATTATGGAAGATAATTTAATTGTCAAAGTAGCATGGTCCTACATACTTTAAAAATAATCATGTGTGTTGAAATGAGCTATCTGCTGGTTACACTGTGGTGTTAGACTGCAATGGCAGCAGCACGCGTATGATTTAGCCCCACTACTCTGCAGATAGTACCATTAATTTAAAAGTTTAATTTTCTTACCAAAATAGCCAATCGTCCATTTCCTCTACAGGTGCCAAGAATAAAAGCATCATCAACCAGGCTTCTTTCAATAAACTCAGAACGATTGTTTATTATAAAACAAATATCTTTTTAACAAGTTGCAAGTACTGGTTAACACACATTTGTAATCAGGAAGTGTAACTATCTCTTCCTAAAGAATTCCAGCAGCACACAAACAGATACACACACATGCAGAGATGGACATTAGAGGATAGGCATTATAAAATAAAGAATAATGTTTGCAGGGACTCGATGCTGTCGACCTGGAATCCCCTCATGCTGGTCCCGGTGGACGTCTGGAAGTTCTGACTGATTGGTCTAAGCTTTGCAGGTCTAAATGGAGACCAGTTACACTCAGATGAGGGTTCTCTAGCTACAGGTTGATGGCATATACAACTTTAGGCAAGGTAGAGAGAGCGAGAGCCAGTTAGGGTAGTCTTCCTTCTTCAGCTTGTTCCCCAACAAGACTGCCTTCAAAACCAGCAGGTTCACTATTTAAGTTTTGGTCTCTCTCCCATGTGATTTCCAGCAAGTTACCAATCTTTGCCTTTTTAGTTTTTTCCCCCCCCGTCAGTTAAAGTGATTGCAATCCAAAACAACCAACCAGATCTTCCTTGAGTACCATGAAGGTCAGGTGATTTCTTGGAAGAAGCCTGCTTGTTGACAGTTCCAAGGTGAACTTATGACCTTTTAAAAAAAAGTCCCAGGTTAGCATCCAAATATCCAGATAATGTCATGTCTTTCCATCTTGTAAAAGAAAAATTCAGTTTTGAGAGATATGGTTCTAACAATGGGAACACATAGGCCTGAATTTTTAGGTTGGTGGGCAGGCGCGATTGGCGGGCCCAGGATCAGCCAGGGAATAGACCGCCGACTGTGATCGGCCTCCGACCGCTATTTCATGCTGGCTGGCTGGCCATTTAAAGGCCAGCCAGCTTGAAACGCACGTTGTGAAGCTCAGCGCTGCTGGGGCAGGGGTGGGAAGAGGGTGGGCGCTGACATCAATGCAGAGCTGAGAGAAAGCTCCCTGAAGGCAGAGAGCTGCCTCAGGGAGCTGAAGACCTGAAAAATCTAAAATAAAGGTTTCAAAGCTGAAAGTGTCCGTGCATCATAATATATCACCTGAAAATTTAGCTACTGAAAATGCTATCCACAGAAATTTATTTATATTTCATTTCATCCCGCCCATGGATGAGGTTTCGTGAAAAAAAAGGCCGCCTGGCTGATTCGCCCGTCCGCCAACCGTAAGGTTTGATGGACCACTAAAAACCGGAGTCAGTTTGCTCCGTTAATGGGCTTAAGCGTCCTCTTAATTGTCGGCAGGCGCGCTTCTGGCTTTTATGCGCATTTGCCGACTAAAATATCACATGAGTGCGGGATGACATCAGGTCGCTCGCCCGACGTCATCTCACATGATTTCACGCCGGATCGGGTCAGGCACATGCCTGCCCGCCAAGCTAAAAATTCTGCTCATCGATTACATGTTTACTTAGGGTTTGCAACACTAATTGAGGCATGAAGTCATTGCCTAATGCTTTAATCAATCCAAACTCCACATTTTTACAAGAGACCCATAAGCCTATACAACTGGATCAGACAGTGAACATGATGTTAAGTAATCTAGTGCTTTAGGAGCATCTGTACTTGTTAATGGTT
Organism: Carcharodon carcharias; assembly: GCF_017639515.1. Lineage (NCBI taxonomy): Eukaryota > Metazoa > Chordata > Chondrichthyes > Lamniformes > Lamnidae > Carcharodon > Carcharodon carcharias. The sequence continues at coordinate 61,507,089 of NC_054482.1, read as the reverse complement.
TAATAGGAACATCTTTTATCTAACCTTTAGTGCAGTAATTATCAAACAAGACATATTTAGGTCATTTACAGTCCTTTCATTGAACACAGCATTTTATTTGGAGGGCATTTTAATATTTGATCTACTTATTCTACAGATTTGCTGTGGGACAAAAGTCAGCCAGCACTTATGTAGATCTCCCTTTGTTTATGTTTGATAGTTGACAAAATTTCCAAATTTCCAGGGGACCTGAGATTTTCATTTCCTGTGCCAGGGGACTTTAGGAAGTTTAAAGTGCTGGAAATGAAAGCTATGTACTGAAATGTTTGGAGGCTTTTACATCATAAATGACATTCTCACTTAACTGCAGTCACTTTTATCAGTGCTTAGTTGGTCCACCATGTCCCAGCTATTGCTAGTTTGCTGATTATGTGATGATGAACAACACCAAATAGGCAGGTAAAGTTAGCTGTTTACACTCCCAAATGCTTTGCTTCTCAATGAAGGAAGGAACAGAGAAGAAAAACTCAAGGGAATGTCAACAGTTGTGCTCCTTTCACACCAGCTGGTTCAAAATGACTTTGTCATTTTGTCAAGAAGCATGTGACTCCAACTTAGTAGAGATGGTCCAAGGAAGAAACATAGGAGAGAAAATAAGGAAGTTTTACCCTCAAAATAAATTTTAAAAAGAGGGCAGTGTTAGACGATATACTAACCTTATCCACAAATGCATATATCCTTCCCTCACTAATAGCTGACAATAAGGCTCGATTTTGCTTGTTTGAGACTATCCATTTTCAAGTCCTATAGAGGTTTGGTCTGCCAAGTTAAGTGGCAGTGGAAGGCATTCCATCAGAAGGGCATCCCTAAGAAATGGCTGCCTCGATTCCTCTGCTGCCCCTGTGACTGGTAATACTGACCTGCCATCGCAAAGTACACACTGAAGCATGAAAATAAAGTTAGGGAGAGTGTGGATGATATCTCCCTGACTGTTACTATAAAGGTGACTGTGTAACTTTAATATCTTTCCTAATTTTTTTCCAAAATCAAGAAAAATATAAGGGAGATCATAGGGTAGCACTCATGCAACACCGTTTTAGCTTTAATAGGATGTGGGCTGCGTTTGTTGGCATTCCAAATTGCCTTTGAACTGAATGCCATGCCAGGCCATTTCAGAGGGCATTTAAAGGGCAACCACATAGTTGTGGGTCCAATGGCAGATTTATTTCCTTAAAAGGACTTTAGTGAACAGGTTTTTATGAAAATTGATGAAATCTTCATGGTCACCATTACTAAGACCAGCTTCTAATTCCAGATTTTTATTAATTGAGTTTAAATTCCACCAGCCGCCATGGTGCAATTTGAACCCATATCCTAAGAGCATTAGGCTGGGCTTCTAGATTACTAGTAGTGACATTACCACTATGCCACTGTCTTCACTCGAAGTCTGCATTAAAAATATTTCCTGGATATTTCTGAAAACTTAAAGAAAGTTTTTTATCAGAGAAATAATGGATTTCTCCTTGTGTTTTGGGGGGAGAATGATGAGGACATGGAGGAGGGAATGGGAACATTGTGCACACAGACAATGCCCAACCCACAGGTAGGTTATAGAAATAGAATGGTTACAGCACAGAAGGAGGCCATTTGGCCTATCGAGTCTGTGTCAGCTCCCTACAAGAGCATTAAAGCTAGTTCCAGTCCCCCACCTTTTCTTACAGCCTTGTAATTTATTTTCCCTTCAGGTGCTTTTCCAATTCCCTTTTGAAAACCACTATTGAACCTGATTCTACCATCCTTTCAGGCAGTGCATTCCTGATCATAACCAGTCACTGCATAAAAGTTTTTCTTCATATTGATTTTGGTACTTTTACCAATTACTTTAAATGAATGGGGTGATTTTAACTGGCGGGGGGGGGACAGATTACCCGCTCCTCTGACCTGAAAGTTGGTCGACACTGCGCTGACATAAAATCCAGTTGCCCCACAGTGATAGCGGCTTTAATTTGTGCAGAGTGGGACTTCCACCCCCAGAAGTCCCGCCCTAGAGAGCTGCTGGCCAACCTGCTTGGCAAGCAGCTGTGTAGCCCCAGCAGTGCCAGAAGACAGTAGTGGCCATTAGCACCAGTACCCAGGAAGCAGTGAAGATGCCTCCTGGAATTCAAGTGAGTCCAGGTATTCTGGGCGGGCATGACTGGGAGATGCCATCGAGGTGGCATGGAGGGGCATGGGCTGTGAAGTTAGAGAGGCCAGGGGAGGAGGGACAAAGCAGGAGTACCATCTTGGGGGTAGTGGGGTGTCACTGATGGGCACAGGGCCTGCTTCTCCCCCTCTCCCCGCCCCGAAGGAGGTACTCACTTTCCTGCCTGACATCAACTCGCACTATCAAAGCTGCCAAGCTGTCCACCTTGCTTCTACCTTCCCTCGCAGACTGAAACATTGTATTGGAGGTGGAACGAGGTCCTTAAGTGGCAGTTAGTTGTTCACTTAAGGGCCTCAATAGGCCTAAGGGCAGGCAGGCTGCCTGATGCCTTCCCTGTCCCCCATATTATTGAGGACAGGTTGGGAGATGAGAGGGAAGTCAGCAAGCTTGCCAGCTGTTTTATTTTACATACCTCCTACCTTCAAATGTGCCAGTCGGTGGGGGGTGGGCACTAAAATTCATCCCTACGTCTTCTGGTTCTGGACCCATCTGCCAATGAAAACAGTGGGCAGGATTTTCCCCTCTTTGGGCGGGCATGACAGGCAGGCCCAAGAACAGTCACGAAGCCAACTGCCGCCCGTGATCAGGCCCCGACCGTGTTTTTACGCTGGCTAGCCAACTAACGTGCAGCGTGAATCGCACGCTGCACTGAGCACTGCTGGGGTCGGGACAGGAAGAGGGCAAGCGCGGAAGTTTGCACATACACTGAAAGCTCCCTGAAGGCACAGAACTGCCTCTGGGAGCTGAAGAATTTTAAAACATAAATAAAGAATTTAAAAATGTTAAGAACATGTTCTCCTCGTGACTCTGCACATGAGCAGGGATATGTTATAAATGAGATTTAAACATTTTTATTTTATTTTTAATTCCTGTTGGAAACCTCATCCCGGCCGTGGATGAGGTTTCATCAAAAATCCAAAGGCCTCCTGGCGATTCGCCTGCCCACCAACCATAAGGTTTGATGGGCAGCGAAAAATTGCATTTAATTATTACTTTAATGGCCTTAATAGGCCTGTTCATTGTCGGTGGGGGCACTGCCGACTCCTCCCACCCACGCCTGCCAACCGAAATATCGTGTGAGTGCGTGATATGACATCGCCGCGTGATGACATTCATCCCATTCAGGTTGGGTGCACGTCCACGAGAGAAAAATTCAGCCCGTTTCTCTTTATCTACACTGGTGGTGTTAATGGCATCGGTCAATTAGCAATGTGTCAGTGCATCAACGCACAAGTGATTTATTTCCTATTCAGTCATGCCTCTGAGTTCTGAAATAGAAAAAGAAAATATTGGGAAGACTCAACATCTTTGGAGAGAGGAAAGTCAGGTTGACATTTCAGATCTGTGTTCTTTTGTCAGAATTCTCAACCTCTGAGCTCATTAGCTTTCTCAATGCCCCACCAGGCAACTAGAGGTCAGTCAACTATTTTTGAGTGGCTGGAACCTCACAAGTACAAAGTACCACTGACGTCACACGTGGCAAACAGAAAGGGATTTCATTCATTGAATGTGCAGAGAGTGAGTGATGCGAATCAACTCATTCCACATTTCTTTGCACATTACTTGGGAAACAGCCATAATTTTTGATTCTCCAGCAATCTCAGATGTCTGCATTTCTCAGCCAGAGCATAAGGATAATTGAAAAGAGATCTCAGGTACTTGATTCAGGCATGACTAACGGCTCTTTTCCATTATCTGAACACAGAGGTTTGAAAAGAGGTTCAGCAAAGTGCTGTGCTACCTGAACAATAGTTAAGCAGGCCGGTAATCACGGTTGCTTGGTTAGAATCAACAGGGGGATGAGAGATTGGAGGGGGATAACCCTGTACTGTTCAGCAAAGTTATCCAGAATTACAGTGGCTTGCTGCATTCTTCTTAATTTAGCCATTACAAAGGAATTGGGTCTTTCATCCCGAACAAGAAGGAAAAGAAAGTGGAAGCAACCACAAAGAGAAGAGGAGAAAGAGAGAGAGACAAAGAGAGGAAATGGCCAGCAACAGCCTCTGATAGCAGCATTTACCATCAAAAAGCTCATCATCAGCAACCTTTTCCTCAAGAAAGGATGCAACAGTTCTGTTTAACAATGAAAAATCCATCTAATATCTCTATCCTTGTTCCCAAATGACCCTTATCAAATTATATGATAAAACTACTATCTGTTCCAGGGGAGGGACCTACTGACAGGAACCGCCATGTAAAATAAAAAAAACCAGGAGGCCTCATTTGAAATAGTACATTAGAACACCCAATTTGCAAAACAATTTTACAATTACTTCCATCTTGTCCCTTCATTAACCCCTGCCACTACTATTACTACTTATCAATGTGCCTTCCCCTTGCACCTAAAAGCTTTAAATTGTATGATCCTAACCTCTTGCTCCGATGTGCTGCTACATCAATGTCAGGAGATTGTAAGATTAGTGACTAAGACTGTATCAAAGGATCTTTATAAGTTTGAGGTGGCATTAACTTCAAGATGCTGAGCTCTTTCCAGACCTGCTTCTGATATCACATCACTTGAGCATCCAATGCCTATTAAGCCCAAGCCAGAAGCTTCATCTTGTGCTAACGTTGTAGGGGGCTGCATTGATGCCAGTACTTTAACAGGAGACATCTAAATCCACAAATACTGGAAATAGTCTGTGTAAGAACAGAGCCAAGAATCCTCTTTAAGTTCTGAAAGATAATTATATTGTCCTTCAGGATATCTGTAAAACTCATTGCTGCTCCTCCAGAAGCGATTTTGGACCTCCTTTTGACATGTGGACACTGCAGTGATCTCCCAGATTACTACACTCATCACGTTATGCCATGCTTCTTTTATAACCTTAGAGATGTGATCTGTTAATTTATCCATTATCTGCAGTACATGAGAGGACATTGTCCCCAATTCCTGCACATAAGATCAATCTTCTGGAATTATTGATATTTTAAGCACTAAACACCTGAGATTTTGGTCCTTGATTCACCTTCAACAAGTTCCAGACTAAATCACAATTTTATTTCACCAGTATTTGGAGACATTTTATTATCATCATATTAAGAAATGTGGGCAATGAAGCAATCATTTCACTTCTCACTCATTCAAATGCGGCAGCAAGTGTGATACAAGGCAGTGGAATAGTAGGAGACAAATTTAAGTTGTGAGAATAGGAGGGGTAGTGGTTGGTCAGGTTTCCTTGTGTTTTAAAACTGTCTCATTACTCATTGGGGGAGGTGATAGCATAATGGTATTGTTGCTGGACTAGTAATACTCTGGGGACCTAGGTTCAATTCAGTATAAGATTCAGTATAAAAATCTGGACTTTAAAGTCTAATGAAACCATTGTTTTTTTGTTGTAAAATCCCATGAGGTTCATGAATGTTCTTTAGGGGAGGAAATCTGCCATCTGGCCTACATGTGACTCCAGACCTTACAGTAATGTGGTTGACTCTTAAATGCCCTCACAGTTGTATCAAAGTGCTACAAAGTCACAAAGAAGGAATGAAACCAGACAGACCACCTGGCATCAACCTAGGCCGGAAACGACGATGGCATACTCAGCACTTTCGACCATGCAAAGTCCTCCTTACTAACATTTGGGGGCTGGCTCACAGACTAGTCAAACAACAGTCTGACATCGTCATCCTCATGGAATCATATCTTACAGATTATGTCCCAGACACCACCACGACCACCATCCCTGGGTATATCCTGTCCCACTGACAGACCCAGCAGAGGTGGTGGCCAATGTATTTAGTCAGGAGGGAGTTGCCCTGGGAGCCTTCAATATCTACTCCGGACCCCATGAAGTCCCATGGCATCAGGTCAAACATGGGCAAGGAAACCTCCTGCTGATTACCACATACTGCCTTTCCTCAGCTGATGAATCAGTGCTCCTCCATGGAGCAAGCACTTGGAGGAAGTACTGAGGGTGGTAATGGGTACTCTGGGTGGGGTACTTAAATGTCCATCACCAAGACTGGCTTGGTAGCACGACTACTGACCGAGCTGGCCAAGTCTTAAAGGGCATAGCTGCTAGACTGGGTGTCCGGCAGGTGGTGGGGGAACCAACAAGAGGGAAAAACATACTTGACCTTATCCTCACCAACCTGCCTGCCGCAATTGCATCTGTATCTGTATCGAGTGACCACTGCACAGTCGTTGTGGAGACAAAGTTCCACCTTCACATTGAGGATACTCTCCAACGTGTTGTTTGGCACTAACACCATGCTAAGATTTCGAACAGATCTAGCAACTCAAGATTGGCATCCATGAGGTGCTGTGGGCCATCAGCAGCAGCAGCAGAATTGTACTCGAACACAATCTGTAACCTTATGGCCCGGCATTACCCCCACTTTACCATTACCATCAAGCCAGGAGATCAACCCTGGGTCAATGAAGAGTTCAGGAGGGCATACCAGGAGCAGCACCAGGCATACCAAAAAATGAGGTGTCAATCTAGTGAAACTACTTGCGTGCCAAAGAGCATAAGCAGCAAACAATAGACAGAGCTAAGTGATCCCACAACCGCAGAATCAAATCTAAGCTCTGCAGTTCTGCCACATTCAGTCGTGAATGGTGGTGGACAATTAAACAGCTCACTGGAAGAGGACACTCCACAAATATCCAGATCTTCAATGATGGGGGAGCTCAGCACATCATTGCAAAAGATAAATCTGAAGCATTTGCTACAATATTCAGCCAGAAGTGCTGGGTGGATGATCCATATCGGACTCCTCTGGAAGTCCCCAGTATGACAGCTGCCAGTCTTCAGTCAATTCGATTCATTCCATTTGATATCAAGAAACTGCTGAAGGTACTGGATAGTGCAAAGGCTATGGACCCTGACAATATTCCGGCAATAGTATTGAAGACTTGTGCTCCAGATTTGACGTGCTCAAGCCAAGCTGTTCCAGTACAGCTGCAACACTGGCATCTACCCAGCTATGTGGAAAATTGCCCAGGTATGTTCTGTACACAAAAAGCAGGACAAATCCAAACTGGCCAATTACCACCCCATCAGTCTACTCTCGATCATCAGTAAAGTAATGGAACGAGTTATCAACAGTGCCATCAAGTGGCACTTGCTTAGCAATAATCTGCTCACTGACGCCCAGTTTGGGTTCCACCAGGGCAACTCAGCTCCTGATCTCATTACAGCCTTAGTTCAAACAAGGACAAAAGAGCTGAACTCCCAAGGTAAGGTGAGTGACTACCCTTGACATCAAGCTGCATTTGACCGAGTGTGGCATCAAGGAGCCCTAGCAAAACTGGAGTCAGGGGGAATCAGGAGAGAAACTCTCCGCTGGTTGGAGTCATACCTAGAAAAAGGAAGATGGTTGTGGTTGTTGGAGGTTAGTCATCTCAATTCCAGGACATCACTGCAGGAGTTCCTCGGGCTAGTGTCCTAGGTCCAACCATCATCAGCTGTTTCATCAATGACCTTCCTTCCATCATAAGGTCAGAAGTGGGGATATTTGCTGATGATTGCACAGTGTTCAGCAACATTCACGACTCCTTAGATACTGAAGCAGTCCATATCCAAATGCAGTAAGACCTGGACAATGTCCAGGCTTGGGCTGACAATTGGCAAGTAACATTCGTGCTACACAAGTGCCAAGCAATGACCATCTCCAACAAGAGGGAATCCAACCATCACCCCTTGATGTTCAATGGCATTACCATCACTGAATCCCCCTCTATCAATATCCTAGGGATTACCATTGACCAGAAACTGAGCTGGACTAGCCATAATAATACTGTGGCTACAAGAGCAGGTCAGATGCTAGGAATCCTGCAACGAGTAACTGACCTCCTGACTCCCCAAAGCCTGGCCACCATCTACAAGGCACCAGTCAGGAGTGTGATGGAATACTCCCCACATGCCTGGATGATTGCAGCTCCCACAACACTCAAGAAGCTTGACACCATCCAGGACAAAGCAGCTCGTTTGATTGACACCACATCCATAAAGGTTCACTCCCTCTACCACCGACACACAGTAGCAGCAGTGTGTACCATCTACAAGATGCACTGCAAGAATTCACCAAAGTTCCTTTGACAGTACCTTCCAAACCCATAGCCACTACCATCTAGAAGGACAAGGGCAATAGATAGATGGGAACACCATCACCCGGAAGTTCCCCTCCAAATCACTCACCATCCTGACTTAGAAATATATCGCCGATCCACGGGTCTTCTGCCAAGGTTACAGTAGATGAACAGGATAAACCCATGGAACTTAATGGCATGAGTATAAAAGCAAATATATTGTAAAAATAATTAATAAATGCCACTGTGAAGCATATCATTTATTATATATAACCCCAAATCATTTCATTTATGCATATTTCTGCTAATCTACTTGAATCTGTATTAAAAATCTTTGAATAGCAAGCATTCTATGTCACCCTTTCCAAAGTTATAATTTCTTATGTCCACATTTATAATGGAACTGTCTTGATAAATTTATTATGCTATAAATGCACTTTCCCATTAGTGGAGATGCTGCACTGGTGGGAGTGCTTTCATTATAAATGTGGACAAAGGAATTTATAATGAGACTATAAAAGTAAGGACAAAACGTATGACTTTAAAATGAGGAATTTCATATCTCTGCCCTCATTCAATTATCCTCTGATCTCATCTGAAAAAAACTTCACTTGTTCCTGACTTGCCATGTACAATGTTGTGGGAGGCTGACTAGTAATATATTGCAATCATGAGTTGTTCTTGGTTTGTCACATCTTTGACAATGCATCATGCTCTAACAATGTTTGCTGTTCACTCCTGTCACAATGGTGCAGCTCTAGCGAGATGCCCAGATCTGCCTGGCATTTTTTTCTTCTGCTTTCTGTCTAGATTTGGTGAAAGCGTATGGTAAAAAGGAACTTTTGCTGCAATTTTCATTTTTGTGTTGTCTAATCTAGGCAGTGTTTTTGCCCGTTAGTCTGTTTGTTTGTGAACAATATATCTCAAAAACAAATGCACAGATTTCAATGAAGCTTGGTACAGAAGGTATGGCTCATGGAAGAACTGATTAATTTTTGGCAAAGATGCAGATCACGATCTGAATCCAGATCCTGGGGTATTTTAAAGGATCTGATAGCTTTGGGAGATAGGCCGAATTTATGTTTTTTTTAGAATGTTGTTGATTGTTTTAGAATGTTGTGGATTGTCTCAGCTGCTGTTATGGAATTTGTCGCAGCTGTCAAAATGTGAGCAGAGTTTTCAGAACAGGTTATTGGATGTGGACTATCCTGAAGCCTCCTCTTTGAGATGGAAGCTCTTTAGAAAGAGATTTCTTTTTTCAGCTTTGCATTTACAGAGCATTAACCAGGCAGGGAAAAGCCTCAAGAAAGAATTGCATGATTGTTATAATGTTGAGTGAACACAGCATGGTTGAGGTATGCGCTCTACTGAATACTCTCTTCACTTGTTTTATATGCTTTCTATATGCAAATTCTTTGCCTTATGGTAAAGCTTGTTCTGACAAAAAAATTCACCATCTATCATTCCCCTATTGCTCAGCTTCTAACCAATCCCTGGGGAACTTGAACACCATTGAACATCATACCGAAGCTGTGTTTTCTTGGCCACATCCTGGAGCCTACACCACCTGCTTCCCTTTATCACATCTTGCACCCATTCAACACCCCCCACCCACTAAGTTTACTCGGTGCTAGTGTACTTCTCTCTCTTCCCTGCTCACAACCGCTCTCTCTATTCCCACTTCTTAGACCCTCTTAATGATTCTCCATATACTCCTGCCTAGCCTATCTCTCCTCCCCACCTCTAACTGGGAAAGAAGCATGTGCCTCTGAAAGCTCACACTGAATTGTTACATCCACTCGTACATCAAATTACACAAATAACAGAGACAGAAACTAAACAGACCGTGGGAGAAAAATAAAAGCCTATTACAGGTCGACAAATATAAGATAAAAAAAAATGCATTTAGATCAATAATACATCTGCCAGCAGAAAGTACAACAGAAAGGAATAAAGTAATAAACACAGGTTTAAAGTACAATCTGGGAGCTGTTTCCCCACCTGTCAGTGACTCACCGTGGTTACTGAGGAGGGTACGCAAAGGGAAGAACTTCTTCAGTACACTGGCAAGCTCATTCAGTTACAGTGAAAAGCTTCAGCCATGGCCATTGAGCGACTGCTCAAAGCACTTCTTCTCTGAGGGCGCTCTTATTGATTGTCAGATGAATCTCAATTTCTTGGCAAGCAGTTCACCTGTCTAGCATTTCAGTCATCTTCAGCTGCACCTCCTTGTTGTCAGCCTTCACCATGGCATTGGGGCAGCTTATGCAGATCCATCATGCATCTTTTCTGAGGATTAGGAACAGAGGACACATAACCACCAACAGCTCCAGCAGCATAAGCAACACCAGTAGCACCAGCTGTTTTGGACTGCAGTGGTTCAAGAAGGCAGCTCACTATCACCTTCTCAAGGGAAATCAGAGATGGACAATAAATGCTGGCCTAGCCAGCAATGCCCACATCCCATGAATAAATTTTTAAAAAAGCCATATGCCCTTTCATAGGGAAAATGGGATGGACACCAAGGTCCAGCAAAAAGTCCCCCAACACAGATCTACAGGCAGAAGATCAGCATTGTCACCATGTGTGAGCACCAGTGCATTAGGAACTTCAGACTGGCAAGACAAATTGCTACTGACATCTGTGGCCTCCTAGAAGAAGATCTCCTTCCCAGTGGACCAGGTAGGTATGCATTCCCAGTACCTGATAAGTGCCTGTCACTGTGAGGCCTTCTTAACCTAAGTCTCTGCCTCTTGCCAAGTTGTGTGCTCTCTTGTCCTGCAAGGAGAGAAAGTGGAGAGGTGTAAGTGTTCATTATGAAGCGAGGAGGACACCATTTATGGAGAATGACTTCAAGGTATGGGTACAAGAGGCTGGTAGGCTGAGCATGAGTGAGTGTTTGCTGCTGAGATGGGGCTGTGAGATGCATTCAGAGAGAGGAATGAGTGAAGTTGCAAGGTGTGTTGAACTGAGTATTACTGTGCAGGAAAATGCTGGGCACCGGAAAGTGTAATGTCACTCACATACCATACCTTCCTAGATCCTGTTGTGTACTGTGTCCAGGTTGGAGGGAGCACACTTCTGTTGATTTCCTCAGTGACCCCCTGCTTGGTTAGAGAGATTGTCCTCTTCCTCCCATCCTTGAGACAGGTCACCTCACTGAAGCCCCTCAGTTGCCGCAGCAGGCTGTCCAGGCCAGGGGGCAGCCTTCCCAGGTCTCTTCTCCTTTCATATGGTTGCTGCAGCCTCAAAAATACAACTTCTGATGAGCCATTGTAACTCATGTTGTTAAAAATCCTTCCTTTCACAGAATGGGCATGTTAACCCACCCATTCTTCTTAATTGGTCAGGAAGCTGGTGTTGAGATGACAATTAATTTGCTCTGGTAAAGAACAACTGCCGGGTGCACAAATCAGTGAGTCGTATTCCAGACCCAAAAAATGGTCCTGCCGTATTGGCTAGGGCTAAGGTGAGAAGATCCACCCAAAATTTCTCATTTTACTTGACCCTCATTCTGCAGATTTGACTAATACAATAAAAGCAATTAGTATATACAAATAACTAATAGCTATTGCGACAACCTTTGATCTGAAATCTGTACAGTAAGGAAAAACATAATTTCTTTAAAAGGTCTGTTGAATTTGTGATTGTTTTTAATAATGTTTGGAAGGGACTTTTTACATTTGATTCAAACTCTTAAGGGATCAATTGTAATTTTCTTGAATAATAAGAAATACCAGTCCATGTGACCTGGCAATCCTTGACCTGGAAGCAGTACCAACAGGAAGGAATTTAAGAAAGAAGCTGTGTGGCTGGTGACTCGAAAGAACTGCAGACATAAAGGAGAGGTACAAGCAGAAGAGCTAGAGGGTGAAGGAGAATAGCACATAGATGCAGACACAATGAGAAAGCAGAAAGAAACAAAGAGCAACACAGAATTCTTGTGAGGAGAAGATGCAAATCAATCTCAGGATGAAGTCTGTTTTTCTGTTTGGCAGAAAAGGAGACAAGAGCTCTTGAAGGTGTTGTGCAAGCTGGCTAAAAAGATCTCAAACCTGGAAAGCCATATGAATAGCTCAGAGATGCTAAAGAGCAGGATGTTTTCCCAGAAATGGCCAAACCGTGAACCAGTATTGTTGGTTGGAAAGCTACACCATCAGGACTGTCAAGATCCAAGGCTTGTAGAAGTGTACCTTGCTGATGATCATACCTGTAAAATTCCGGGTGAAAGCTGCTGTCAGATAGGATTCCTGACCTCCCCCAATTGAATAAAGACAGCATACTGTGGAACTGTGTAGCTACCTAATGCCATGCATGCTGAAGGTTGTGTAAGACGTATTGTGTGTTTAAATTGTGAAAATTACCTTTATTTGAAGTGTTTCCTGCCTGTTAATTCATTTTTAATTTTAATTGGTTCTGATTGGTGTAAAAGTTAGAAAAAGTGAAATCTTGTTGGTAATTTCTTCATTTGGGGATCATTTAATAAAATTGGCTATTTTGGTTTATGGTTCCCCCAGAGGGATCATAACACTGCACTGTTGGAGAACATAATTTAGGGTAGCAAGAATATGCAACAAAAACATAATTCACCTGGTCTAACAGTGTGTATTTATATAACTGAACTTTTTTGTTGTTCTTAAGTTATTTGTGAGTTTCATTAGAGAATACAAGGTTGTAAGTATAATTTTTTCAGTCTGTTGAGCTACTGCTTGCGATTGTGCAGTGAAGAAAAATGTGTCCGTAATTTGGCATTAATTGTATGGCCAGTTGCTTGGATAGATTAGAAAAGCTGGGGCTTAGAGGAGGGAAGGTTGAGATAAGATTTGGTAGATTTTCAAAATCATGAAGGGTCTGGACAGAGTAGATAGGGAGAAACTATTCCATTGGCAGATGGGTCATGAACCAGAGGACACCAATTTAAGGCGAATGGCAAAAGAACCCAAAAGACGATACAAGAGAAATATATTTTATTAATTTTTTTTGGTTAGGATCTGGAATGCACTGCCTGAGAGTGTGGTGGAGGCAGATTCAATTGTGCCTTTCAAAAGGGAATTGGATAATTGTCTGAAGAGAAAAAAGGCAGGAAGTGGAATTCACTGAATTGCTCTTGTAGAATGTTGGTATAGATACTGGGCTGAATGATCTCCTTCTGTTCTGTAACCATTCTATAAACTGAACCACACTTCGAGTGGTCTTAAGTACCTGAGAGTGGGACTTCTGCTCCTCAGAGGAAGGAAGTAGCCACTCTGATTGGCTGGCAGCTCTCACAGTTCCAACAGTGCCAAAAGAGAGTAGTGGGCACTGCTGGGATTGCAAGGTCAATGAAGATCGAAGATAGACATCAGACAAGTTACTTCCGTGTTTTCTCTGAGGGGGATGAGGGAATGGGCGGGCTGATTTTGGAGGCCAGCTGGGGAAGCACAATGGAGTGAGGTACGATCTTGGGGTGGTGTTCCCTGATGCGCACGGGGCACCTCTCAGTGGATGTACCGTAATTCTCCTGCCCTTTCACCAACTTTGGTGAAAAAACTGCTTTCCTACTCTTGCCTGCCTTCCACTGTCCAGCATTTTTTGTTAGTGCCAGCAGTTTGAGGTCTTTAATTGCCACTTAATTGGGCAGTTCAGGGCCTCAAAAGGCCTAAGAATGGATGGACGGCCTAATGGGCAGCCTCACCCACCCCTTGTTTTATGGGGCCAGAGAGTGCAGTGGGCTACCCACCCAACATATTTTACATACCTCCCCCCTTTGAAAGCATGCTCAAGGTGGGGGGGGTGGGGCAGTGGTGCAGGTGGTTGTAAAATTCCTCTCTGATTCTATTTACTATACTTCTAAATTGCCCCCAGGTGCAAATATTTCTAAACTGCACTGGGACATAGACAACACATTTTGTTTTTGCTTGATAAGCAATTAAGGTGGAACATACAAATTTACTGAAAATTTACTTAACTACCGTTATAATTATCCTAATTAAATCTTCAATTTAAGCACAAGGGAGCTGGCAGAGTTCCAATGATGATCAAAGCAGGATATGCTACCTAAAGGACGAGTCTCAGTGAACTGTGCAAAATTGTAGACGCATCAAGTTCAACAATAATATTTTCTTTGAAGGAGCAGAAGCAACTAAAACAGAATACCACTGCAAGAGTCGCTCTGCCCGAGGTGGCAGCCTCGAAGTGAACATCAGCAAGAACTGCAACCACCACAACTAAGATTCGGCGTGAGAAATTCAATATAATTTCACCATTTTTCTTAGGATGCAAAATTGTGAACCAGGGACAACTTTTAGGATCCATTCCCCTGTAGCCAATCTTCCCCGAAAGTGCAGTGACCATCAAATTGGAAGCCAGTGACTTTTTAGTCAGCAGGGCATCAACCTGAAGGAGAGTTGGGTCCCTTGCATATGCAAATTAGGTCCTAATCCCCTTGTAGAACCCTGATTGAAATTCTTGTAACCTCCAACCAATTGCCTCATTTATAGTGGTTTAATCACCGGTCCTTTTAAGGACTTTTTAAAAACTTATTTTCTTTAGGATTTTCACAGAAACACTCTCCTGCTGCCAGGCAGGACTGTGTCCCACACTTCACTCCCCCCCCCCCCTCCCCCCCCCTCCCCCCCAACCCTTCCTTGCCTCCCCCTCCCAGGACCTATTTACAGGCTGGCTCAGTAAGAGCCATTGGAAATTCGACAGGGCCAAACCGGTGAGCAGCATCGGTAAAACCAACTGGCATACTCAGCAAGCCTGTTTAGTTTCAAAGAGGCCCGATCCTGAATTTCCGTCAGACCTCTGACAGGCTGGGACTGGCATATAAAGCTATCACAGAGTGAACGTATACATCTATCGTTGCATGAACCCAGGAGCATGGTCAGCTCCGCTAATTTAAGCATCTCGCTGGTTACGTAGAGTCTTCCAGACTATAACATCCATCATTGACTGTTCATAGGTAATGAGATTGAGCTGTCTCAGCATGGAGATATCTACCAAGGCCTTTTTGTAAAGAAAAGATCAATAACACTATTTTGAGATAGCAGTTTGGAGAGAAACAAGGTTGCACATCAAAATACCAGATCTAGTGAAAAGAAATATAAAATACAAAAGGTACTAAAGGAGGTGGCCATGGAAATTATGGATGCAATGGTTGTCATCCTCCAAAATTCTGTAGATTCTGGGACAGTCCCAGCAGGTTGCAGGGTGGCAAATGTAACCCCACTATTTAAAAAAGGAGGTAGGGAGAAAACAGGGAATTACAGACCAGTTAGCCTAACATCAGTATTAGAGAAAATGCTGGAGTCTGTTGTAAAGGATGTGAAAACTGGACACTTTGAAAAGATCAACGGGATTAGACAAAGTCAACATGGAATTATGAAAGGGAAATCATGTTTAGTAAACCTATTGGCGCGTTGTGAGGATGTAACAAACTGAATAGATAAGAGAGAACCTGTGGATGTTGTGTATTTGGATTTTCAAAGCTTTTGATAAAGTCCTACATAAGAGGTTAGTGTGCAAAGTGAAAGCGCATAGGATTGGGGGCAATATATTAGTGTGGATTGAGAATTGGTTAGCAGACAGGAAACAGAAGGAAAAGGGTCTTTTTTGGAATGGCAGGCAATGACTAGTGGTGTTACCGCAGGGATCAGTGCTTGGACCCTAGCTATTCACAATATATATCAATGATTTGGATGAGGGAACCAAGTGTAATATTTCCAAGTTTGCTGATGACACGAAGCTTGATGGGAATGTGAGCGATGAGGAGGGTGTTAAGAGGGTTCAAGGTGGTTTAGACAAGTTGAATAGGTGGGCAAATATATGGCAGATGCAGTATAAGGTGGATAAATGTGAAGTTATCCACTTTGGTAGGAAAAACAGAATGGCAGAGTATTATTTAAATGGTGATAGATTGGGAAATGTTGATGTACAAAGGGACCTAGGTGTCCTTGTACACCAATCACTGAAAGCAAGCATGCAGGTGCAGCAAACACTTAAGGAGGTAAATGGTATGTTGGCCTTCATTGCGAGGGGACTTGAGTACAGGAGCAAGGATGTCTTACTGCAGCTGTACAAGGCCTTGGTGAGACAACACCTGGAGTATTGTGTGCAGTTTTGTTCTCCTTATCTAAGAAAGGATATACTTGCCATAGAGTGAGTACAGTGAAGGTTCACCAGACCGATTCCTGGGACGGCAGGATTGCAATATGAGGAGAGATTTGGCTGACTAGGCCAGTATTCACAGGAATTTAGAAGAATGAGAGGAAGTCACATTGAAACATAAAATTCTGACAGGGATGGACACACTGAATGCGAGGGCGATATTTCCTCTGGCTGGGGGGTCTAGAACAAGGGGTCACAGTCTCAGGATACAGGGTAGACCATTTAAGACTGAGATGAGGAGAAACTTATTCACTTAAAGGGCGGTGAGCCTATGGAATTCTTTACCACAGAAGGCTGTGGAGGCCAAGTCATTAAATATATTTAAGAAAGAAATAGATTTCTGGACTCTTAAAGGCATCAAGGGATATGGGAGAGCGCGGGAGTACGGCGTTGAGATAGAGGATCAGTCATGATCATATTGAATGGTGGAGTAGGCTTGAAGGGCTGAATGACCTACTCCTGCTCCTATTTTCTGTGTTTATCAAGCCTTGAAAGCTTGTGATATGTTGCAACAATATGCCACTTAATCATGCAATCTCCTAGGAGAAACAAAAAACCTCCAGCCAATTCAACAAAAACTCTGGGAAATTTATCTTGATGCTCTAAAACACAGTTGTCCATAAGTTGGATATAAGCTGGATATAGCTAATTGGGAATCCAGATGTGGCTAATTGCAATTTTGATGAGTAAATGAAGAATAGACTGGGGAGCTGATAACATGGTCATCTCGACTAATCAGAATAATCGCCAGGAGAAGAAATCAATCCTAGCCAATAAAATGCAGCTCTCACAGGGGCTTGTTGAAGAGCAGAGGCGGAGCTGAGGTATCTTGAAGTGTAAGTCAATTTTCTCAACAATCACTCATGGCTTGCAAATGCTGGACAAAAACCAAAGATCAAATGTCAGTATACTGTACATGTAGCATTCTATCAGGTGTTGCTAGAAGCATTTGGACTGGGAACCATGGATAAGACATTAGTTACCCTTTGTGTAACCCCAGCTGAGACAAGATAACTCATGGAAATTCATGGAATGTACAATTGTATTCCATGCATTTATCAGCAACCAAGAGAATGTTCCTTTATAGTATCTTGGGCACTAATTAAGAAACTTAAAGGAATAATTATACATAATTTCTCATATTTTTATTCTATGCACATGCAAAGTAAACAAATTCAAATAATTGGTAACATGACAAAGACCTCCTGAGAAAAGAAAATCTATTTTATTGTCAGTGCATTTAGTTGATGTGAGATTAGCTGATGTGTACAAGATTCTAAAAATGGAGTAACTTTGGTTGCTGAAGGGTCAGTGAACCCAATTACAGAAATAGTTGAGGGCCTGACAATGTGCACAAGGTTTAAAAGATACATACAAGGAACAGTTATATGGAGCATATTTATACCCATCTTGTCTTAGATGTATAATAATGCTTGTTTTTCGATTTAAAGTATCCCTTGTCTGTCGGAGGTCAGTCAATACGATACACCAATAATTTTAAATGATTCTATTAAAGTACGCAAAACAAGGTATCAATTTCACATTATAATTCATGCAGTCAGATGGATTTTGATCTTTTAACATTGTGTTATTACATTTCAGCGAAAGATTTTGACAGTGAAGGCGAATACCTTGAGATTACTGGCATTACTCGGGACCAGGCTGGAGACTATGAATGTCTCGCAAACAACGATGTGTCTTCTCCAGATACACAAACAGTCCACATTACAGTCAATTGTAAGTTGCCTTTTAAAGAATGCAGTTCGTTTAGAAAGTCAATTTATGTAATTTGTACTAAACACAGAAAATGCTGGTGAACATCTGAAAAATAAAATTAACAATTAGGTGGAACCTGGAACCAGCTCCAATGGAAGATTTCATCCGGACCACTAACTAATCTTTTTCTTTCGGATATTGACTGTCCTGCTGTGTGGGTTTATCAGGTTCTATGTAATCTTTTTAGAAAAGTGTTTTCTGCTTTTAATTCAAACTTATAGCATCTGTTTCCTTAAATCGCTACTTTGTATTTATGTTTTAATTCATTGAAATCTAATTTAGCCTCATGTACAGATGGATACATACAACAACAAATTGTATTTGTATAGTGCCATTAACATAGTAAAACATCCCAAGGTGCTTCACAGGAGAATTATCTAAAAACATTAACACCGAGGTACATGGAATATTAGGGCAGTTGGTCAACGAGGTAGGTTTTAAGGAGCGTCTTAATGGAG
Source organism: Carcharodon carcharias (assembly GCF_017639515.1). Taxonomy (NCBI): domain Eukaryota; kingdom Metazoa; phylum Chordata; class Chondrichthyes; order Lamniformes; family Lamnidae; genus Carcharodon; species Carcharodon carcharias. Next base: position 61,488,491 of record NC_054482.1, on the reverse strand, counting down.
AAAAGAGAGCAAGAGAGGTTTAAGGAGGGAATTCAAGAGCTTAAAGTCTAGGCAGCTGAAAGTGAGGCACCAATGGTAAAGTGATTAAATTGGGACGCGCAAGAGGCCAAGATTGAAGGAACATAGATATTTTAGAGGATTGTGGTTACCACTGGTCACAGTTACAGAAATAGAGGGGTGAGGTAATGAGGGATTTGGAAACGAGGGTGAGAATTTTAAACTCGAGCCATTGCTTAACTGGGAACCAATATAAGCCAGCAAGCAACTGGATGATGGGTGAATGGGACTGAGTAAAGACATGGCAGCAGAATTTAAAAACTCAATGAGTTCATTAATATACTTTAGGGAAGGAAACCTGCTGTCCTTGCCTGGTCTGGCCTGCATGTGACTCCAGACCGACAGCAATCTGGCTGATTCCTAACTAGCCTCTATAAAAGGTCGAATAAGAATAAAACCAGACACCGCATGGCACTGACCTAGGCATTAGACATGAGAAGGGTACATTCAGCCTAGCTGACCACGTGGGCTGCCGCAGTTCAAGAAGGTGATTCATCATCACCTTATCAAAGACTATTAAAGATGGCTAATAAATGCTGGTTGTGCAAGAAACACTCCCAGCCCATGAACAAATAAAACAATAGATGGCGAGGAGAAACCAGAAAACGAAAGCTTCAGTTTTACAGAGCCTTCCCCACATTGCATAGCTTTGGAAGGAGTACAGCACAGCTTCACCATAGTAATATTATGACTTAAAGGGTTAAATTAGGACAACAGATTGCATAAACTTGGCTTGCATTCCATTGAGTTTGGAAAATTGCAGTGCTTAAAATGAGAGGATTTGAGAGGAGAGATACAGAGAAGTGACAGACAAATCCGTAAAAAGGAAGCATGATCTTAAAATTTGAGCTAGGTCATTCAGGAGTGAAATCAGGAAAAACTTTTTTCACACAAAGGATAATGGAGATCTGGAATGCATTACCCCAAAGGCTGTGACTGTTGGGTCAATTAATACTTTCAAGAGTCTGATCAACAGGTTTTATTATGAATAAATAGAGTTGAAGTGCAAATCAACCATGATCTGTCTAAATAAATGAACAGTTTGAGAGGTTGAATGGCATTCTCCTGTTTCAATGTTTCTAGACCACCTCTTCTGATCACATTTTGCTCCCTCGACTCCCCCGTCCTTCCATTCCTCTCTCCATTTCCCTCCCCACCCCTCTTTTCCTCTTCCTTCTTCCACACCCTTTTCCTGTCTCTCTTTCTTTCTTTCATATGAGCATAAGAAATAGGAGAAGTAGACCAAGTAGACAATACAGCTCCACAAGCCTGTTCCACCATTCAGTACGATCACAGCTGATCTTCTACACGAATTGCACTTTCCTCTCTCCTGCAACCCCCTCCTCCCCAAATCCCAATTCCCTGAGACATCAAAAATCTGTCAATTCAGACCATGAAGGTGCTCAGCAGAGTATCCATAATTCTCAGGGGAACAGAATTTCAAAGATTCACAACCCATGGAGTGCAGAAAGTTCACCTCCCCTCCATCCTAAATAATTGTTCTGAGACTGCGTTCCAGATTCCTGAGCTGAGAAAAACATCTCCTCAGTGTTAGACTTGTCAAGTCCCATCAAAATCTTCTATGCTTCAAGAACCTCCTGTTCTTTTGAACTTCACCTGTCTCTCTTCTCACCAATCCATTTCCTTCTTCCTAATCCTCTGCTTTATTATAGTTATTACTCAGGTTTCTGACCCTGCTTGGAACTTGGCTTGGATTGGATTATGAGACAGAATCAGAGTGTGTGTGAGAGGCAGAGCAGAGACAAAGAGCAGGATTTTCCACTCAGTGCGTAGGCGTGCACCCGACATGTCCGACTGTGAAATAGCACCGACGTCATCGCACGCCCGCGCAATCTTTCGGTCGGTGGGCACGCGTGAGAGTTCGCAGCATGCCCACCGACAATTAAGAGACCTATTAAGGCCATTAATCAATTAACGAGCCTGTATTTTTTGCTGCCCGTCCAACGTTATGGTTGGCGGGCAGGCAAATCGGCCAGGCAGCCTTTGGAGTTTTGAGGAAACCTCATCCAAGGGCGGGATGAGATTTCTGTGATAAAATTTTTAAAAATTCAAAATTTTTGGGGAGAATTTTTCATGATAAGGTGAGTGAGTCCGCTGTGTGGACATTTTTTCCAGAATTTAAAAAACTTTATTCATTGGTTTAAAATACTTAAGCTCCCTAAGGCAGCTCTCTGCCTTCAGGGAGCTTTCATTGCGCATTCCCCCATGCCTCCGCTGCATTCAGTGCTCTCCCTCCTCCCACCCCCACCCCGGCAGTGCTGAGTTTCTCAGCGCGCCTTTCACACTAGCTAGCCATTAATTGGCCAGCCAGCGTGAAATCGCAGTTGAGGGCTGGACGCAGGCGGCGAGCCATTTCCTGGCAGCTCCAGGGCCGCCCACCGCACCCGCCCGACAGCCTGAGTATGTGAGAGACAGAAGCAGAGACAGAGGGCACGATTTTCCACCCAACGGGGGCAAAGTTGATCGGGGGTGCGGCGCCATTTTACGTGGGTGGGCCAATTAAGGCCTGCCCAGCGTGACGTCTGCATGGAAGCGCTATGTGCTCCCTCTGCGGGCAGGGGGAAACCCCAAAATCGAGAGTACGCTCTTTCGCCCATACGCACAAAAGAGTGCACTCACCTCCTTGAGGCTGTGCAGTCTCAGGGAGATCGGCTCTAAATGTAAAATACCTAAAAATTAGAAAAATAAAATTTCACTAACATGTCCCTCATGTGATACTCTCACATGAGTTGGGACATGCACATCATTTTTACAAAAACTTCATGAAAATTTTTTAAAACCTACATCAAACCTCATCCCGCCTGTGGATGAAGTTTCATGTTTTTCTAATGCTCATCAGGGCTTCTGGCCTGCCCGCCAACCTGAAGGCTGGACAGGCAGATCCATTAATTAGTTTAATGACTCTGCCAAAGGCCTCAATTGGCCATTGACAGGTTGGCGGGCGCACAGCTGATTTTGCTGCACCCCCGCCTACCTGAAAATTTAAATGGGGCGCGGTGATGTTGGGAGTTCCGCCCGACATCACCGTGCGTCATTTTACGCATCAGCAACTGGGCCCCGCCCCTGCTCACCGACACGATAAGTCCTGCACAGAGAGTGTGTGTTAATTTGAGGTGTTATATACCTTTAAGAAGAATGTTATTACGGAACATCACATGATCTTAGTTTCCACAAGCAGAGTAGCGTGGGCTGTAGTTAGTAGTCTGTAGTTAGTAGCTAGAGTAGTGCAGAGATAGAGTTTGAAGTGTAAGCATATGTTTAGTTGCTGCTGAGTAACTTCATAAATAAACAGAGTTTCTGCCTATGAAGTGTCTGCTATGCAACTCTGTCATTAGTACCAAATCAGCCACCCCTTACAACAAGTGTGGAGACCAGATTCCACAAACTGGTGACTAGGACCCAACAGTGAATGAGAGACAGAAGCAAAGAGAGAGAGTGAGTGTGAGAGAGAGAGACACACACACAGAAGCACAGAGAATTTTTAAAAAATCATTCACGGGATGTGGCAGGGCCAGCATTTATTGCCCATCCCTAGTTGCCCTTGAGAAGGTGGCTGTGAGCTGCCTTCTTGAACTGCAGCAGTCCATATGGTACGTTCACAGTGCTGTTAGAAAGGGAGTTCCAGGATTTTGACAGTGAAGGAACAATGATATATTTCCAAGTGAAGATGGTGAGTGACTTGGAGGGGAACTTCCAGGTGATGGTGTTCCTATCTATCTGCTGCCTTTGTCCTTCTGGATGGCAGCGGTTGTGGGTTTGGAAGGTCCTGTTGAAGGAGCCTTAGTGAATTCCTGCAGTGCATCTTGTAGATGGTACAGACTGCTGCTACTGTGTGTTGGTGGTGGAGGGAATGAGTGTTTCTGGATGTGGTGTCAATCAAGCGGGCTGCTTTGTCCTGGATGACGTCAAACTTCTTGAGTACTTGGGAGCTGCACTCTCCAGGAAAGTGGGGAGTATTCCAGCATACTCCTGACTCGTGCCTTGTAAATGGTGGACAGGATTTGGTGAGTTAGGAGGTGAGTTACTCATCGCACGATTCCTGTCCCCTGAACTGCTCTTGTAGGCACAGTATTTCTATGACCAGTCCAGTTCATTTTCTGGTCAATGGTAACCCCCAGGATGTTGATAGTGGATGTTTCAGTGATGGTAACGCCTTTGAACACCAAGGGGCGATGGGTGGATATTCTCTTGTCATTGCTTGACAGTTGTGTGGCACAAATATTACTTGCCACTTGTGAGCCCAAGTCTGGATATTGTCCAGGTCTTGCTGCATTTGGACAAGGACTGCTTCAGTATCTGAGGAGTCGTGAATGGTGTTGAACATTGTGCAATCATCAGCGTACATTCCCACTTCTGACCTTATGATGGAAGGAAGGTTATTGATGAAGCAGCTGAAGATGATTGGGATGAGGACACTACCCTGAGGAACAACTGCAGTGATGTCCTGGAACTGAGATGCCTGACCTCCAACAACCACAACCACCTTTCTTTGTGCTAGGTATGATTCCAACCAGCGGATAGTTTGACCCCCTGATGCCCATTGACTCCAATTTTGCTAGGCCTCCTTGATGTCACACTCAGTCAAATCTGGTCTTGATGTCAAGGGCTTCACTCTCACCTCAACTTGGGAGTTCAGTTCTTTTACCCATGTTTGAACCATGGGCTATAATGAGATCAGGAGCTGAGCGGCACTGCCGGAACCCAAACTGTGTGTCAGTGAGCAGGTTATTCATAAGCAAGTGCTGCTTGATAGCATTGTTGATGACCCTTTTCATTATTTTACTGATAATCGAGAGTAGACTGATGGGGCAGTAATTGGCCAGGCTGGATTTGTCCTGCTTTTTTTGTATAGGGCATATCCAGGGAATTTTCCACATAGCCGATAGATGCCAGTGTTGTGGTTGTACTGGAACAGCTCGGCTAGGGGCGCGACAAGTTCTGGAGCACAAGTCTTCAGTACTATTGCCGGAATATTGTCAGCACCCATAACATTTGCAGTATCCAGTGCCTTCAGCCGTTTCTTAATACTTAATATCATGTGGAGTGAATCGAATTGGCTGAAGACTGGTATCTGTGTACTGGGGACTTCCAGAGAAAGCCGAGAAGAATCGTCCACTCGGCACTTCTGGTTGCAGATTGAGCAGATGCTTCAGACATGTCTTTTGCACTGATATGCTGGGCTTCTCCATCATTGAGGATGGTGATATTTGTGGAGCCTCTGTTGTTTAATTGTCCTCCACCATTTATGACTGGATGTGGGAGGACTGCAGAACTTAGATCTGATCTGTTGATTGTAGGATTGCTTAGCGAGTGAGAGACACAGAATCTGAGAGAGAAAGAGAGACACAGAATCTGAGAGAGTGAGAGAGGGAGACAGAATCTGAGAGAGGGAGAGACACAGAATATGGGAGAGAGAGACACCGAATCTGAGAGAGAGAGAGACCAAATCAGAGAGAGAGAGAGAGAGAGACTCAATCTGAGAGAGAGACACAGAACCTGTGAGGCATAGAGAGTGAGACACCGAATCTGAGAGAGAGAGGGATACACTGAATCAGAGAGAGACAGCGAATCTGAGAGTGTGAGAGAGAGAGTGAGAGACCGAATCTGAGAGGGAGAGAGACAAGGAATCTGAGAGAGGGAGACACAGAATCTGAGAGCGAGAGATACACTGAATCTGAGAGAAAGAGAGAGAGAGAGACCAACTCAGAGCGAGAGAGAGAGACTCAATCTGAGATAGACACAGAACCTGAGAGAGAGAGAGAGACACCGTATCTGAGAGAGAGAGAGAGAGACAGTGAATCGGAAAGAAAGAGAGAGACACCGAATCTGATAGAGAGAGAGAGACACTGAATCTGAGAGAGAGAGAGACACTAACAACGAATCTGAGAGAGAGAGAGAGAGACACCAACACCAAATCTGAGAGAGAGAGAAACAGACACCGAATCTGAGACACCGAATCAGAGAGAGAGAGAAACCGAATCTGAGAGAGAGAGACACCAGATCTGAGAGAGAGACAAAATCTGAGAGAGGACACAGAACCTGAGAGAGAGGAGAATCAAAGAGAGAGAGAGAGAATCTGAGAGAGAGAGAGTCTGAGAGAGAGAGACACAGAATCTGAGAGAGGGAGAGAGACGCAGAGTCTGAGAGAGAGAGACAGAATCTGAGAGAGAGACAGAATCTGAGAGAGAGACAGGATCTGAGAGAGAGAGTCTGTGAGAAAGACACACAGAATCTGAGAGAGGGAGAGAGACACAGAGTCTGAGAGAGAGAAACAGAATCTGAGAGAGAGAGACAGAATCTGAGAGAGACAGAATCTGAGAGAGAGAGAATCTGAGAGAGAGAGAGAGAATCTGAGAGAGATAGAGAGAATCTGAGAGGGAGAGTCTGAGAGAGAGACACACACAGAATCTGAGAGGGGGAGATAGGCACAGAATCTGAGCGAGAGAGAGAGAGACACATAACCTGAGAGAGAGAGACACTGAACCTGAAAGAGGAAGAAAGAGAGACACCAAATCTGAGAGAGAGAATCAGAGGGAGAGATAGAGAATCTGAAAGAGGGAAACAGAAAGGAGAGAGAAAGAGAGAGAATCTGAGAGAGAGAGACACACAGAATCTGAGAGAGAGGGAGAGAGAAAGCGAATCTGAGAGAGACACCAAATCTGAAAGAGAGAGAGAGGACACAGAACCTAAGAGAGTGGAGAATCGGAGAGGTAGAGGGAGAATCTGAGAGAAAGAGTCTGTGAGAGAGTGATACACAGAACCTGAGAGAGGGAGAGAGACACGGAGTCTGAGAGCGAGACAGAATCTGAGAGAGAGAAAGACACCAACACCGAATCAGAGAGAGAAAGACAGCAACACCAAATCTGAGAGAGAGAGACACTGAATCTGAGAGAGAGAGAAAGACAGTGAATCAGAGAGAAAGAGAGAGAGACACCGAATCAGTGAGAGGGAGAGAGACGCAGCATCTGAGAGGGAGAGTCTGAGAGGGAGAGACGCAGTGTATGAGAGAGAGAGACACAGTGTCTGAGAGAGAGAGACGCAGTGTCTGAGAGAGAGAGATGCAGAGTCTGAGAGAGAGAGAGATGCAGAGTCTGAGAGAGAGAGAGATGCAGAGTCTGAGAGAGAGAGAGAGATGCAGAGTCTGAGAGAGAGAGGGACGCGAGTCTGAGAGAGAGAGAGAGAGATGCAGAGTCTGAGAGAGAGAGACGCAGAGTCTGAGAGAGAGGGAGAGACGCAGAGTCTGAGAGAGAGGGAGAGACGCAGAGTTTGAGAGAGAGGGAGAGACGCAGAGTCTGAGAGAGAGACACGCAGAGTCTGAGAGAGAGACGCAGAGTCTGAGAGAGAGAGACGCAGAGTCTGAGAGAGAGACAGAATCTGAGAGAGACACCGAATCTAAAGAGAAACTGAGAGAGACACCGAATCTGAAAGAGGGAGACACCGAATCTGAGAGAGAGAGACACCGAATCTGAGAGAGAAAGAGAGACACCAACACCAAATCTGAGAGAGAGAGACACCAACACCAAATCTAAGAGAGAGAGAGACCCCTACACCAAACCTGAGAGAAAGAGAAACTGACACCGAATCTGAGAGAGAGAGACACCAAATCTTAGAGAGTGAGAGAGACAAAATCTGAGAGAGAGAGAGAAGGACACAGAACCTGAGAGAGAGGAGAATCTGAGAGAGAAAATCTGAGACAGAGAGTCTGTGAGAGAGAGAGGCACACAGATTCTAAGAGAGAGAGAGTGACACAGAGTCTGAGAGAGAGACAGAATCTGAGAGAGAGAGAGACACCAACACCGAATCAGAGAAAGACAGCAACACCAAATCTGAGAGAGAGAGAGACAGAGACACCGAATCTGGGAGAGAGGGAGACACAGTGAATCGGAGAGAAAGAGAGAGAGACACCGAATCTGTGAGAGGGAGAGAGACGCAGAGTCTGAGAGAGAGACGCAGAGTCCGAGAGAGAGAGAGAGAGACGCAGAGTCCGAGAGAGAGAGAGAGACGCAGAGTCCAAGAGAGAGAGAGAGAGAGACGCAGAGTCCGAGAGAGAGAGAGACGCAGAGTCCGAGAGAGAGACGCAGAGTCCGAGAGAGATAGACGCAGAGTCCGAGAGAGATAGACGCAGAGTCCGAGAGAGAGAGACGCAGAGTCAGAGAGAGAGACGCAGCGTCCGAGAGAGAGACGCAGAGTCCAAGAGAGAGACAGAATCCGAGAGAGAGACAGAATCTGAGAGAGAGACACCGAATCTAAAGAGAAACAGAGAGAGACACCGAATCTAAGAGAGAGACACCAACAGCGAATCTGAGAGAGAGACACCAAAATGAATCTGAGAGAGAGAGAGATACCAACACCGAATCTGAGAGAGAGAGAGATACCAACGCCGAATCTGAGAGAGTGAGAGATACCAACACCGAATCTGAGAGAGAAAGAGGCAACAACACCGAATCTGAGAGAGAAAGCGAGACACCAACACCAAATCTGAGAGAGAGAGAGAGAGAGAAAAATTAGAGAGAGAGAAGGACACAGAACCTGAGAGAGAGGAGAATTGGAGAGAGAGGGGGAGAATCTGAGAGAGAGAGTCTGTGAGAGAGAGAGACACAGAATCTGAGAGAGGGAGAGAGACACAGAGTCTGAGAGAGAGACAGAATCTGAGAGAGAGACACCAACACCGAATCAGGGAGAGAAAGACAGCAACACCAAATCTGAGAGAGAGACACTGAATCTGAGAGAGAGAGAGAGAGAGAGAAACCGAATCTGAGAGAGACACCAAATCTGAAAGAGAGAGAGAGAGACAAAAAATGAGAGAGAGAGAAGGACACAGAACCTGAGAGAGAGGAGAATCGGAGAGAGAGAGGGAGAATCTGAGAGAAAGAGTCTGTGAGAGAGAGACACACAGAATCTGAGAGAGGGAGAGAGACACAGAGTCTGAGAGACAGAATCTGAGAGAGAGACACCAACACCGAATCAGAGAGAGAAAGACAGCAACACCAAATCTGAGAGAGAGCGAGAGAGAAAGACACTGAATCTGAGAGAGAGACAGTGAATCAGAGAGAAAGAGAGAGAGACACCGAATCTGTGAGAGGGAGAGATACACAGAGTCTGAGAGTGAGAGGCAGAGTCTGGGAGTGAGAGGCAGAGTCTGGGAGTGAGAGGCAGAGTCTGAGAGTGAGAGGCAGAGTCTGAGAGTGAGAGGCAGAGTCTGAGAGTGAGAGTCAGAGTCTGAGAGTGAGAGGCAGAGTCTGAGAGTGAGAGGCAGAGTCTGGGAGTGAGAGGCAGAGTCTGGGAGTGAGAGGCAGAGTCTGAGTGGGAGAGACGCAGTGTCTGAGAGAAAGAGAGATGCAGTGTCTGAGAGAGAGACACACAGAGTCTGAGAGAGAGAGAGATGCAGAGTCTGAGAGAGAGAGAGATGCAGAGTCTGAGAGAGAGAGAGAGATGCAGAGTCTGAGAGAGAGAGGGACGCGAGTCTGAGAGAGAGAGAGAGAGATGCAGAGTCTGAGAGAGAGAGACGCAGAGTCTGAGAGAGAGGGAGAGACGCAGAGTCTGAGAGAGAGGGAGAGACGCAGAGTTTGAGAGAGAGGGAGAGACGCAGAGTCTGAGAGAGAGACACGCAGAGTCTGAGAGAGAGACGCAGAGTCTGAGAGAGAGAGACGCAGAGTCTGAGAGAGAGACAGAATCTGAGAGAGACACCGAATCTAAAGAGAAACTGAGAGAGACACCGAATCTGAAAGAGGGAGACACCGAATCTGAGAGAGAGAGACACCGAATCTGAGAGAGAAAGAGAGACACCAACACCAAATCTGAGAGAGAGAGACACCAACACCAAATCTAAGAGAGAGAGAGACCCCTACACCAAACCTGAGAGAAAGAGAAACTGACACCGAATCTGAGAGAGAGAGACACCAAATCTTAGAGAGTGAGAGAGACAAAATCTGAGAGAGAGAGAGAAGGACACAGAACCTGAGAGAGAGGAGAATCTGAGAGAGAAAATCTGAGACAGAGAGTCTGTGAGAGAGAGAGGCACACAGATTCTAAGAGAGAGAGAGTGACACAGAGTCTGAGAGAGAGACAGAATCTGAGAGAGAGAGAGACACCAACACCGAATCAGAGAAAGACAGCAACACCAAATCTGAGAGAGAGAGAGACAGAGACACCGAATCTGGGAGAGAGGGAGACACAGTGAATCGGAGAGAAAGAGAGAGAGACACCGAATCTGTGAGAGGGAGAGAGACGCAGAGTCTGAGAGAGAGACGCAGAGTCCGAGAGAGAGAGAGAGAGACGCAGAGTCCGAGAGAGAGAGAGAGACGCAGAGTCCAAGAGAGAGAGAGAGACGCAGAGTCCGAGAGAGAGAGAGACGCAGAGTCCGAGAGAGAGACGCAGAGTCCGAGAGAGATAGACGCAGAGTCCGAGAGAGATAGATGCAGAGTCCGAGAGAGATAGACGCAGAGTCCGAGAGAGATAGACGCAGAGTCCGAGAGAGATAGACGCAGAGTCCGAGAGAGAGAGACGCAGAGTCAGAGAGAGAGACGCAGCGTCCGAGAGAGAGACGCAGAGTCCAAGAGAGAGACAGAATCCGAGAGAGAGACAGAATCTGAGAGACACCTAATCTAAAGAGAAACAGAGAGAGACACCGAATCTAAGAGAGAGACACCAACAGCGAATCTGAGAGAGAGACACCAAAATGAATCTGAGAGAGAGAGAGATACCAACACCGAATCTGAGAGAGTGAGAGATACCAACACCGAATCTGAGAGAGAAAGAGGCAACAACACCGAATCTGAGAGAGAAAGCGAGACACCAACACCAAATCTGAGAGAGAGAGAGAGAGAGAAAAATTAGAGAGAGAGAAGGACACAGAACCTGAGAGAGAGGAGAATTAGAGAGAGAGGGGGAGAATCTGAGAGAGAGAGTCTGTGAGAGAGAGAGACACAGAATCTGAGAGAGGGAGAGAGACACAGAGTCTGAGAGAGAGACAGAATCTGAGAGAGAGACACCAACACCGAATCAGGGAGAGAAAGACAGCAACACCAAATCTGAGAGAGAGAGAGACACTGAATCTGAGAGAGAGAGAGAGAGAGAGAGAAACCGAATCTGAGAGAGACACCAAATCTGAAAGAGAGAGAGAGAGACAAAAAATGAGAGAGAGAGAAGGACACAGAACCTGAGAGAGAGGAGAATCGGAGAGAGAGAGGGAGAATCTGAGAGAAAGAGTCTGTGAGAGAGAGACACACAGAATCTGAGAGAGGGAGAGAGACACAGAGTCTGAGAGACAGAATCTGAGAGAGAGACACCAACACCGAATCAGAGAGAGAAAGACAGCAACACCAAATCTGAGAGAGAGCGAGAGAGAAAGACACTGAATCTGAGAGAGAGACAGTGAATCAGAGAGAAAGAGAGAGAGAGACACCGAATCTGTGAGAGGGAGAGATACACAGAGTCTGAGAGTGAGAGGCAGAGTCTGGGAGTGAGAGGCAGAGTCTGGGAGTGAGAGGCAGAGTCTGAGAGTGAGAGGCAGAGTCTGAGAGTGAGAGGCAGAGTCTGAGAGTGAGAGGCAGAGTCTGAGAGTGAGAGTCAGAGTCTGAGAGTGAGAGGCAGAGTCTGAGAGTGAGAGGCAGAGTCTGGGAGTGAGAGGCAGAGTCTGGGAGTGAGAGGCAGAGTCTGAGTGGGAGAGACGCAGTGTCTGAGAGAAAGAGAGATGCAGTGTCTGAGAGAGAGACACACAGAGTCTGAGAGAGAGAGAGACACAGTCTGAGAGAGAGAGAGAGTGATGCAGAGTCTGAGAGAGAGAGATGCAGAGTCTGAGAGAGAGACGCAGAGTCTGAGAGAGATGGAGAGAGAGAAAGACGCAGAGTCTGAGTTAGAGGGAGAGACGCAGAGTCTGAGAGAGAGACGCAGAGTCTGAGAGAATCTGAGAGAGAGACACTAAATCTGAGAGTGGGAGAGACAAAATCTAAGAGAGAAAGAGAGAAGGACACAGAACCTGAGAGAGAGGAGAATCTGAGAGAGAGAATCTGAGAGAGAGAGTCTGTGAGAGAGAGAGAGAGACACAGATTCTGAGAGAGGGAGAGAGACACAGAGTCTGAGAGAGAGACAGAATCTGAGAGAGAGAGAGACAGCAACACGGAATCAGAGAGAGAAAGACAGCAACACCAAATCTGAGAGAGGGAGAGAGAGAGACACCGAATCTGAGAGAAAGAGAGACACAGTGAATCGGAGAGAAAGAGAGAGAGACACCGAATCTGTGAGAGGGAGAGAGAGACGCAGAGTCTGAGAGAGAGACGCAGAGTCTGAGAGAGAGACGCAGAGTCTGAGAGAGAGAGACGGAGAGTCCGAGAGAGAGAGACGCAGAGTCCGGGAGAGAGACGCAGAGTCCGGGAGAGAGACGCAGAGTCCGGGAGAGAGACGCAGAGTCCGGGAGAGAGACGCAGAGTCCGGGAGAGAGACGCAGAGTCCGAGAGAGAGAAGCAGAGTCCGAGAGAGAGAGACAGAATCAGAGAGAGACAGAATCTGAGAGAGAGTCACCGAATCTAAAGAGAAACTGAGAGAGAGACACCTAATCTAAAGAGAAATTGAGAGAGAGACACCGGATCTGAGAGAGAGAGACACCAACAGCGAATCTGAGAGAGAGAGAGACACCAACAATGAATCTGAGAGAGAAAGAGAGACACCAACACCAAATCTGAGAGAGAGAGAGAGAGAGATACCAACATCGAATCTGAGAGAGAGACAGAATCTGAGAGAGAGACACCGAATCTAAAGAGAAACTGAGAGTGAGACACCTAATCTAAAGAGAAACTGAGAGAGAGACACCGAATCTGAGAGAGAGAGACACCAACAGCGAATTCGACAGAGAGAGAGACACCAGCAACGAATCTGAGAGAGAAAGAGAGACCCCAACACCAAATCTGAGAGAGAGATAACAACACTGAATCTGAGAGAGAGAGAGATACCAACACCGAATCTGAGAGAGAAAGAGAGACACCAACACCGAATCTGAGAGGGAAAGTGAGACACCAACACCAAATCTGAGAGAGAGAAAGAGACAAAAAATGAGAGTGAGAGAAGGACACAGAACCTGAGAGAGAGGAGAATCGGAGAGAGAGAGGGAGAATCTGAGAGAGAGAGACACAGAATCTGAGAGGGAGGGAGACACAGAGTCTGAGAGAGAGACAGAATCTGAGAGAGAGGGAGACACCAACACCGAATCAGAGAGAGAAAGACAGCAACACCAAATCTGAGAGAGAGAGACAGACACTAAATCTGAGAGAGAGAGAGAGAGAGAGAAACCGAATCTGAGAGAGACAGCAAATCTGAAAGAGAGAGAGACAGACAAAAAATGAGAGAGAGAGAAGGACACAGAACCTGAGAGGAGAATCGGAGAGAGAGAGGGATAATCTGAGAGAGTCTGTGAGAGAGAGACACACATAATCTGAGAGAGGGAGAGAGACACAGAGTCTGAGAGTGAGACAGAATCTGAGAGAGAGAGAGACACCAACCCCGAATCAGAGAGAGAAAGACAGCAACACCAAATCTGAGAGAGAGAGAGTAAGACACTGAATCTGAGAGACAGTGAATCAAAGAGAAAGAGAGAGAGACACCGAATCTGTGAGAGGGAGAGATACACAGAGTCTGAGAGTGAGAGGCAGAGTCTGGGAGTGAGAGGCAGAGTCTGAGTGGGAGAGGCAGTGTCTGAGAGGGAGAGACGCAGTGTCTGAGAGAGAGAGACGCAGTGTCTGAGAGAGAGAGACACACAGAGTCTGAGAGAGAGAGAGACACAGGGTCTGAGAGAGAGAGACGCAGTGTCTGAGAGAGAGAGACGCAGTGTCTGAGAGAGAGAGACACACAGAGTCTGAGAGAGAGAGAGACACAGGGTCTGAGAGAGACAGAGAGAGTGATGCAGAATCTGAGAGAGAGAGAGATGCAGAGTCTGAGAGAGAGAGACGCAGAGTCTGAGAGAGAGAGAGAGACGCAGCTTCTGAGAGAAAGAGAAAGATGCAGAGTCTGAGAGAGAGGGAGAGATGCAGAGTTTGAGAGAGAGACGCAGAGTCTGAGAGAGAGACGCAGAGTCTGAGAGACAGAATCTGAGAGACACTGAATCTGAGAGAGTGAGAGAGACAAAATCTGAGAGAGAGAGAGAGAGAAGGACACAGAACCTGAGAGAGAGGAAATCTGAGAGAGCGAATCTGTGAGAGAGAGAGTGACACAGATTCTTAGAGAGGGAGAGAGAGACAGAGTCTGAGAGAGAGACAGTATCTGAGAGAGAGAGACAGCAACACCGAATCAGAGAGAGAAAGACAGCAACACCAAATCTGAGAGAGGGAGAGAGAGAGACACCGAATCTGAGAGAAAGAGAGACACAGTGAATCGGAGAGAAGGAGAGAGAGACATCGAATCTGTGAGAGGGAGAGAGAGACGCAGAGTCTGAGAGAGAGACGCAGAGTCTGAGAGAGAGACTCAGAGTCCGAGAGAGAGACACGCAGAGTCCGAGAGAGAGAGACGCAGAGACCGGGAGAGAGACGCAGAGTCCGGGAGAGAGACGCAGAGTCCAGGAGAGAGACGCAGAGTCTGGGAGAGAGACGCAGAGTCCAGGAGAGAGACGCAGAGTCCGAGAGAGAGATGCAGAGTCCGAGAGAGAGAGACAGAATCTGAGAGAGAGACAGAATCTGAGAGAGAGACACCGAATCTAAAGAGAAACTGAGAGAGAGACACCTAATCTAAAGAGAAACTGAGAGACACCGAATCTGAGAGAGAGAGACAGAGAGAGAGAGAATTTCAGAGAGAGAGAGAGACAGAGAGAGACACACAGCATCTGAGAGAGGGAGTGAGACACTGAATCTGAGAGAGAGAGAGAGAAAAACCGAATCTGAGAGAGACACGAAATCTGAAAGAGAGAGAGAGACAAAAAATGAGAGCGAGAAGGACACAGAACCTGAGAGAGAGGAGAATCGGAGAGGGAGAGGGAGAATCTAAGAGAGAGAGAGTCTGTGAGAGAGAGACACACAGAATCTGAGAGAGGGAGAGAGACACAGTGTTTGAGAGAGAGACAGAATCTGAGAGAGACACCGAATCTAAAGAGAAACTGAGAGAGACACCGAATCTGAGAGAGACCCCGAATCTGAGAGAGAGAGCCACCGAATCTGAGAAAGAGAGACACCAACACCAAATCTGAGAGAGAGAGACACCAACACCAAATCTGAGAGAGAGAGAGACCCCAACACCAAACCTGAGAGAAAGAGAAACTGACACCGAATCAGAGAAAGTGAGAGACAAAATCTGAGAGAGAGAGAGAAGGACACAGAACCTGAGAGAGAGCAGAATCTGAGAGAGAGAATCTGAGAGAGAGAGTCTGTGAGAGAGAGAGACACAGAGTCTGAGAGAGAGACAGAATCTGAGAGAGAGAGAGACACCAACACCGAATCAGAGAAAGACAGCAACACCAAATCTGAGAGAGAGAGAGACAGAGACACCGAATCTGGGAGAGAGGGAGACACAGTGAATCGGAGAGAAAGAGAGAAAGACACCGAATCTGTGAGAGGGAGAGAGACGCAGAGTCTGAGAGAGAGAAGCAGAGTCTGAGAGAGAGAAGCAGAGTCCGAGAGAGAGACGCAGAGTCCGAGAGAGAGACGCAGAGTCCGAGAGAGAGAGACGCAGAGTCCGAGAGAGAGAGACGCAGAGTCCGAGAGAGAGAGACGCAGAGTCCGAGAGAGACGCAGAGTCCGAGAGAGAGAGAGAGACGCAGAGTCCGAGAGAGAGAGAGAGACGCAGAGTCCGAGAGAGAGAGACGCAGAGTCCGAGAGAGACCCAGAGTCCGAGAGAGAGAGACGCAAAGTCCAAGAGAGTGAGACGCAGAGTCCGAGAGAGTGAGACGCAGAGTCCGAGAGAGAGAGACGCAGAGTCCGAGAGAGAGACGCAGAGTCCGAGAGAGAGAGAGAATCCGAGAGAGAGACAGAATCTGAGAGACACCGAATCTAAAGAGAAACTGAGAAACACCTAATCTAAAGAGAAACAGAGAGAAACCGAATCTGAGAGAGAGAGACACCAACAGCGAATCTGAGAGAGAGATACACCAAAACGAATCTGAGAGAGAAAGAGACACCAACACCAAATCTGAGAGAGAGAGAGAGAGAGATACCAACACCGAATCTGAGAGAGAGATACAAACACCGAATCTGAGAGAGAGAGAGAGATACCAACACCGAATCTGAGAGAGAAAGAGAGACACCAACACCGAATCTGAGAGAGAAAGAGAGACACCAACACCAAATCTGAGAGAGAGAGAGAGACAAAAAATGAGAGAAACAGAAGGACACAGAACCTGAGAGAGAGGAGAATCAGAGAGAGAGAGGGGAGAATCTGAGAGAGAGAGTCTGTGAGAGAGAGACACACAGAATCTGAGAGAGGGAGAGAGACACAGAGTTTGAGAGAGAGACAGAATCTGAGAGAGAGAGAGACACCAACACCGAATCAGGGAGAGAAAGACAGCAACACCAAATCTGAGAGAGAGAGAGAGTGATGCAGAGTCTGAGAGAGAGAGATGCAGAGTCAGAGAGAGAGACGCAGAGTCTGAGAGAGAGAGAGAGAGACGCAGAGTCTGAGAGAGAAAGACGCATAGTCTGAGTTAGAGGGAGAGACGCAGAGTCTGAGAGAGAGACGCAGAGTCTGAGAGAGAGACGCAGAGTCTGAGAGAGAGAGACGCAGAGTCTGAGAGACAGAATCTGAGAGAGAAACACTGAATCTGAGAGAGTGAGAGAGACAAAATCTGAGAGAGAGAGAGAAGGACACAGAACCTGAGAGAGAGGAGAATCTGAGAGAGAGAATCTGAGAGAGAGAGTCTGTGAGAGAGAGACACAGATTCTGAGAGAGGGAGAGAGACACAGAGTCTGAGAGAGAGACTGTATCTGAGAGAGAGAGAGACAGCAACACCGAATCAGAGAGAGAAAGACAGCAACACCAAATCTGAGAGAGGGAAAGAGAGAGACACCGAATCTGAGGAGAGAGACACCAACAGCGAATTGGAGAGAGAGAGAGACACCAACAACGAATCTGAGAGAGAAAGAGAGACACCAACACCAAATCTGAGAGAGAGAGAGATACCAACACTGAATCTGAGAGAGAGAGAGATACCAACAGCGAATCTGAGAGAGAAAGAGAGACACCAGCACCGAGTCTGAGAGAGAAAGAGAGACACCAACCCCGAATCTGAGAGAGAAAGAGAGACACCAACACCAAACCTGAGAGAGAGAAAGAGACAAAAAGTGAGCGCGAGAGAAGGACACAGAACCTGAGAGAGAGGAGAATCGGAGAGAGAGAGGGAGAATCTGAGAGAGAGAGTCTGAGAAAGAGACACACAGAATCTGAGAGAGGGAGAGAGACAGAATCTGAGAGAGAGAGAGACACCAACACCGAATCAGAGAAAGACAGCAACACCAAATCAGAGAGAGAGAGAGACAGAGACACCGAATCTGGGAGAGAGGGAGACACAGTGAATCGGAGAGAAAGAGAGAAAGACACCGAATCTGTGAGAGGGAGAGAGACATAGAGTCTGAGAGAGAGAAGCAGAGTCTGAGAGAGAGAAGCAGAGTCCGAGAGAGAGACGCAGAGTCCGAGAGAGAGACGCAGAGTCCGAGAGAGAGACGCAGAGTCCGAGAGAGAGAGACGCAGAGTCCGAGAGAGACGCAGAGTCCGAGAGAGAGAGAGAGACGCAGAGTCCGAGAGAGAGAGAGACGCAGAGTCCGAGAGAGAGAGAGAGACGCAGAGTCCGAGAGAGAGAGACGCAGAGTCCGAGAGAGACCCAGAGTCCGAGAGAGAGAGACGCAAAGTTCGAGAGAGTGAGACGCAGAGTCCGAGAGAGTGAGACGCAGAGTCCGAGAGAGAGAGACGCAGAGTCCGAGAGAGAGACGCAGAGTCCGAGAGAGAGGGAGAATCCGAGAGAGAGACAGAATCTGAGAGACACCGAATCTAAAGAGAAACTGAGAAACACCTAATCTAAAGAGAAACAGAGAGAGAAACCGAATCTGAGAGAGAGAGACACCAACAGCGAATCTGAGAGAGAGATACACCAAAACGAATCTGAGAGAGAAAGAGACACCAACACCAAATCTGAGAGAGAGAGAGAGAGATACCAACACCGAATCTGAGAGAGAGATACAAACACCGAATCTGAGAGAGAGAGAGAGATACCAACACCGAATCTGAGAGAGAAAGAGAGACACCAACACCGAATCTGAGAGAAAGAGAGACACCAACACCAAATCTGAGAGAGAGAGAGAGACAAAAAATGAGAGAAACAGAAGGACACAGAACCTGAGAGAGAGGAGAATCAGAGAGAGAGAGGGGAGAATCTGAGAGAGAGAGTCTGTGAGAGAGAGACACACAGAATCTGAGAGAGGGAGAGAGACACAGAGTTTGAGAGAGAGACAGAATCTGAGAGAGAGAGAGACACCAACACCGAATCAGGGAGAGAAAGACAGCAACACCAAATCTGAGAGAGAGAGAGAGTGATGCAGAGTCTGAGAGAGAGAGATGCAGAGTCAGAGAGAGAGACGCAGAGTCTGAGAGAGAGAGAGAGAGACGCAGAGTCTGAGAGAGAAAGACGCATAGTCTGAGTTAGAGGGAGAGACGCAGAGTCTGAGAGAGAGACGCAGAGTCTGAGAGAGAGATGCAGAGTCTGAGAGAGAGAGACGCAGACTCTGAGAGACAGAATCTGAGAGAGAAACACTGAATCTGAGAGAGTGAGAGAGACAAAATCTGAGAGAGAGAGAGAAGGACACAGAAACTGAGAGAGAGGAGAATCTGAGAGAGAGAATCTGAGAGAGAGAGTCTGTGAGAGAGAGACACAGATTCTGAGAGAGGGAGAGAGACACAGAGTCTGAGAGAGAGAGAGACACCAACACCGAATCAGGGAGGGAAAGACAGCAACACCAAATCTGTGAGAGAGAGAGACACTGAATCTGAGAGAGACACCAAATCTGAAAGATAGAGAGAGACAAAAAATGAGAGAGAGAGAAGGACACAGAACCTGAGAGAGAGGAGAATCGGAGAGAGAGAGGGAGAATCTGAGAGAAAGAGTCTTTGTGAGAGAGAGACACACATAATCTGAGAGAGGGAGAGAGACACAGAGTCTGAGAGAGAGACAGAATCTGAGAGAGAGAGAGACACCAACACCGAATCAGAGAAAGACAGCAACACCAAATCTGAGAGAGAGAGAGAAAGACACTGAATTTGAGAGAGAGACAGTGAATCAGAGAGAAAGAGAGAGAGACACTGAATCTGTGAGAGGGAGAGATACACAGAGTCTGAGAGTGAGAGGCAGAGTCTGAGAGTGATAGGCAGAGTCTGAGTGGGAGAGGCAGTGTCTGAGAGGGAGAGACGCCGTGTCTGAGAGGGAGAGACGCAGTGTCTGAGAGAGAGAGACGCAGTGTCTGAGAGAGAGACACACAGAGTCTGAGAGAGATAGAGACGCAGAGTCTGAGAGAGAGAGAGACAGTGATGCAGAGTCTGAGAGAGAGAGATGCAGAGTCAGAGAGAGAGAGAGAGAGATGCAGAGTCAGAGAGAGAGAGAGAGAGGCAGAGTCTGAGAGAAAGACGCAGAATCGGAGAGAGAAGGAGAGACGCAGAGTCTGAGAGAGAGAGACGCAGAGTCTGAGAGACAGAATCTGAGAGAGAGACACTGAATCTGAGAGTGAGAGACAAAATCTGAGAGAGAGTGAAGGACACAGAACCTGAGAGAGAGGAGAATCTGAGAGAGAGAATCTGAGAGAGAGAGTCTGTGAGAGAGAGAGAGACACAGATTCTGAGAGAGGGAGAGAGACACAGAGTCTGAGAGAGAGACAGTATCAGAGAGAGAGAGAGACAGCAACACCGAATCAGAGAAAGACAGCAACACCAAATCTGAGAGAGGGAGAGAGAGAGACACCGAATCTGAGAGAAAGAGAAACACAGTGAATCGGAGAGAAAGAGAGAGAGACACCGAATCTGTGAGCGGGAGAGAGAGAGACGCAGAGTCTGAGAGAGAGACGCAGAGTCCGGGAGAGAGATGCAGAGTCTGGGAGCGAGACGCAGAGTCCGGGAGCGAGACGCAGAGTCCGAGAGAGTGACGCAGAGTCCGGGAGAGAGACGCAGAGTCCGGGAGGGAGACGCAGAGTCCAGGAGAGAGACGCAGAGTTCGAGAGAGAGATGCAGAGTCCGAGAGAGGGAGACAGAATCTGAGAGAGAGACACCGAATCTAAAGAGAAACTGAGAGAGAGAGACACCTAATCTAAAGAGAAACTGAGAGAGAGACACCGAATCTGGGAGAGAGAGACACCAACAGCGAATCTGAGAGAGAGAGAGAGACACCAGTAACGAATCTGAGAGAGAAAGAGAGACACCAACACCAAATCTGAGAGAGAGAGAGAGAGAGATACCAACACCGAATCTGAGAGACAGAATCTGAGAGAGAGACACCGAATCTAAAGAGAAACTGAGAGAGAGACACCTAATTTAAAGAGAAACTGAGAGAGATACACCGAATCTGAGGGAGAGAGACACCAACAGCGAATTCAAGAGAGAGAGAGACACCAACAAGGAATCTGAGAGAGAAAGAGAGACACCAACACCAAATCTTAGAGAGAGAGAGATACCAACACTGAATCTGAGAGTGAGAGAGATACCAACACCGAATCTGAGAGAGAAAGAGAGACACCAACACCGAATCTGAGAGAGAAAGAGAGACACCAACCCCAAATCTGAGAGAAAGAGACAAAAAATGAGAGCGAGAGAAGGACACAGAACCTGAGAGAGAGGAGAATGGGAGAGACAGAGGGAGAATCTGAGAGAGAGAGTCTGAGAGAGAGACACACAGAATCTGAGAGAGGGAGAGAGACAGAATCTGAGAGAGAGAGAGATACCAACACCGAATCAGGGACAGAAAGACAGCAACACCAAATCTGAGAAAGAGAGAGGCACTGAATCTGAGAGAGAGAGAGAGAGAGAGAAACCGAATCTGAGAGAGACACCAAATCTGAAAGATAGAGAGAGACAAAAAATGAGAGAGAGAGAAGGACACAGAACCTGAGAGAGAGGAGAATCGGAGAGAGAGGGAGAATCTGAGAGAAAGAGTCTGTGAGAAAGAGACACACCTAATCTGAGAGAGGGAGAGGGACACAGAGTCTGAGAGAAAGACAGAATCTGAGAGAGAGAGAGACACCATCACCGAATCAGAGAGAGAAAGACAGCAACACCAAATCTGAGAGAGAGAGAGAAAGACACTGAATCTGAGAGAAAGACAGTGAATCAGAGAAAGAGAGAGAGACACCGAATCTGTGAGAGGGAGAGATACACAGAGTCTGAGAGTGAGAGGCAGAGTCTGGGAGTGAGAGGCAGAGTCTGAGTGGGAGAGGCAGTGTCTTAGAGGGAGAGACGCAGTGTCTGAGAGAGAGAGACGCAGTGTCTGACAGAGAGAGAGAGAGACGCAGAGTCTGAGAGAGCGTGAAAGACGCAGAGTCTGAGAGAGAGAGTAATGCAGAGTCTGAGAGAGATGCAGTGTCTGAGAGAGAGAGAGAGACGCAGAGTCTGAGAGAGAGAGAAAGACGCAGAGTCTGAGTTAGAGGGAGAGATGCAGAGTCTGAGAGAGAGACGCAGAGTCTGAGAGACAGAATCTGAGAGAGAAACACTGAATCTGAGAGAGAGAGAGAAGGACACAGAACCTGAGAGAGAGGAGAATCTGAGAGAGAGAATCTGAGGGAGAGAATCTGTGAGAGAGAGAGAGACCCAGATTCTGAGAGAGGGAGAGAGACACAGAGTCTGAGAGAGAGACAGTATCTGAGAGAGAGAGAGAGACAGCAACACCGAATCAGAGAGAGAAAGACAGCAACACCAAATCTGAGAGAGGGAGAGAGAGAGACACGGAATCTGAGAGAAAGAGAGACACAGTGAATCTGAGAGAAAGAGAGAGAGACACCGAATCTAAAGAGAAACTGAGAAACACCTAATCTAAAGAGAAACAGAGAGAGAAACCGAATCTGAGAGAGAGAGACACCAACAGCGAATCTGAGAGAGAGAGACACCAAAACGAATCTGAGAGAGAAAGAGACACCAACACCAAACCTGAGAGAGAGATACCAACACCGAATCTGAGAGAGATACAAACACCGAATCTGAGAGAGAGAGAGATACCAACACCGAATCTGAGAGAGAGAGAGACACCAACACCGAATCTGAGAGAAAGAGAGACACCAACACCAAATCTGAGAGAGAGAGAGAGAGAGACAAAAAATGAGAGAAACAGAAGGACACAGAACCTGAGAGAGAGGAGAATCAGAGAGAGAGGGGGAGAATCTGAGAGAGAGAGTCTGTGGGAGAGAGACACACAGAATCTGAGAGAGGGAGAGAGACACAGAGTTTGAGAGAGAGACAGAATCAGAGAGAGAGAGACACCAACACCGAATCAGGGAGAGAAAGACAGCAACACCAAATCTGAGAGAGAGAGAGAGACACTGAATCTGAGAGAGAGAGAGAGAGAGAGATAAACCGAATCTGAGACACCAAATCTGAAAGAGAGAGAGAGACAAAAAATGAGAGAGAGAGGACACAGAACCTGAGAGAGAGGAGAATCGGAGAGAGAGAGGGAGAATCTGAGAGAAAGAGTCTGTGAGAGAGAAACACACATAATCTGAGAGAGGGAGAGAGACACAGAGTCTGGGAGAGAGACAGAATCTGAGAGAGAGAGAGACATCAACACCGAATCAGAGAGAGAAAGACAGCAACACCAAATGTGAGAGAGAGAGAAAGACACTGAATCTGAGAGAGAGAGACAGTGAATCAGAGAGAAAGAGAGAGAGAGACACCGAATCTGTGAGAGGGAGAGATACACAGAGACTGAGAGTGAGAGGCAGAGTCTGGGAGTGAGAGGCAGAGTCTGAGTGCGAGAGGCAGTGTCTGAGAGGGAGAGACGCAGTGTCTGAGAGAGAGAGAGATGCAGTGTCTGAGAGACACACAGAGTCTGAGAGAGAGAGAGACGCAGAGTCTGAGAGAGAGAGAGAGTGATGCAGAGTCTGAGAGAGAGAGATGCAGAGTCAGAGAGAGAGACGCAGAGTCTGAGAGAGAGAGAGAGAGACGCAGAGTCTGAGAGAGAGAGAAAGACGCAGAGTCTGAGTTAGAGGGAGAGACGCAGAGCCTGAGAGAGAGACGCAGTGTCTGAGAGAGAGACGCAGAGTCTGAGAGAGAGAGACGCAGAGTCTGAGAGACAGAATCTGAGAGAGAAACACTGAATCTGAGAGAGTGAGAGAGACAAAATCTGAGAGAGAAGGACACAGAAACTGAGAGAGAGGAGAATCTGAGAGAGAGAATCTGAGAGAGAGAGTCTGTGAGAGAGAGAGAGAGACACAGATTCTGAGAGAGGTAGAGAGACACAGAGTCTGAGAGGGAGACTGTATCTGAGAGAGAGAGACAGCAACACCGAATCAGAGAGAGAAAGACAGCAACACCAAATCTGAGAGAGGGAAAGAGAGAGACACGGAATCTGAGAGAAAGAGAGACACAGTGAATCGGAGAGAAAGAGAGAGAGACACCGAATCTGTGAGAGGGAGAGATACACAGAGACTGAGAGTGAGAGGCAGAGTCTGGGAGTGAGAGGCAGAGTCTGAGTGGGAGAGGCAGTGTCTGAGAGGGAGAGACGCAGTGTCTGAGAGAGAGAGAGATGCAGTGTCTGAGAGAGAGACACACAGAGTCTGAGAGAGAGAGAGACGCAGAGTTAGAGAGAGAGAGAGTGATGCAGAGCCTGAGAGAGATGCAGTGTCTGAGAGAGAGAGAGGGACGCAGAGTCTGAGAGAGAGAGAAAGACGCAGAGTCTGAGTTAGAGGGAGAGATGCAGAGTCTGAGAGAGAGACGCAGAGTCTGAGAGAGAGACGCAGAGTCTGAGAGAGAGAGACGCAGAGTCTGAGAGACAGAATCTGAGAGAGAAACATTGAATCTGAGAGAGAGAGGACACAGAACCTGAGAGAGAGGAGAATCTGAGAGAATCTGAGAGAGAGAGTCTGTGAGAGAGAGACACAGATTCTGAGAGAGGGAGAGAGACACAGAGTCTGAGAGAGAGACAGTATCTGAGAGAGAGAGACAGCAACACCGAATCAGAGAGAGAAAGACAGCAACACCAAATGTGAGAGAGGGAGAGAGAGAGACACCGAATCTGAGAGAAAGAGAGACACAGTGAATCGGAGAGAAAGAGAGAGAGACACCGAATCTAAAGAGAAACTGAGAAACACCTAATCTAAAGAGAAACTGAGAGAGAAACCGAATCTGAGAGAGAGAGACACCAACAGCGAATCTGAGAGAGAGAGACACCAACACCAAACCTGAGAGAGAGAGAGAGAGAGATACCAACACCGAATCTGAGAGAGAGATACAAACACCGAATCTGAGAGAGAGAGAGATACCAACACCGAATCTGAGAGAGAAAGAGAGACACCAACACCAAATCTGAGAGAGAGAGAGAGAGAGACAAAAAATGAGAGAAACAGAAGGACACAGAACCTGAGAGAGAGGAGAATCAGAGTGAGAGGGGGAGAATCTGAGAGAGAGAGTCTGTGAGAGAGAGACACACAGAATCTGAGAGAGGGAGAGAGACACAGAGTTTGAGAGAGAGACAGAATCTGAGAGAGAGAGAGACACCAACACCGAATCAGGGAGAGAAAGACAGCAACACCAAATCTGAGAGAGAGACACTGAATCTGAGAGAGAGAGAGAGAGAGATAAACCGAATCTGAGAGAGACACCAAATCTGAAAGAGAGAGAGAGACAAAAAATGAGAGAGAGAGGACACAGAACCTGAGAGAGAGGAGAATCGGAGAGAGAGAGGGAGAATCTGAGAGAAAGAGTCTGTGAGAGAGAAACACACATAATCTGAGAGAGGGAGAGAGACACAGAGTCTGAGAAAGAGATAAAGGCGCAGAGTCTGAGTTAGAGGGAGAGATGCAGAGTCTGAGAGAGAGACGCAGAGTCTGAGAGAGAGACGCAGAGTCTGAGAGAGAGACGCAGAGTCTGAGAGAGAGAGACGCAGAGTCTGAGAGACAGAATCTGAGAGAGAAACATTGAATCTGAGAGAGAGAGAAGGACACAGAACCTGAGAGAGAGGAGAATCTGAGAGAGAGAATCTGAGAGAGAGAGTCTGTGAGAGAGAGACACAGATTCTGAGAGAGGGAGAGAGACACAGAGTCTGAGAGAGAGACTGTATCTGAGAGAGAGAGAGGCAGCAACACCGAATCAGAGAAAGACAGCAACACCAAATGTGAGAGAGGGAGAGAGAGAGACACCGAATCTGAGAGAAAGAGAGACACAGTGAATCGGAGAGAAAGAGAGAGAGACACCGAATCTGTGAGAGGGAGAGAGAGACGCAGAGTCTGAGAGAGAGACGCAGAGTCCGGGAGAGAGAGACGCAGAGTCCGGGAGAGAGACGCAGAGTCCGGGAGAGAGACGCAGAGTCCGGGAGAGTGACGCAGAGTCCGGGAGAGTGACGCAGAGTCCGAGAGAGTGACGCAGAGTCCGAGAGAGTGACGCAGAGTCCAGGAGAGAGACGCAGAGTCCGAGAGAGAGATGCAGAGTCCGAGAGAGAGAGACAGAATCTGAGAGTGAGACAGAATCTGAGAGACACCGAATCTAAAGAGAAACTGAGAGAGACACCAAATGTAAAGAGAAACTGAGAGAGTGACACCGAATCTGAGAGATACACCAACAGCGAATCTGAGAGAGAGAGAGACACCAACAACGAATCTGAGAGAGAAAGAGACACCAAATCTGAGGGAGAGAGAGAGAGAGAGAGAGATACCAACACCGAATCTGAGAGAGAAAGAGAGACACCAACAACGAATCTGAGAGAGAAAGAGAGACACCATCACCGAATCTGAGAGAGAAAGAGAGACACCAACACCAAATCTGAGGGAGAGAGAGAGACCAAAAATGAGAGAAACAGAAGGACACAGAACCGGAGAGAGAGGAGAATCAGAGAGAGAGGGGATAGAATCTGAGAGAGAGAGTCTGTGAGAGAGAGACACACAGAATCTGAGAGAGGGAGAGAGACACAGAGTTTGAGAGAGAGACAGAATCTGAGAGAGAGAGAGACACCAACACCGAATCAGGGAGAGAAAGACAGCAACACCAAATCTGAGAGAGAGAGAGACACTGAATCTGAGAGAGAGAGAGAGAGAGATAAACCGAATCTGAGAGAGACACCAAATCTGAAAGAGAGAGAGAGACAAAAAATGAGAGAGAGAGGACACAGAACCTGAGAGAGAGGAGAATCGGAGAGAGAGAGGGAGAATCTGAGAGAAAGAGTCTGTGAGAGAGAAACACACATAATCTGAGAGAGGGAGAGAGACACAGAGTCTGAGAGAGAGACAGAATCTGAGAGAGAGAGACATCAACACCGAATCAGAGAGAGAAAGACAGCAACAGCAAATCTGAGAGAGAGAGAGAGAGAAAGACACTGAATCTGAGAGAGAGACAGTGAATCAGAGAGAAAGAGAGAGAGACACCAAATCTGTGAGAGGGAGAGATACACAGAGACGGAGAGTGAGAGGCAGAGTCTGGGAGTGAGAGGCAGAGTCTGAGTGGGAGAGGCAGAGTCTTAGAGGGAGAGACGCAGTGTCTGAGAGGGAGAGACGCAGTGTCTGAGAGAGAGAGAGAGATGCAGTGTCTGAGAGAGAGACACACAGAGTCTGAGAGAGAGAGAGACGCAGAGTCTAAGAGAGAGAGAGAGTGATGCAGAGTCTGAGAGAGAGATGCAGAGTCTGAGAGAGAGAGAGACGCAGAGTCTGAGAGAGAGAGAAAGACGCAGAGTCTGAGTTAGAGGGAGAGATGCAGAGTCTGAGAGAGAGACGTAGAGTCTGAGAGAGAGACGCAGAGTCTGAGAGAGAGAGACGCAGAGACTGAGAGACAGAATCTGAGAGAGAAACATTGAATCTGAGAGAGAGAGGACACAGAACCTGAGAGAGAGGAGAATCTGAGAGAATCTGAGAGAGAGAGTCTGTGAGAGAGAGACACAGATTCTGAGAGAGGGAGAGAGACACAGAGTCTGAGAGAGAGACTGTATCTGAGAGAGAGAGAGACAGCAACACCGAATCAGAGAGAAAAAGACAGCAACACCAAATCTGAGAGAGGGAGAGAGAGAGACACCGAATCTGAGAGAAAGAGAGACACAGTGAATCGGAGAGAAAGAGAGAGAGACACCGAATGTGTGAGAGGGAGAGAGAGACGCAGAGTCTGAGAGAGAGACGCAGAGTCCGGGAGAGAGAGACGCAGAGTCCGGGAGAGAGAGACGCAGAGTCCGGGAGAGAGAGACGCAGAGTCCGGGAGAGAGAGACGCAGAGTCCGGGAGAGAGACGCAGAGTCCGGGAGAGAGACGCAGAGTCCGGGAGAGAGGCGCAGAGTCCGAGAGAGTGACGCAGAGTCCGAGAGAGTGACGCAGAGTCCAGGAGAGAGACGCAGAGTCCGAGAGAGAGATGCAGAGTCCGAGAGAGAGAGACAGAATCTGAGAGAGAGACAGAATCTGAGAGAGAGACACCGAATCTAAAGAGAAACTGAGAGAGACACCAAATGTAAAGAGAAACTGAGAAAGTGACACCGAATCTGAGAGATACACCAACAGCGAATCTGAGAGAGAGAGAGACACCAACAACGAATCTGAGAGAGAAAGAGACACCAAATCTGAGGGAGAGAGAGAGAGAGAGAGATACCAACACCGAATCTGAGAGAGAGACAGAATCTGAGAGGCACCGAATCTAAAGAGAAACTGAGAGAGACACCTAATCTAAAGAGAAACTGAGAGAGAGACACCGAATCTGAGAGAGAGAGACACCAACAGCGAATTCGAGAGAGAGAGAGACACCAACAACGAATCTGAGAGAGAGAGACACCATCACCGAATCTGAGAGAGAAAGAGAGACACCAACACCAAATGTGAGAGAGAGAGAGAGACAAAAAATGAGAGAAACAGAAGGACACAGAACCTGAGAGAGAGGAGAATCAGAGAGAGAGGGGGAGAATCTGAGAGAGAGAGTCTGTGAGAGAGAGACACACAGAATCTGAGAGAGGGAGAGAGACACAGAGTTTGAGAGAGAGACAGAATCTGAGAGAGAGAGAGACACCAACACCGAATCAGGGAGAGAAAGACAGCAACACCAAATCTGAGAGAGAGAGACACTGAATCTGAGAGAGAGAGAGAGATAAACCGAATCTGAGAGAGACACCAAATCTGAAAGAGAGAGAGAGACAAAAAATGAGAGAGAGAGGACACAGAACCTGAGAGAGAGGAGAATCGGAGAGAGAGAGGGAGAATCTGAGAGAACGAGTCTGTGAGAGAGAAACACACATAATCTGAGAGAGGGAGAGAGACACAGAGTCTGAGAGAGAGACAGAATCTGAGAGAGAGACATCAACACCGAATCAGAGAAAGACAGCAACACCAAATCTGAGAGAGAGAGAGAGAGAAAGACACTGAATCTGAGAGAGAGACAGTGAATCAGAGAGAAAGAGAGAGACACCGCATCTGTGAGAGGGAGAGATACACAGAGTCTGAGAGTGAGAGGCAGAGTCTGGGAGTGAGAGGCAGAGTCTGAGTGGGAGAGGCAGAGTCTTAGAGGGAGAGACGCAGTGTCTGAGAGAGAGAGACGCAGTGTCTGAGAGAGAGAGAGAGACGCAGAGTCTGAGAGAGCGAGAAAGACGCAGAGTCTGAGAGAGAGGTAGAGACGCAGAGTCTGAGAGAGATATGCAGTGTCTGAGAGAGAGAGAGAGACGCTGAGTCTGAGAGACAGAATCTGAGAGAGAGACACTGAATCTAAGAGAGTGGGAGAGATAAAATCTGAGAGAGAGAGAGGACACAGAACCTGAGAGAGAGGAGAATCTGAGAGAGAGAATCTGAGGGAGAGAATCTGTGAGAGAGAGAGAGACACAGATTCTGAGAGAGGGAGAGAGACACAGAGTCTGAGAGAGAGACAGTATCTGAGAGAGAGAGAGAGACAGCAACACCGAATCAGAGAGAGAAAGACAGCAACACCAAATCTGAGAGAGGGAGAGAGAGAGACACCGAATCTGAGAGAAAGAGAGACACAGTGAATCAGAGAGAAAGAGAGACACCGAATCTAAAGAGAAACTGAGAAACACCTAATCTAAAGAGAAACAGAGAGAGAAACCGAATCTGAGAGAGAGACACACCAACAGCGAATCTGAGAGAGAGAGACACCAAAACGAATCTGAGAGAAAAAGAGACACCAACACCAAACCTGAGAGAGAGAGAGAGAGAGAGATACCAACACCGAATCTGAGAGAGAGATACAAACACCGAATCTGAGAGAGAAAGAGAGACACCAACACCGAATCTGAGAGAGAAAGAGAGACACCTACACCAAATCTGAGAGAGAGAGAGAGAGAGACAAAAGATGAGAGAAACAGAAGGACACAGAACCTGAGAGAGAGGAGAATCAGAGAGAGAGGGGGAGAATCTGAGAGAGAGAGTCTGTGGGAGAGAGACACACAGAATCTGAGAGAGGGAGAGAGACACAGTTTGAGAGAGAGACAGAATCTGAGAGAGAGAGACACCAACACCGAATCAGGGAGAGAAAGACAGCAACACCAAATCTGAGAGAGAGAGGCACTGAATCTGAGAGAGAGAGAGAGAGATAAACCGAATCTGAGAGAGACACCAAATCTGAAAGAGAGAGAGACAAAAAATGAGAGAGAGAGGACACAGAACCTGAGAGAGAGGAGAATCGGAGAGAGAGAGGGAGAATCTGAGAGAACGAGTCTGTGAGAGAGAAACACACATAATCTGAGTGAGGGAGAGAGACACAGAGTCTGAGAGAGAGACAGAATCTGAGAGAGAGACATCAACACCGAATCAGAGAGAGAAAGACAGCAACACCAAATCTGAGAGAGAGAGAGAGAGAAAGACACTGAATCTGAGAGAGAGACAGTGAATCAGAGGGAAAGAGAGAGAGACACCGAATCTGTGAGAGGGAGAGATACACAGAGACTGAGAGTGAGAGGCAGAGTCTGGGAGTGAGAGGCAGAGTCTGAGTGGGAGAGGCAGTGTCTGAGAGGGAGAGACGCAGTGTCTGAGAGAGAGAGAGATGCAGTGTCTGAGAGAGAGACACACAGAGTCTGAGAGAGAGAGAGACGCAGAGTCTGAGAGAGAGAGAGAGAGAGTGATGCAGAGTCTGAGAGAGAGAGATGCAGAGTCAGAGAGAGAGACGCAGAGTCTGAGAGAGAGAGAAAGGCGCAGAGTCTGAGTTAGAGGGAGAGATGCAGAGTCTGAGAGAGAGACGCAGAGTCTGAGAGAGAGACGCAGAGTCTGAGAGAGAGACGCAGAGTCTGAGAGAGAGAGACGCAGAGTCTGAGAGACAGATTCTGAGAGAGAAACACTGAATCTGAGAGAGAGAGAGAAGGACACAGAATCTGAGAGAGAGGAGAATCTGAGAGAGAGAATCTGAGAGAGAGAGTCTGTGAGAGAGAGGCACAGATTCTGAGAGAGGGAGAGAGACACAGAGTCTGAGAGAGAGACAGAATCTGAGAGAGAGACATCAACACCGAATCAGAGAGAGAAAGACAGCAACACCAGATCTGAGAGAGAGAGAGAGAGAAAGACACTGAATCTGAGAGAGAGACAGTGAATCAGAGGGAAAGAGAGAGAGACACCGAATCTGTGAGAGGGAGAGATACACAGAGACTGAGAGTGAGAGGCAGAGTCTGGGAGTGAGAGGCAGAGTCTGAGTGGGAGAGGCAGTGTCTGAGAGGGAGAGACGCAGTGTCTGAGAGAGAGAGAGATGCAGTGTCTGAGAGAGAGACACACAGAGTCTGAGAGAGAGAGAGACGCAGAGTCTGAGAGAGAGAGAGAGAGTGATGCAGAGTCTGAGAGAGAGAGATGCAGAGTCAGAGAGAGAGACGCAGAGTCTGAGAGAGAGAGAGAGAGACGCAGAGTCTGAGAGAGAGAGAAAGACGCAGAGTCTGAGTCTGAGAGAGAGACGCAGAGTCTGAGAGAGAGACGCAGAGTCTGAGAGAGAGACGCAGAGTCTGAGAGAGAGAGACGCAGAGTCTGAGAGACAGAATCTGAGAGAGAAACACTGAATCTGAGAGAGTGAGAGAGACAAAATCTGAGAGAGAGAGAAGGACACAGAAACTGAGAGAGAGGAGAATCTGAGAGAGAGAATCTGAGAGAGAGAGTCTGTGAGAGAGAGAGAGACACAGATTCTGAGAGAGGGAGAGAGACACAGAGTCTGAGAGAGAGACTGTATCTGAGAGAGAGAGAGACAGCAACACCGAATCAGAGAGAGAAAGACAGCAACACCAAATCTGAGAGAGGGAGAGAGAGAGACACCGAATCTGAGAGAAAGAGAGACACAGTGAATCGGAGAGAAAGAGAGAGAGACACCGAATCTGTGAGAGGGAGAGATACACAGAGACTGAGAGTGAGAGGCAGAGTCTGGGAGTGAGAGGCAGAGTCTGAGTGGGAGAGGCAGTGTCTGAGAGGGAGAGACGCAGTGTCTGAGAGAGAGAGAGAGATGCAGTGTCTGAGAGAGAGACACACAGAGTCTGAGAGAGAGAGAGACGCAGAGTCTGAGAGAGAGAGAGAGTGATGCAGAGTCTGAGAGAGAGATGCAGAGTCTGAGAGAGAGAGAGACGCAGAGTCTGAGAGAGAGAGAAAGACGCAGAGTCTGAGTTAGAGGGAGAGATGCAGAGTCTGAGAGAGAGACGCAGAGTCTGAGAGAGAGACGCAGAGTCTGAGAGAGAGACGCAGAGTCTGAGAGAGAGAGACGCAGAGTCTGAGAGACAGAATCTGAGAGAGAAACATTGAATCTGAGAGAGAGAGAAGGACACAGAACCTGAGAGAGAGGAGAATCTGAGAGAGAGAATCTGAGAGAGAGAGTCTGTGAGAGAGAGACACAGATTCTGAGAGAGGGAGAGAGACACAGAGTCTGAGAGAGAGACTGTATCTGAGAGAGAGAGAGACAGCAACACCGAATCAGAGAGAGAAAGACAGCAACACCAAATCTGAGAGAGGGAGAGAGAGACACCGAATCTGAGAGAAAGAGAGACACAGTGAATCGGAGAGAAAGAGAGAGAGACACCGAATCTGTGAGAGGGAGAGAGAGACGCAGATTCTGAGAGAGAGAGACGCAGAGTCCGGGAGAGAGAGACGCAGAGTCCGGGAGAGAGACGCAGAGTCCGGGAGAGAGACGCAGAGTCCGGGAGAGAGACGCAGAGTCCGGGAGAGAGACGCAGAGTCCGAGAGAGTGACGCAGAGTCCGAGAGAGTGACGCAGAGTCCAGGAGAGAGACGCAGAGTCCGAGAGAGAGATGCAGAGTCCGAGAGAGAGAGACAGAATCTGAGAGTGAGACAGAATCTGAGAGACACCGAATCTAAAGAGAAACTGAGAGAGACACCAAATGTAAAGAGAAACTGAGAGAGTGACACCGAATCTGAGAGATACACCAACAGCGAATCTGAGAGAGAGAGAGACACCAACAACGAATCTGAGAGAGAAAGAGACACCAAATCTGAGGGAGAGAGAGAGAGAGAGAGAGAGATACCAACACCGAATCTGAGAGAGAAAGAGAGACACCAACAACGAATCTGAGAGAGAAAGAGAGACACCATCACCGAATCTGAGAGAGAAAGAGAGACACCAACACCAAATCTGAGGGAGAGAGAGAGACCAAAAATGAGAGAAACAGAAGGACACAGAACCGGAGAGAGAGGAGAATCAGAGAGAGAGGGGATAGAATCTGAGAGAGAGAGTCTGTGAGAGAGAGACACACAGAATCTGAGAGAGGGAGAGAGACACAGAGTTTGAGAGAGAGACAGAATCTGAGAGAGAGAGAGACACCAACACCGAATCAGGGAGAGAAAGACAGCAACACCAAATCTGAGAGAGAGAGAGACACTGAATCTGAGAGAGAGAGAGAGAGAGATAAACCGAATCTGAGAGAGACACCAAATCTGAAAGAGAGAGAGAGACAAAAAATGAGAGAGAGAGGACACAGAACCTGAGAGAGAGGAGAATCGGAGAGAGAGAGGGAGAATCTGAGAGAAAGAGTCTGTGAGAGAGAAACACACATAATCTGAGAGAGGGAGAGAGACACAGAGTCTGAGAGAGAGACAGAATCTGAGAGAGAGAGAGACATCAACACCGAATCAGAGAGAGAAAGACAGCAACACCAAATCTGAGAGAGAGAGAGAGAGAAAGACACTGAATCTGAGAGACAGTGAATCAGAGAGAAAGAGAGAGAGACACCAAATCTGTGAGAGGGAGAGATACACAGAGACGGAGAGTGAGAGGCAGAGTCTGGGAGTGAGAGGCAGAGTCTGAGTGGGAGAGGCAGAGTCTTAGAAGGAGAGACGCAGTGTCTGAGAGGGAGAGACGCAGTGTCTGAGAGAGAGAGAGAGATGCAGTGTCTGAGAGAGAGACACACAGAGTCTGAGAGAGAGAGAGACGCAGAGTCTGAGAGAGAGAGAGAGTGATGCAGAGTCTGAGAGAGAGATGCAGAGTCTGAGAGAGAGAGAGACGCAGAGTCTGAGAGAGAGAGAAAGACGCAGAGTCTGAGTTAGAGGGAGAGATGCAGAGTCTGAGAGAGAGACGCAGAGTCTGAGAGAGAGACGCAGAGTCTGAGAGAGAGAGACGCAGAGTCTGAGAGACAGAATCTGAGAGAGAAACATTGAATCTGAGAGAGAGAGGACACAGAACCTGAGAGAGAGGAGAATCTGAGAGAATCTGAGAGAGAGAGTCTGTGAGAGAGAGACACAGATACTGAGAGAGGGAGAGAGACACAGAGTCTGAGAGAGAGACTGTATCTGAGAGAGAGAGAGACAGCAACACCGAATCAGAGAGAAAAAGACAGCAACACCAAATCTGAGAGAGGGAGAGAGAGAGACACGGAATCTGAGAGAAAGAGAGACACAGTGAATCGGAGAGAAAGAGAGAGAGACACCGAATCTGTGAGAGGGAGAGAGAGACGCAGAGTCTGAGAGAGAGACGCAGAGTCCGGGAGAGAGAGACGCAGAGTCCGGGAGAGAGACGCAGAGTCCGGGAGAGAGACGCAGAGGCCGGGAGAGAGACGCAGAGTCCGGGAGAGAGACGCAGAGTCCGGGAGAGAGACGCAGAGTCCGGGAGAGAGACGCAGAGTCCGAGAGAGTGACGCAGAGTCCGTGAGAGTGACGCAGAGTCCAGGAGAGAGACGCAGAGTCCGAGAGAGAGATGCAGAGTCCGAGAGAGAGAGACAGAATCTGAGAGAGAGACAGAATCTGAGAGAGAGACACCGAATCTAAAGAGAAACTGAGAGAGACACCAAATGTAAAGAGAAACTGAGAAAGTGACACCGAATCTGAGAGATACACCAACAGCGAATCTGAGAGAGAGAGAGACACCAACAACGAATCTGAGAGAGAAAGAGACACCAAATCTGAGGGAGAGAGAGAGAGAGAGAGATACCAACACCGAATCTGAGAGAGAGACAGAATCTGAGAGGCACCGAATCTAAAGAGAAACTGAGAGGGACACCTAATCTAAAAGAAACTGAGAGAGAGACACCGAATCTGAGAGAGAGAGACACCAACAGCGAATTCGAGAGAGAGAGAGACACCAACAACGAATCTGAGAGAGAAAGAGAGACACCATCACCGAATCTGAGAGAGAAAGAGAGACACCAACACCAAATGTGAGAGAGAGAGAGAGAGAAAAAATGAGAGAAACAGAAGGACACAGAACCTGAGAGAGAGGAGAATCAGAGAGAGAGGGGGAGAATCTGAGAGAGAGAGTCTGTGAGAGAGAGACACACAGAATCTGAGAGAGGGAGAGACACAGAGTTTGAGAGAGAGACAGAATCTGAGAGAGAGAGAGACACCAACACCGAATCAGGGAGAGAAAGACAGCAACACCAAATCTGAGAGAGAGAGAGACACTGAATCTGAGAGAGAGAGAGAGAGAGATAAACCGAATCTGAGAGAGACACCAAATCTGAAAGAGAGAGAGAGACAAAAAATGAGAGAGAGAGGACACAGAACCTGAGAGAGAGGAGAATCGGAGAGAGAGAGGGAGAATCTGAGAGAAAGAGACTGTGAGAGAGAAACACACATAATCTGAGAGAGGGAGAGAGACACAGAGTCTGAGAGAGAGACAGAATCTGAGAGAGAGAGAGACATCAACACCGAATCAGAGAGAGAAAGACAGCAACACCAAATCTGAGAGAGAGAGAGAGAGAAAGACACTGAATCTGAGAGAGAGAGACAGTGAATCAGAGAGAAAGAGAGAGAGACACCAAATCTGTGAGAGGGAGAGATACACAGAGACGGAGAGTGAGAGGCAGAGTCTGGGAGTGAGAGGCAGAGTCTGAGTGGGAGAGGCAGAGTCTTAGAGGGAGAGACGCAGTGTCTGAGAGGGAGAGACGCAGTGTCTGAGAGAGAGAGAGAGATGCAGTGTCTGAGAGAGAGACACACAGAGTCTGAGAGAGAGAGAGACGCAGAGTCTGAGAGAGAGAGAGAGTGATGCAGAGTCTGAGAGAGAGATGCAGAGTCTGAGAGAGAGAGAGACGCAGAGTCTGAGAGAGAGAGAAAGACGCAGAGTCTGAGTTAGAGGGAGAAATGCAGAGTCTGAGAGAGAGACGCAGAGTCTGAGAGAGAGACGCAGAGTCTGAGAGAGAGATGCAGAGTCTGAGAGAGAGAGACGCAGAGTCTGAGAGACAGAATCTGCGAGAGAAACATTGAATCTGAGAGAGAGAGGACACAGAACCTGAGAGAGAGGAGAATCTGAGAGAATCTGAGAGAGAGAGTCTGTGAGAGAGAGACACAGATTCTGAGAGAGGGAGAGAGACACAGAGTCTGAGAGAGAGACTGTATCTGAGAGAGAGAGAGACAGCAACACCGAATCAGAGAGAAAAAGACAGCAACACCAAATCTGAGAGAGGGAGAGAGAGAGACACGGAATCTGAGAGAAAGAGAGACACAGTGAATCGGAGAGAAAGAGAGAGAGACACCGAATCTGTGAGAGGGAGAGAGAGACGCAGAGTCTGAGAGAGAGACGCAGAGTCCGGGAGAGAGAGACGCAGAGTCCGGGAGAGAGACGCAGAGTCCGGGAGAGAGACGCAGAGTCCGGGAGAGAGACGCAGAGTCCGGGAGAGAGACGCAGAGTCCGGGAGAGAGACGCAGAGTCCGAGAGAGTGACGCAGAGTCCGAGAGAGTGACGCAGAGTCCAGGAGAGAGACACAGAGTCCGAGAGAGAGATGCAGAGTCCGAGAGAGAGAGACAGAATCTGAGAGAGAGACAGAATCTGAGAGACATCGAATCTAAAGAGAAACTGAGAGAGACACCAAATGTAAAGAGAAACTGAGAGAGTGACACCGAATCTGAGAGATACACCAACAGCGAATCTGAGAGAGAGAGAGAGACACCAACAACGAATCTGAGAGAGAAAGAGACACCAAATCTGAGGGAGAGAGAGAGAGAGAGAGAGAGATAGATACTAACACCGAATCTGAG
Source organism: Carcharodon carcharias (assembly GCF_017639515.1). Taxonomy (NCBI): domain Eukaryota; kingdom Metazoa; phylum Chordata; class Chondrichthyes; order Lamniformes; family Lamnidae; genus Carcharodon; species Carcharodon carcharias. The sequence goes on along the minus strand of NC_054482.1, from coordinate 61,451,921 downwards.
AGAGAGACAGAATCTGAGAGGCACCGAATCTAAAGAGAAACTGAGAGAGACACCTAATCTAAAGAGAAACTGAGAGAGAGACACGGAATCTGAGAGAGAGAGACACCAACAGCGAATTCGAGAGAGAGAGAGACACCAACAACGAATCTGAGAAAGAGAGACACCATCACCGAATCTGAGAGAGAAAGAGAGACACCAACACCAAATGTGAGAGAGAGAGAGAGACAAAAAATGAGAGAAACAGAAGGACACAGAACCTGAGAGAGAGGAGAATCAGAGAGAGAGGGGGAGAATCTGAGAGAGAGAGTCTGTGAGAGAGAGACACACAGAATCTGAGAGAGGGAGAGAGACACAGAGTTTGAGAGAGAGACAGAATCTGAGAGAGAGAGAGACACCAACACCGAATCAGGGAGAGAAAGACAGCAACACCAAATCTGAGAGAGAGAGAGAGACACTGAATCTGAGAGAAAGAGAGAGATAAACCGAATCTGAGAGAGACACCAAATCTGAAAGAGAGAGAGAGAGACAAAAAATGAGAGAGAGAGGACACAGAACCTGAGAGAGAGGAGAATCGGAGAGAGAGAGGGAGAATCTGAGAGAACGAGTCTGTGAGAGAGAAACACACATAATCTGAGAGAGGGAGAGAGACACAGAGTCTGACTGAGAGACAGAATCTGAGAGAGAGACATCAACACCGAATCAGAGAGAGAAAGACAGCAACACCAAATCTGAGAGAGAGAGAGAGAGAAAGACACTGAATCTGAGAGAGAGACAGTGAATCAGAGAGAAAGAGAGAGAGACACCGAATCTGTGAGAGGGAGAGATACACAGAGTCTGAGAGTGAGAGGCAGAGTCTGGGAGTGAGAGGCAGAGTCTGAGTGGGAGAGGCAGAGTCTTAGAGGGAGAGACGCAGTGTCTGAGAGAGAGAGACGCAGTGTCTGAGAGAGAGAGAGAGACGCAGAGTCTGAGAGAGCGAGAAAGACGCAGAGTCTGAGAGAGAGGTAGAGACGCAGAGTCTGAGAGAGAGATGCAGTGTCTGAGAGAGAGAGAGAGACGCTGAGTCTGAGAGACAGAATCTGAGAGAGAGACACTGAATCTAAGAGAGTGGGAGAGATAAAATCTGAGAGAGAGAGAGGACACAGAACCTGAGAGAGAGGAGAATCTGAGAGAGAGAATCTGAGGGAGAGAATCTGTGAGAGAGAGAGAGACACAGATTCTGAGAGAGGGAGAGAGACACAGAGTCTGAGAGAGAGACAGTATCTGAGAGAGAGAGAGACAGCAACACCGAATCAGAGAGAGAAAGACAGCAACACCAAATCTGAGAGAGGGAGAGAGAGAGACACCGAATCTGAGAGAAAGAGAGACACAGTGAATCAGAGAGAAAGAGAGACACCGAATCTAAAGAGAAACTGACAAACACCTAATCTAAAGAGAAACAGAGAGAGAAACCAAATGTGAGAGAGAGAGACACCAACAGCGAATCTGAGAGAGAGAGACACCAAAACGAATCTGAGAGAGAAAGAGACACCAACACCAAACCTGAGAGAGAGAGAGAGAGAGATACCAACACCGAATCTGAGAGAGAGATACAAACACCGAATCTGAGAGAGGGAGAGATACCAACACCGAATCTGAGAGAGAAAGAGAGACACCAACACTGAATCTGAGAGAGAAAGAGAGACACCTACACCAAATCTGAGAGAGAGAGAGAGAGACAAAAAATGAGAGAAACAGAAGGACACAGAACCTGAGAGAGAGGAGAATCAGAGAGAGAGGGGGAGAATCTGAGAGAGAGAGTCTGTGGGAGAGAGACACACAGAATCTGAGAGAGGGAGAGAGACACAGTTTGAGAGAGAGACAGAATCTGAGAGAGAGAGAGACACCAACACCGAATCAGGGAGAGAAAGACAGCAACACCAAATCTGAGAGAGAGAGACACTGAATCTGAGAGAGAGAGAGATAAACCGAATCTGAGAGAGACACCAAATCTGAAAGAGAGAGAGAGACAAAAAATGAGAGAGAGAGGACACAGAACCTGAGAGAGAGGAGAATCGGAGAGAGAGAGGGAGAATCTGAGAGAAAGAGTCTGTGAGAGAGAAACACACATAATCTGAGAGAGGGAGAGAGACACAGAGTCTGAGAGAGAGACAGAATCTGAGAGAGAGAGAGACATCAACACCGAATCAGAGAGAGAAAGACAGCAACACCAAATCTGAGAGAGAGAGAGAAAGACACTGAATCTGAGAGAGAGACAGTGAATCAGAGACAAAGAGAGAGAGACACCGAATCTGTGAGAGGGAGAGATACACAGAGACTGAGAGTGAGAGGCAGAGTCTGGGAGTGAGAGGCAGAGTCTGAGTGGGAGAGGCAGTGTCTGAGAGGGAGAGACGCAGTGTCTGAGAGAGAGAGAGATGCAGTGTCTGAGAGAGAGACACACAGAGTCTGAGAGAGAGAGAGACGCAGAGTCTGAGAGAGAGAGAGAGAGTGATGCAGAGTCTGAGAGAGAGAGATGCAGAGTCAGAGAGAGAGACGCAGAGTCTGAGAGAGAGAGAGAGAGACGCAGAGTCTGAGAGAGAGAGAAAGACGCAGAGTCTGAGTTAGAGGGAGAGACGCAGAGTCTGAGAGAGAGACGCAGAGTCTGAGAGAGAGACGCAGAGTCTGAGAGAGAGACGCAGAGTCTGAGAGACAGAATCTGAGAGAGAAACACTGAATCTGAGAGTGAGAGAGACAAAATCTGAGAGAGAGAGAAGGACACAGAAACTGAGAGAGAGGAGAATCTGAGAGAGAGAATCTGAGAGAGAGAGTCTGTGAGAGAGAGAGAGACACAGATTCTGAGAGAGGGAGAGAGACACAGAGTCTGAGAGAGAGACTGTATCTGAGAGAGAGAGAGACAGCAACACCGAATCAGAGAGAGAAAGACAGCAACACCAAATCTGAGAGAGGGAGAGAGAGAGACACCGAATCTGAGAGAAAGAGAGACACAGTGAATCGGAGAGAAAGAGAGAGAGACACCGAATCTGTGAGAGGGAGAGATACACAGAGACTGAGAGTGAGAGGCAGATTCTGGGAGTGAGAGGCAGAGTCTGAGTGGGAGAGGCAGTGTCTGAGAGGGAGAGACGCAGTGTCTGAGAGAGAGAGAGAGATGCAGTGTCTGAGAGAGAGAGACACACAGAGTCTGAGAGAGAGAGAGACGCAGAGTCTGAGAGAGAGAGAGTGATGCAGAGTCTGAGAGAGAGATGCAGAGTCTGAGAGAGAGAGAGACGCAGAGTCTGAGAGAGAGAGAAAGACGCAGAGTCTGAGTTAGAGGGAGAGATGCAGAGTCTGAGAGAGAGACGCAGAGTCTGAGAGAGAGACGCAGAGTCTGAGAGAGAGACGCAGAGTCTGAGAGAGAGACGCAGAGTCTGAGAGAGAGAGACGCAGAGTCTGAGAGACAGAATCTGAGAGAGAAACATTGAATCTGAGAGAGAGAGAAGGACACAGAACCTGAGAGAGAGGAGAATCTGAGAGAGAGAATCTGAGAGAGAGAGTCTGTGAGAGAGAGACACAGATTCTGAGAGAGGGAGAGAGACACAGAGTCTGAGAGAGAGACTGTATCTGAGAGAGAGAGAGAGACAGCAACACCGAATCAGAGAGAGAAAGACAGCAACACCAAATCTGAGAGAGGGAGAGAGAGAGACACCGAATCTGAGAGAAAGAGAGACACAGTGAATCGGAGAGAAAGAGAGAGAGACACCGAATCTGTGAGAGGGAGAGAGAGACGCAGATTCTGAGAGAGAGACGCAGAGTCCGGGAGAGAGAGACGCAGAGTCCGGGAGAGAGACGCAGAGTCCGGGAGAGAGACGCAGAGTCCGGGAGAGAGACGCAGAGTCCGGGAGAGAGACGCAGAGTCCGGGAGAGAGACGCAGAGTCCGAGAGAGTGACGCAGAGTCCAGGAGAGAGACGCAGAGTCCGAGAGAGAGATGCAGAGTCCGAGAGAGAGAGACAGAATCTGAGAGTGAGACAGAATCTGAGAGACACCGAATCTAAAGAGAAACTGAGAGAGACACCAAATGTAAAGAGAAACTGAGAGAGTGACACCGAATCTGAGAGATACACCAACAGCGAATCTGAGAGAGAGAGAGACACCAACAACGAATCTGAGAGAGAAAGAGACACCAAATCTGAGGGAGAGAGAGAGAGAGAGAGAGATACCAACACCGAATCTGAGAGAGAAAGAGAGACACCAACAACGAATCTGAGAGAGAAAGAGAGACACCATCACCGAATCTGAGAGAGAAAGAGAGACACCAACACCAAATCTGAGGGAGAGAGAGAGACCAAAAATGAGAGAAACAGAAGGACACAGAACCGGAGAGAGAGGAGAATCAGAGAGAGAGGGGATAGAATCTGAGAGAGAGAGTCTGTGAGAGAGAGACACACAGAATCTGAGAGAGGGAGAGAGACACAGAGTTTGAGAGAGAGACAGAATCTGAGAGAGAGAGAGACACCAACACCGAATCAGGGAGAGAAAGACAGCAACACCAAATCTGAGAGAGAGAGAGACACTGAATCTGAGAGAGAGAGAGAGAGAGATAAACCGAATCTGAGAGAGACACCAAATCTGAAAGAGAGAGAGAGACAAAAAATGAGAGAGAGAGGACACAGAACCTGAGAGAGAGGAGAATCGGAGAGAGAGAGGGAGAATCTGAGAGAAAGAGTCTGTGAGAGAGAAACACACATAATCTGAGAGAGGGAGAGAGACACAGAGTCTGAGAGAGAGACAGAATCTGAGAGAGAGAGAGACATCAACACCGAATCAGAGAGAGAAAGACAGCAACACCAAATCTGAGAGAGAGAGAGAGAGAAAGACACTGAATCTGAGAGAGAGACAGTGAATCAGAGAGAAAGAGAGAGAGACACCAAATCTGTGAGAGGGAGAGATACACAGAGACGGAGAGTGAGAGGCAGAGTCTGGGAGTGAGAGGCAGAGTCTGAGTGGGAGAGGCAGAGTCTTAGAGGGAGAGACGCAGTGTCTGAGAGGGAGAGACGCAGTGTCTGAGAGAGAGAGAGAGATGCAGTGTCTGAGAGAGAGACACACAGAGTCTGAGAGAGAGAGAGACGCAGAGTCTGAGAGAGAGAGAGAGTGATGCGGAGTCTGAGAGAGAGATGCAGAGTCTGAGAGAGAGAGAGACGCAGAGTCTGAGAGAGAGAGAAAGACGCAGAGTCTGAGTTAGAGGGAGAGATGCAGAGTCTGAGAGAGAGACGCAGAGTCTGAGAGAGAGACGCAGAGTCTGAGAGAGAGAGACGCAGAGTCTGAGAGACAGAATCTGAGAGAGAAACATTGAATCTGAGAGAGAGAGGACACAGAACCTGAGAGAGAGGAGAATCTGAGAGAATCTGAGAGAGAGAGTCTGTGAGAGAGAGACACAGATACTGAGAGAGGGAGAGAGACACAGAGTCTGAGAGAGAGACTGTATCTGAGAGAGAGAGACAGCAACACCGAATCAGAGAGAAAAAGACAGCAACACCAAATCTGAGAGAGGGAGAGAGAGAGACACGGAATCTGAGAGAAAGAGAGACACAGTGAATCGGAGAGAAAGAGAGAGAGACACCGAATCTGTGAGAGGGAGAGAGAGACGCAGAGTCTGAGAGAGAGACGCAGAGTCCGGGAGAGAGAGACGCAGAGTCCGGGAGAGAGACGCAGAGTCCGGGAGAGAGACGCAGAGTCCGGGAGAGAGACGCAGAGTCCGAGAGAGTGACGCAGAGTCCGAGAGAGAGATGCAGAGTCCGAGAGAGAGAGACAGAATCTGAGAGAGAGACAGAATCTGAGAGACACCGAATCTAAAGAGAAACTGAGAGAGACACCAAATGTAAAGAGAAACTGAGAGAGTGACACCGAATCTGAGAGATACACCAACAGTCAATCTGAGAGAGAGAGAGACACCAACAACGAATCTGAGAGAGAAAGAGACACCAAATCTGAGGGAGAGAGAGAGAGAGAGAGAGAGAGAGAGATACCAACACCGAATCTGAGAGAGAGACAGAATCTGAGAGGCACCGAATCTAAAGAGAAACTGAGAGAGACACCTAATCTAAAGAGAAACTGAGAGAGAGACACCGAATCTGAGAGAGAGAGACACCAACAGCGAATTCGAGAGAGAGAGAGACACCAACAACGAATCTGAGAGAGAAAGAGAGACACCATCACCGAATCTGAGAAAGAGAGACACCAACACCAAATGTGAGAGAGAGAGAGAGACAAAAAATGAGAGAAACAGAAGGACACAGAACCTGAGAGAGAGGAGAATCAGAGAGAGAGGGGGAGAATCTGAGAGAGAGAGTCTGTGAGAGAGAGACACACAGAATCTGAGAGAGGGAGCGAGACACAGAGTTTGAGAGAGAGACAGAATCTGAGAGAGAGAGAGACACCAACACCGAATCAGGGAGAGAAAGACAGCAACACCAAATCTGAGAGAGAGAGAGACACTGAATCTGAGAGAGAGAGAGAGATAAACCGAATCTGAGAGAGACACCAAATCTGAAAGAGAGAGAGAGACAAAAAATGAGAGAGAGAGGACACAGAACCTGAGAGAGAGGAGAATCGGAGAGAGAGAGGGAGAATCTGAGAGAACGAGTCTGTGAGAGAGAAACACACATAATCTGAGAGAGGGAGAGAGACACAGAGTCTGAGAGAGAGACAGAATCTGAGAGAGAGAGAGACATCAACACCGAATCAGAGAGAGAAAGACAGCAACACCAAATCTGAGAGAGGGAAAGAGAGAGACACGGAATCTGAGAGAAAGAGAGACACAGTGAATCGGAGAGAAAGAGAGAGAGACACCGAATTTGTGAGAGGGAGATATACTCAGAGACTGAGAGTGAGAGGCAGAGTCTGGGAGTGAGAGGCAGAGTCTGAGTGGGAGAGGCAGTGTCTGAGAGGGAGAGACGCAGTGTCTGAGAGAGAGAGAGAGATGCAGTGTCTGAGAGAGAGACACACAGAGTCTGAGAGAGAGAGAGACGCAGAGTCTGAGAGAGAGAGAGCGTGATGCAGAGTCTGAGAGAGATGCAGAGTCTGAGAGAGAGAGAAAGACGCAGAGTCTGATTTAGAGGGAGAGACCCAGAGTCTGAGAGAGAGACCCAGAGTCTGAGAGAGAGACGCAGAGTCTGAGAGAAAGAGACGCAGAGTCTGAGAGACAGAATCTGAGAGAGAAACACTGAATCTGAGAGAGAGAGAGAAGGACACAGAACCTGAGAGAGAGGAGAATCTGAGAGAGAGGAGAATCTGAGAGAGAGAATCTGAGAGAGAGCGTCTGTGAGAGAGAGACACAGATTCTGAGAGAGGGGGAGAGACACAGAGTCTGAGAGAGAGACTGTATCTGAGAGAGAGAGAGACAGCAACACCGAATCAGAGAGAGAAAGACAGCAACACCAAATCTGAGAGAGGGAGAGAGAGAGACACCGAATCTGAGAGAAAGAGAGACACAGTGAATCGGAGAGAAAGAGAGAGAGACACCGAATCTGTGAGAGGGAGAGAGAGACGCAGAGTCTGAGAGAGAGACGCAGAGTCCGGGAGAGAGAGACGCAGAGTCCGGGAGAGAGAGACGCAGAGTCCGGGAGAGAGAGACGCAGAGTCCGGGAGAGAGACGCAGAGTCCGGGACAGACATGCAGAGTCCGGGAGAGAGACGCAGAGTCCGGGAGAGAGACGCAGAGTCCGGGAGAGTGACGCAGAGTCCGAGAGAGTGACGCAGAGTCCAGGAGAGAGACGCAGAGTCCGAGAGAGAGATGCAGAGTCCGAGAGAGAGAGACAGAATCTGAGAGAGAGACAGAATCTGAGAGAGAGACACCGAATCTAAAGAGAAACTGAGAGAGACACCAAATGTAAAGAGAAACTGAGAAAGTGACACCGAATCTGAGAGATACACCAACAGCGAATCTGAGAGAGAGAGAGAGACACCAACAACGAATCTGAGAGAGAAAGAGACACCAAATCTGAGGGAGAGAGAGAGAGAGAGAGATACCAACACCGAATCTGAGAGAGAGACAGAATCTGAGAGGCACCGAATCTAAAGAGAAACTGAGAGAGACACCTAATCTAAAGAGAAACTGAGAGAGAGACACCGAATCTGAGAGAGAGAGACACCAACAGCGAATCCGAGAGAGAGAGAGACACCAACAACGAATCTGAGAGAGAAAGAGAGACACCATCACCGAATCTGAGAGAGAAAGAGAGACACCAACACCAAATGTGAGAGAGAGAGAAAGACAAAAAATGAGAGAAACAGAAGGACACAGAACCTGAGAGAGAGGAGAATCAGAGAGAGAGTGGGAGAATCTGAGAGAGAGAGTCTGTGAGAGAGAGACACACAGAATCTGAGAGAGGGAGAGAGACACAGAGTTTGAGAGAGAGACAGAATCTGAGAGAGAGAGAGACACCAACACCGAATCAGGGAGAGAAAGACAGCAACACCAAATCTGAGAGAGAGAGAGACACTGAATCTGAGAGAGAGAGAGAGAGAGATAAACCGAATCTGAGAGAGACACCAAATCTGAAAGAGAGAGAGAGACAAAAAATGAGAGAGAGGACACAGAACCTGAGAGAGAGGAGAATCGGAGAGAGGGAGAATCTGAGAGAAAGAGTCTGTGAGAGAGAAACACACATAATCTGAGAGAGGGAGAGAGACACAGAGTCTGAGAGAGAGACAGAATCTGAGAGAGAGAGAGACATCAACACCGAATCATAGAGAGAAATACAGCAACACCAAATCTGAGAGAGAGAGAGAGAGAAAGACACTGAATCTGAGAGAGAGACAGTGAATCAGAGAGAAAGAGAGAGAGACACCTAATCTGTGAGAGGGAGAGATACACAGAGACTGAGAGTGAGAGGCAGAGTCTGGGAGTGAGAGGCAGAGTCTGAGTGGGAGAGGCAGAGTCTTAGAGGGAGAGACGCAGTGTCTGAGAGGGAGAGACGCAGTGTCTGAGAGAGAGAGAGAGATGCAGTGTCTGAGAGAGAGACACACAGAGTCTGAGAGAGAGAGAGAGAGACGCAGAGTCTGAGAGAGAGAGAGAGTGATGCAGAGTCTGAGAGAGAGATGCAGAGTCTGAGAGAGAGAGACACAGAGTCTGAGAGAGACAGACGCAGAGTCTGAGTTAGAGGGAGAGATGCAGAGTCTGAGAGAGAGACGCAGAGTCTGAGAGAGAGACGCAGAGTCTGAGAGAGTGAGACGCAGAGTCTGAGACACAGAATCTGAGAGAGAAACATTGAATCTGAGAGAGAGAGAAGGACACAGAACCTGAGAGAGAGGAGAATCTGAGAGAGAGAATCTGATAGAGAGAGTCTGTGAGAGAGAGACACAGATTCTGAGAGAGGGAGAGAGACACAGAGTCTGAGAGAGAGAGACTGTATCTGAGAGAGAGAGAGACAGCAACACCGAATCAGAGAGAGAAAGACAGCAACACCAAATCTGAGAGAGGGAGAGAGAGAGACACCGAATCTGAGAGAAAGAGAGACACAGTGAATCGGAGAGAAAGAGAGAGAGACACCGAATCTGTGAGAGGGAGAGAGAGACGCAGAGTCTGAGAGAGAGACGCAGAGTCCGGGAGAGAGAGACGCAGAGTCCGGGAGAGAGACGCAGAGTCCGGGAGAGAGACGCAGTGTCTGAGAGAGAGAGACGCAGTGTCTGAGAGAGAGAGAGAGACGCAGAGTCTGAGAGAGCGAGAAAGACGCAGGGTCTGAGAGAGAGGTAGAGACGCAGAGTCTGAGAGAGAGATGCAGTGTCTGAGAGAGAGAGAGACGCTGAGTCTGAGAGACAGAATCTGAGAGAGAGACACTGAATCTAAGAGAGTGGGAGAGATAAAATCTGAGAGAGAGAGAGGACACAGAACCTGAGAGAGAGGAGAATCTGAGAGAGAGAATCTGAGGGAGAGAATCTGTGAGAGAGAGAGAGACGCCATCACTGAATCAGAGAAAGACAGCAACACCAAATCTGAGAGAGAGAGAGAAAGACACTGAATCTGAGAGAGAGACAGTGAATCAGAGAAAGAGAGAGAGACACCGAATCTGTAAGAGGGAGAGATACACAGAGTCTGAGAGTGAAAGGCAGAGTCTGGGAGTGAGTGGCAGAGTCTGAGTGGGAGAGGCAGTGTCTTAGAGGGAGAGACGCAGTGTCTGAGAGAGAGAGACGCAGTGTCTGAGAGAGAGAGAGAGACGCAGAGTCTGAGAGAGAGAGAAAGACGCAGAGTCTGAGAGAGAGGTAGAGACGCAGAGTCTGAGAGAGAGATGCAGAGTCTGAGAGAGAGAGAGACGCAGAGTCTGAGAGACAGAATCTGAGAGATAGACACTGAATCTGAGAGAGTGAGAGAGACAAAATCTGAGAGAGAGAGAGGACACAGAACCTGAGAGAGGAGAATCTGAGAGAGAGCATCTGAGGGAGAGAATCTGTGAGAGAGAGAGAGACACAGATTCTGAGAGAGGGAGAGAGACACAGAGTCTGAGAGAGAGACAGTATCTGAGAGAGAGAGAGACAGCAACACCGAATCAGAGAGAGAAAGACAGCAACACCAAATCTGAGAGAGGGAGAGAGAGAGACACCGAATCTGAGAGAAAGACACAGTGAATCGGAGAGAAAGAGAGAGAGACACCGAATCTAAAGAGAAACTGAGAAACACCTAATCTAAAGAGAAACAGAGAGAGAAACCGAATCTGAGAGAGAGAGACACCAACAGCGAATCTGAGAGAGAGAGACACCAAAACGAATCTGAGAGAGAAAGAGACACCAACACCAAACCTGAGAGAGAGAGAGAGAGAGAGAGATACCTACACCGAATCTGAGAGAGAGAGAGATACCAACACCGAATCTGAGAGAGAAAGAGAGACACCAACACCGAATCTGAGAGAGAAAGAGAGACACCTACACCAAATCTGAGAGAGAGAGAGAGAGAGAGACAAAAAATGAGAGAAACAGAAGGACACAGAACCTGAGAGAGAGGAGAATCAGAGAGGGGGAGAATCTGAGAGATAGAGTCTGTGAGAGAGAGACACACAGAATCTGAGAGAGGGAGAGAGACACAGTTTGAGAGAGAGACAGAATCTGAGAGAGAGAGAGACACCAACACCGAATCAGGGAGAGAAAGACAGCAACACCAAATCTGAGAGAGAGAGAGACACTGAATCTGAGAGAGAGAGAGAGATAAACCGAATCTGAGAGACACCAAATCTGAAAGAGAGAGAGAGACAAAAAATGAGAGAGAGAGGACATAGAACCTGAGAGAGAGGAGAATCGGAGAGAGAGAGGGAGAATCTGAGAGAAAGAGTCTGTGAGAGAGAAACACACATAATCTGAGAGAGGGAGAGAGACACAGAGTCTGAGAGAGAGAGAGACATCAACACCGAATCAGAGAGAGAAAGACAGCAACACCAAATCTGAGAGAGAGAGAGAGAGAAAGACACTGAATCTGAGAGAGAGACAGTGAATCAGAGAGAAAGAGAGAGAGACACCGAATCTGTGAGAGGGAGAGATACACAGAGACTGAGAGTGAGAGGCAGAGTCTGGGAGTGAGAGGCAGAGTCTGGGAGTGAGAGGCAGAGTCTGAGTGGGAGAAGCAGTGTCTGAGAGGGAGAGACGCAGTGTCTGAGAGAGAGAGAGACGCAGAGTCTGAGAGAGAGAGAAAGACGCAGAGTCTGAGTTAGAGGGAGAGACGCAGAGTCTGAGAGAGAGACGCAGAGTCTGAGAGAGAGACGCAGAATCTGAGAGAGAGAGACGCAGAGTCTGAGAGACAGAATCTGAGAGAGAAACACTGAATCTGAGAGAGTGAGAGAGACAAAATCTGAGAGAGAGAGGACACAGAAACTGAGAGGAGAATCTGAGAGAGAGAATCTGAGAGAGAGAGTCTGTGAGAGAGAGTGACACAGATTCTGAGAGAGGGAGAGAGACACAGAGTCTGAGAGAGAGACTGTATCTGAGAGAGAGACAGCAACACCGAATCAGAGAGAGAAAGACAGCAACACCAAATCTGAGAGAGGGAAAGAGAGAGACACGGAATCTGAGAGAAAGAGAGACACAGTGAATCGGAGAGAAAGAGAGAGAGACACCGAATCTGTGAGAGGGAGAGATACACAGAGACTGAGAGTGAGAGGCAGAGTCTGGGAGTGAGAGGCAGAGTCTGAGTGGGAGAGGCAGTGTCTGAGAGGGAGAGAGGTAGTGTCTGAGAGAGAGAGAGAGAGATGCAGTGTCTGAGAGAGAGACACACAGAGTCTGAGAGAGAGAGAGACGCAGAGTCTGAGAGAGAGAGCGTGATGCAGAGTCTGAGAGAGAGATGCAGAGTCTGAGAGAGAGAGAGAGACGCAGAGTCTGAGAGAGAGAGAAAGACGCAGAGTCTGAGTTAGCGGGAGAGATGCAGAGTCTGAGAGAGAGAAGCAGAGTCTGAGAGAGAGACGCAGAGTCTGAGAGAGAGAGACGCAGAGTCTGAGAGACAGATTCTGAGAGAGAAACACTGAATCTGAGAGAGAGAGAGAAGGACACAGAATCTGAGAGAGAGGAGAATCTGAGAGAGAGAATCTGAGAGAGAGAGTCTGTGAGAGAGAGACACACAGAATCTGAGAGAGGGAGAGAGACACAGAGTCTGAGAGAGAGACAGAATCTGAGAGAGAGAGAGACAGCAACACCGAATCAGGGAGAGAAAGACAGCAACACCAAATCTGAGAGAGGGAGAGAGAGAGACACCGAATCTGAGAGAAAGAGAGACACAGTGAATCGGAGAGAAAGAGAGAGAGACACCGAATCTGTGAGAGGGAGAGAGAGACGCAGAGTCTGAGAGAGAGACGCAGAGTCCGGGAGAGAGAGACGCAGAGTCCGGGAGAGAGAGACGCAGAGTCCGGGAGAGAGAGACGCAGAGTCCTGGAGAGAGACGCAGAGTCCGGGAGAGAGACGCAGAGTCCGAGAGAGTGACGCAGAGTCCGAGAGAGTGACGCAGAGTCCAGGAGAGAGAGGCAGAGTCCGAGAGAGAGATGCAGAGTCCGAGAGAGAGAGACAGAATCTGAGAGAGAGACACCGAATCTAAAGAGAAACTTAGAGAGACACCAAATGTAAAGAGGAACTGAGAGAGTGACACCGAATCTGAGAGATACACCAACAGCAAATCTGAGAGAGAGAGAGACACCAACAACGAATCTGAGAGAGAAAGAGACACCAAATCTGAGGGAGAGAGAGAGAGAGATACCAACACCGAATCTGAGAGAGAGACAGAATCTGAGAGGCACCGAATCTAAAGAGAAACTGAGAGAGACACCTAATCTAAAGAGAAACTGAGAGAGAGACACCGAATCTGAGAGAGAGAGACACCAACAGCGAATTCGAGAGAGAGAGAGACACCAACAACGAATCTGAGAGAGAGAGACACCACCACCGAATCTGAGAGAGAAAGAGTGACACCAACACCAAATCTGAGAGAGAGAGAGATACCAACCCTGAATCTGAGAGTGAGAGATACCAACACCGAATCTGAGAGAGAAAGAGAGACACCAACACCGAATCTGAGAGAGAGAAAGAGACAAAAAATGAGAGTGAGAGAAGGACACAGAACCTGAGAGAGAGGAGAATCGGAGAGACAGAGGGAGAATCTGAGAGAGAGAGTCTGAGAGAGAGACACACAGAATCTGAGAGAGGGAGACAGACAGAATCTGAGAGAGAGAGAGACACCAACACCGAATCAGGGAGAGAAAGACAGCAACACCAAATCTGAGAAAGAGAGAGGCACTGAATCTGAGAGAGAGAGAGAGAAACCGAATCTGAGAGAGACACCAAATCTGAAAGATAGAGAGAGACAAAAAATGAGAGAGAGAGAAGGACACAGAACCTAAGAGAGAGGGGAATCGGAGAGAGAGGGAGAATTTGAGAGAACGAGTCTGTGAGAGAGAGACACACCTAATCTGAGAGAGGGAGAGAGACACAGAGTCTGAGAGAGAGACAGAATCTGAGAGAGAGAGAGACGCCATCACTGAATCAGAGAGAGAAAGACAGCAACACCAAATCTGAGAGAGAGAGAGAACGACACTGAATCTGAGAGAGAGACAGTGAATCAGAGAAAGAGAGAGAGACACCGAATCTGTAAGAGGGAGAGATACACAGAGTCTGAGAGTGAAAGGCAGAGTCTGGGAGTGAGTGGCAGAGTCTGAGTGGGAGAGGCAGTGTCTTAGAGGGAGAGACGCAGTGTCTGAGAGAGAGAGACGCAGTGTCTGAGAGAGAGAGAGAGACGCAGAGTCTGAGAGAGAGAGAAAGACGCAGAGTCTGAGAGAGAGGTAGAGACGCAGAGTCTGAGAGAGAGATGCAGAGTCTGAGAGAGAGAGAGACGCAGAGTCTGAGAGACAGAATCTGAGAGATAGACACTGAATCTAAGAGAGTGGGAGAGACAAAATCTGAGAGAGAGAGAGGACACAGAACCTGAGAGAGGAGAATCTGAGAGAGAGCATCTGAGGGAGAGAATCTGTGAGAGAGAGAGAGACACAGATTCTGAGAGAGGGAGAGAGACACAGAGTCTGAGAGAGAGACAGTATCTGAGAGAGAGAGAGACAGCAACACCGAATCAGAGAGAGAAAGACAGCAACACCAAATCTGAGAGAGGGAGAGAGAGAGACACCGAATCTGAGAGAAAGAGAGACACAGTGAATCGGAGAGAAAGAGAGAGACACCGAATGTGTGAGAGGGAGAGAGAGACGCAGAGTCTGAGAGAGAGACGCAGAGTCCGAGAGAGAGAGAGACGCAGAGTCCGAGAGAGGGAGACGCAGAGTCCGGGAGAGAGACGCAGAGTCCGGGAGAGAGACGCAGAGTCCAGGAGAGAGACGCAGTGTCCGGGAGAGTGACGCAGAGTCCGGGAGAGTGACGCAGAGTCCGGGAGAGAGACGCATAGTCCAGGAGAGAGACGCAGAGTCCAAGAGAGAGATGCAGAGTCCGAGAGAGAGAGACAGAATCTGAGAGAGACAGAATCTGAGAGAGAGACACCGAATCTAAAGAGAAACTGAGAGAGACACCTAATCTAAAGAGAAACTTAGAGAGAGACACCGAATCTGAGAGAGAGAGAGAGATAGAATTTCAGAGAGAGAGAGAGTGAGAGAGACAGAGAGAGACACACAGCATCTGAGAGAGGGAGTGAGACACTGAATCTGAGAGAGAGAGAGAGAGAGAAAAACCGAATCTGAGAGAGACAGCAAATCTGAGAGAGAGAGACAAAAAATGAGAGCGAGAAGGACACAGAACCTGAGAGAGAGGAGAATCAGAGAGAGTGAGGGAGAATCTGAGAGAGAGAGGGTCTGTGAGAGAGAGACACACAGAATCTGAGAGAGGGAGAGAGACACAGAGTCTGAGAGAGAGACACAGAGTCTGAGAGAGAGAGAGACACCAACACCGAATCAGAGAAAGACGGCAATACCAAATCTGAGAGAGAGAGAGAGAGACACTGAATCTGAGAAAGAGAGAGAGAAACCGAATCTGAGAGAGACACCAAATCTGAAAGAGAGAGAGAGGACACAGAACCTAAGAGAGAGGAGAATCGGAGAGGTAGAGGGAGAATCTGAGAGAAAGAGTCTGTGAGAGAGAGATACACAGAATCTGAGAGAGGGAGAGAGACACGGAGTCTGAGAGAGAGACAGAATCAGAGAGAGAGAGAGACACCAACACCGAATCAGAGACAGAAAGACAGCAACACCAAATCTGAGAGAGACACTGCATCTGAGAGAGAGAGAGAAAGGCAGTGAATCAGAGAGAAAGAGAGAGAGAGACACCGAATCTGTGAGAGGGAGAGAGACGCAGCATCTGAGAGGGAGAGGCTGAGTCTGAGAGGGAGAGACGCAGTGTCTGAGAGAGAGACGCAGTGTCTGAGAGAGAGAGAGACGCAGTGTCTGAGAGAGGGAGACGCAGTGTCTGAGAGAGAGAGACGCAGAGTCTGAGAGAGAGCGATGCAGAGTCTGAGAGAGAGAGAGAGATGCAGAGTCTGAGAGAGAGGGACGCGAGTCTGAGAGAGAGATGCAGTATCTGAGAGAGAGAGACGCAGAGTCTGAGAGAGAGGGAGAGACGCAGAGTTTGAGAGAGAGGGAGAGACGCAGAGTCTGAGAGAGAGAGACGCAGAGTCTGAGAGAGAGACGCAGAGTCTGCGAGAGAGACGCAGAGTCTGAGAGAGAGAGACGCAGAGTCTGAGAGAGAGACAGAATCTGAGAGAGACACCGAATCTAAAGAGAAACTGAGAGAGACACTGAATCTGAGAGAGAGAGACACCGAATCTGAGACAGAAAGAGAGACACCAACACCAAATCTGAGAGAGAGAGACACCAACACCAAATCTGAGAGAGAGAGAGACCCCAACACCAAACCTGAGAGAAAGAGAAACTGACACCGAACCTGAGAGAGAGAGACACCAAATCTGAGAGAGTGAGAGAGACAAAATCTGAGAGAGAGAGAGAAGGACACAGAACCTGAGAGAGAGGAGAATCTGAGAGAGAGAATCTGAGAGAGAGAGTCTGTGAGAGAGAGAGACACACAGATTCTGAGAGAGAGAGAGAGACACAGAGTCTGAGAGAGAGACAGAATCTGAGAGAGAGAGAGACACCAACACCGAATCAGAGAAAGACAGCAACACCAAATCTGAGAGACAGAGACACCGAATCTGGGAGAGAGGGAGACACAGTGAATCGGAGAGAAAGAGAGAGAGACACCGAATCTGTGAGAGGGAGAGAGACGCAGTGTCTGAGAGAGAGAGAGACGCAGAGTCCGAGAGAGAGAGAGAGAGACGCAGAGTCTGAGAGAGAGAGACGCAGAGTCCGAGAGAGAGAGAGTGAGACGCAGAGTCCGAGAGAGAGAGAGAGACGCAGAGTCTGAGCGAGAGAGAGAGACGCAGAGTCCGAGAGAGAGAGAGACGCAGAGTCCGAGAGAGAGAGACGCAGAGTCCGAGAGAGAGAGACGCAGAGTCCGAGAGAGTGAGACGCCAAGTCCGAGAGAGTGAGACGCAGAGTCCGAGAGAGTGAGACGCAGAGTCCGAGAGAGAGACAGAATCTGAGAGAGGGACACCGAATCTAAAGAGAAACTGAGAAACACCTAATCTAAAGAGAAACAGAGAGAGACACCGAATCAGAGAGAGAGAGACACCAAAACGAATCTGAGAGAGAATGAGACACCAACACCAAATCTGAGAGAGAGATACAAACACCGAATCTGAGAGAGAGAGAGATACCAACACCGAATCTGAGAGAGAGAGAGATAGCAACACCGAATCTGAGAGAGAAAGAGAGACACCAACACCGAATCTGAGAGAGAATGAGAGACACCAATACCAAATCTGTGAGAAGGAGAAGCAGACACCGAATTAGAGAGAGAGAGAAAAACCGAATCTGAGAGAGAGCCACCGGATCTGAGAGAGAGACAGAATCTGAGAGAGAGAGAGACATCAACACCGAATCAGAGAGACAAAGACAGCAACACCAAATCTGAGAGAGAGAGAGAGAGAAAGACACTGAATCTGAGAGAGAGAGACAGTGAATCAGAGAGAAAGAGAGAGAGACACCGAATCTGTGAGAGGGAGAGATACACAGAGACTGAGAGTGAGAGGCAGAGTCTGGGAGTGAGAGGCAGAGTCTGAGTGGGAGAGGCAGTGTCTGAGAGGGAGAGACGCAGTGTCTGAGAGAGAGAGATGCAGTGTCTGAGAGAGAGAGACACACAGAGTCTGAGAGAGAGAGAGAGACGCAGAGTCTGAGAGAGAGAGAGAGACGCAGAGTCTGAGAGAGAGAAAGACGCAGAGTCTGAGTTAGAGGGAGAGACGCAGAGTCTGAGAGAGAGACGCAGAGTCTGAGAGAGAGACGCAGAGTCTGAGAGAGAGAGACGCAGAGTCTGAGAGACAGAATCTGAGAGAGAAACACTGAATCTGAGAGAGTGAGAGAGACAAAATCTGAGAGAGAGAGAGAAGGACACAGAACCTGAGAGAGAGGAGAATCTGAGAGAGAGAATCTGAGAGAGAGAGTCTGTGAGAGAGAGACACAGATTCTGAGAGAGGGAGAGAGACACAGAGTCTGAGAGAGAGACTGTATCTGAGAGAGAGAGAGACAGCAACACCGAATCAGAGAGAGAAAGACAGCAACACCAAATCTGAGAGAGGGAGAGAGAGAGACACCGAATCTGAGAGAAAGAGAGACACAGTGAATCGGAGAGAAAGAGAGAGAGACACCGAATCTGTGAGAGGGAGAGAGAGACGCAGAGTCTGAGAGAGAGACGCAGAGTCCGGGAGAGAGACGCAGAGTCCGGGAGAGAGACGCAGAGTTCGGGAGAGAGACGCAGAGTCGGGGAGAGAGACGCAGAGTCCGAGAGAGTGACGCAGAGTCCAGGAGAGAGACGCAGAGTCCGAGAGACAGATGCAGAGTCCGAGAGAGAGAGACAGAATCTGAGAGAGAGACAGATCTGAGAGAGAGACACCGAATCTAAAGAGAAACTGAGAGAGACATCAAATGTAAAGAGAAACTGAGAGAGTGACACCGAATCTGAGAGATACAACAACAGCGAATCTGAGAGAGAGAGAGACACCAACACCGAATCTGAGAGTGAGAGATACCAACACCGAATCTGAGAGAGAAAGAGAGACACCAACACCGAATCTGAGAGAGAAAGAGAGACACCTACACCAAATCTGAGAGAGAGAGAGAGAGAGACAAAAAATGAGAGAAACAGAAGGACACAGAACCTGAGAGAGAGGAGAATCAGAGAGAGAGGGGGAGAATCTGAGAGAGAGAGTCTGTGAGAGAGAGACACACAGAATCTGAGAGAGGGAGAGAGACACAGTTTGAGAGAGAGACAGAATCTGAGAGAGAGAGAGACACCAACACCGAATCAGGGAGAGAAAGACAGCAACACCAAATCTGAGAGAGAGAGAGACACTGAATCTGAGAGAGAGAGAGAGAGAGATAAACCGAATCTGAGAGAGACACCAAATCTGAAAGAGAGAGAGACAAAAAATGAGAGAGAGAGGACATAGAACCTGAGAGAGAGGAGAATCGGAGAGAGAGAGGGAGAATCTGAGAGAAAGAGTCTGTGAGAGAGAAACACACATAATCTGAGAGAGGGAGAGAGACACAGAGTCTGAGAGAGAGAGAGACATCAACACCGAATCAGAGAGAGAAAGACAGCAACACCAAATCTGAGAGAGAGAGAGAGAAAGACACTGAATCTGAGAGAGAGACAGTGAATCAGAGAGAAAGAGAGAGAGACACCGAATCTGTGAGAGGGAGAGATACACAGAGACTGAGAGTGAGAGGCAGAGTCTGGGAGTGAGAGGCAGAGTCTGAGTGGGAGAGGCAGTGTCTGAGAGGGCGAGACACAGTGTCTGAGAGAGAGAGAGACGCAGTGTCTGAGAGAGAGACACACAGAGTCTGAGAGAGAGAGAGAGACGTAGAGTCTGAGAGAGAGAGAAAGACGCAGAGTCTGAGTTAGAGGGAGAGACGCAGAGTCTGAGAGAGAGACGCAGAGTCTGAGAGAGAGACGCAGAGTCTGAGAGAGAAAGACGCAGAGTCTGAGAGACAGAATCTGAGAGAGAAACACTGAATCTGAGAGAGTGAGAGAGACAAAATCTGAGAGAGAGAGGACACAGAAACTGAGAGAGAGGAGAATCTGAGAGAGAGAATCTGAGAGAGAGAGTCTGTGAGAGAGAGAGAGACACAGATTCTGAGAGAGGGAGAGAGACACAGAGTCTGAGAGAGAGACTGTATCTGAGAGAGAGAGAGACAGCAATACCGAATCAGAGAGAGAAAGACAGCAACACCAAATCTGAGAGAGGGAAAGAGAGAGACACGGAATCTGAGAGAAAGAGAGACACAGTGAATCGGAGAGAAAGAGAGAGAGACACCGAATCTGTGAGAGGGAGAGATACACAGAGACTGAGAGTGAGAGGCAGAGTCTGGGAGTGAGAGGCAGAGTCTGAGTGGGAGAGGCAGTGTCTGAGAGGGAGAGACGCAGTGTCTGAGAGAGAGAGAGAGATGCAGTGTCTGAGAGAGACACACAGAGTCTGAGAGAGAGAGAGACGCAGAGTCTGAGAGAGAGAGCGTGATGCAGAGTCTGAGAGAGAGATGCAGAGTCTGAGAGAGAGAGAGAGACGCAGAGTCTGAGAGAGAGAAAGACGCAGAGTCTGAGTTAGAGGGAGAGATGCAGAGTCTGAGAGAGAGACGCAGAGTCTGAGAGAGAGACGCAGAGTCTGAGAGAGAGACGCAGAGTCTGAGAGAGAGAGACGCAGAGTCTGAGAGACAGATTCTGAGAGAGAAACACTGAATCTGAGAGAGAGAGAGAAGGACACAGAATCTGAGAGAGGAGAATCTGAGAGAGAGAATCTGAGAGAGTCTGTGAGAGAGAGGCACAGATTCTGAGAGAGGGAGAGAGACACAGAGTCTGAGAGAGAGACTGTATCTGAGAGAGAGAGAGACAGCAACACCGAATCAGAGAGAGAAAGACAGCAACACCAAATCTGAGAGAGGGAGAGAGAGAGACACCGAATCTGAGAGAAAGAGAGACACAGTGAATCGGAGAGAAAGAGAGAGAGACACCGAATCTGTGAGAGGGAGAGAGAGACGCAGAGTCTGAGAGAGAGATGCAGAGTCCGGGAGAGAGAGACGCAGAGTCCGGGAGAGAGAGACGCAGAGTCCGGGAGAGAGACGCAGAGTCTGGGAGAGAGACGCAGAGTCCGAGAGAGTGACGCAGAGTCCGAGAGAGTGACGCAGAGTCCAGGAGAGAGATGCAGAGTCCGAGAGAGAGATGCAGAGTCCGAGAGAGAGAGACAGAATCTGAGAGAGAGACAGAATCTGAGAGAGAGACACCGAATCTAAAGAGAAACTTAGAGAGGCACCAAATGTAAAGAGGAACTGGGAGAGTGACACCGAATCTGAGAGATACACCAACAGCGAATCTGAGAGAGAGAGAGACACCAACAACGAATCTGAGAGAGAAAGAGACACCAAATCTGAGGGAGAGAGAGAGAGAGAGAGAGATACCAACACCGAATCTGAGAGAGAGACAGAATCTGAGAGGCACCGAATCTAAAGAGAAACTGAGAGAGACACCTAATCTAAAGAGAAACTGAGAGAGAGACACCGAATCTGAGAGAGAGAGACACCAACAGCGAATTCGAGAGAGAGAGAGACACCAACAACGAATCTGAGAGAGAGAGACACCATCACCGAATCTGAGAGAGAAAGAGCGACACCAACACCAAATCTGAGAGAGAGAGAGATACCAACCCTGAATCTGAGAGTGAGAGATACCAACACCGAATCTGAGAGAGAAAGAGAGACACCAACACCGAATCTGAGAGAGAGAAAGAGACAAAAAATGAGAGTGAGAGAAGGACACAGAACCTGAGAGAGAGGAGAATCGGAGAGACAGAGGGAGAATCTGAGAGAGAGAGTCTGAGAGAGAGAGACACAGAATCTGAGAGAGGGAGACAGACAGAATCTGAGAGAGAGAGAGACACCAACACCGAATCAGGGAGAGAAAGACAGCAACACCAAATCTGAGAAAGAGAGAGGCACTGAATCTGAGAGAGAGAGAGAGAAACCGAATCTGAGAGAGACACCAAATCTGAAAGATAGAGAGAGACAAAAAATGAGAGAGAGAGAAGGACACAGAACCTAAGAGAGAGGAGAATCGGAGAGAGAGGGAGAATTTGAGAGAACGAGTCTGTGAGAGAGAGACACACCTAATCTGAGAGAGGGAGAGAGACACAGAGTCTGAGAGAGAGACAGAATCTGAGAGAGAGAGAGACGCCATCACTGAATCAGAGAGAGAAAGACAGCAACACCAAATCTGAGAGAGAGAGAGAAAGACACTGAATCTGAGAGAGAGACAGTGAATCAGAGAAAGAGAGAGAGACACCGAATCTGTAAGAGGGAGAGATACACAGAGTCTGAGAGTGAGAGGCAGAGTCTGGGAGTGAGTGGCAGAGTCTGAGTGGGAGAGGCAGTGTCTTAGAGGGAGAGACGCAGTGTCTGAGAGAGAGAGACGCAGTGTCTGAGAGAGAGAGAGAGACGCAGAGTCTGAGAGAGAGAGAAAGACGCAGAGTCTGAGAGAGAGGTAGAGACGCAGAGTCTGAGAGAGATGCAGAGTCTGAGAGAGAGAGAGACGCAGAGTCTGAGAGACAGAATCTGAGAGATAGACACTGAATCTAAGAGAGTGGGAGAGACAAAATCTGAGAGAGAGAGAGGACACAGAACCTGAGAGAGGAGAATCTGAGAGAGAGCATCTGAGGGAGAGAATCTGTGAGAGAGAGAGAGACACAGATTCTGAGAGAGGGAGAGAGACACAGAGTCTGAGAGAGAGACTGTATCTGAGAGAGAGAGAGACAGCAACACCGAATCAGAGAGAGAAAGACAGCAACACCAAATCTGAGAGAGGGAGAGAGAGAGACACCGAATCTGAGAGAAAGAGAGACACAGTGAATCGGAGAGAAAGAGAGAGACACCGAATGTGTGAGAGGGAGAGAGAGACGCAGAGTCTGAGAGAGAGACGCAGAGTCCGAGAGAGAGAGAGACGCAGAGTCCGAGAGAGAGAGACGCAGAGTCCGGGAGAGTGACGCAGAGTCCGGGAGAGAGACGCAGAGTCCGGGAGAGAGACGCAGTGTCCGGGAGAGTGACGCAGAGTCCGGGAGAGTGACGCAGTGTCCGGGAGAGAGACGCATAGTCCAGGAGAGAGACGCAGAGTCCAAGAGAGAGATGCAGAGTCTGAGAGAGAGAGACAGAATCTGAGAGAGAGACAGAATCTGAGAGAGAGACACCGAATCTAAAGAGAAACTGAGAGAGACACCTAATCTAAAGAGAAACTTAGAGAGAGACACCGAATCTGAGAGAGAGAGTGAGAGATAGAATTTCAGAGAGAGAGAGAGTGAGAGAGACAGAGAGACACACAGCATCTGAGAGAGGGAGTGAGACACTGAATCTGAGAGAGAGAGAGAGAGAAAAACCGAATCTGAGAGAGACAGCAAATCTGAGAGAGAGAGACAAAAAATGAGAGCGAGAAGGACACAGAACCTGAGAGAGAGGAGAATCGGAGAGAGTGAGGGAGAATCTGAGAGAGAGAGAGTCTGTGAGAGAGAGACACACAGAATCTGAGAGAGGGAGAGAGACACAGAGTCTGAGAGAGAGACACAGAGTCTGAGAGAGAGAGAGACACCAACACCGAATCAGAGAAAGACGGCAATACCAAATCTGAGAGAGAGAGAGAGAGACACTGAATCTGAGAAAGAGAGAGAGAAACCGAATCTGAGAGAGACACCAAATCTGAAAGAGAGAGAGAGGACACAGAACCTAAGAGAGAGGAGAATCGGAGAGGTAGAGGGAGAATCTGAGAGAAAGAGTCTGTGAGAGAGAGATACACAGAATCTGAGAGAGGGAGAGAGACACGGAGTCTGAGAGAGAGACAGAATCAGAGAGAGAGAGAGACACCAACACCAAATCAGAGAGAGAAAGACAGCAACACCAAATCTGAGAGAGAGAGACACTGCATCTGAGAGAGAGAGAGAAAGGCAGTGAATCAGAGAGAAAGAGAGAGAGAGACACCGAATCTGTGAGAGGGAGAGAGACGCAGTGTCTGAGAGAGAGACGCAGTGTCTGAGAGAGAGAGAGACGCAGTGTCTGAGAGAGGGAGACGCAGTGTCTGAGAGAGAGAGACGCAGAGTCTGAGAGAGAGCGATGCAGAGTCTGAGAGAGAGAGAGAGATGCAGAGTCTGAGAGAGAGGGACGCGAGTCTGAGAGAGAGAGATGCAGTATCTGAGAGAGAGAGACGCAGAGTCTGAGAGAGAGGGAGAGACGCAGAGTCTGAGAGAGAGGGAGAGACGCAGAGTTTGAGAGAGAGGGAGAGACGCAGAGTCTGAGAGGGAGAGACGCAGAGTCTGAGAGAGAGAGACGCAGAGTCTGAGAGAGAGACGCAGAGTCTGCGAGAGAGACGCAGAGTCTGAGAGAGAGAGACGCAGAGTCTGAGAGAGAGACAGAATCTGAGAGAGACACCGAATCTAAAGAGAAACTGAGAGAGACACTGAATCTGAGAGAGAGAGACACCGAATCTGAGACAGAAAGAGAGACACCAACACCAAATCTGAGAGAGAGAGACACCAACACCAAATCTGAGAGAGAGAGAGACCCCAACACCAAACCTGAGAGAAAGAGAAACTGACACCGAACCTGAGAGAGAGAGACACCAAATCTGAGAGAGTGAGAGAGACAAAATCTGAGAGAGAGAGAGAAGGACACAGAACCTGAGAGAGAGGAGAATCTGAGAGAGAGAATCTGAGAGAGAGAGTCTGTGAGAGAGAGAGACACACAGATTCTGAGAGAGAGAGAGAGACACAGAGTCTGAGAGAGAGACAGAATCTGAGAGAGAGAGAGACACCAACACCGAATCAGAGAAAGACAGCAACACCAAATCTGAGAGACAGAGACACCGAATCTGGGAGAGAAAGAGACACAGTGAATCGGAGAGAAAGAGAGAGAGACACCGAATCTGTGAGAGGGAGAGAGACGCAGTGTCTGAGAGAGAGAGACGCAGAGTCCGAGAGAGAGAGAGAGAGACGCAGAGTCCGAGAGAGAGAGACGCAGAGTCCGAGAGAGAGAGACGCAGAGTCCGAGAGAGAGAGAGACGCAGAGTCCGAGAGAGAGAGAGAGAGACGCAGAGTCTGAGCGAGAGAGAGAGACGCAGAGTCCGAGAGAGAGAGACGCAGAGTCCGAGAGAGAGAGACGCAGAGTCCGAGAGAGAGAGACGCAGAGTCCGAGAGAGTGAGACGCCAAGTCCGAGAGAGTGAGACGCAGAGTCCGAGAGAGTGAGACGCAGAGTCCGAGAGAGAGACAGAATCTGAGAGAGGGACACCGAATCTAAAGAGAAACTGAGAAACACCTAATCTAAAGAGAAACAGAGAGAGACACCGAATCAGAGAGAGAGAGACACCAAAACGAATCTGAGAGAGAATGAGACACCAACACCAAATCTGAGAGAGAGATACAAACACCGAATCTGAGAGAGAGAGAGATACCAACACCGAATCTGAGAGAGAGAGATAGCAACACCGAATCTGAGAGAGAAAGAGAGACACCAACACCGAATCTGAGAGAGAATGAGAGACACCAATACCAAATCTGTGAGAAGGAGAAGCAGACACCGAATTAGAGAGAGAGAGAAAAACCGAATCTGAGAGAGAGCCACCGGATCTGAGAGAAAGACAGAATCTGAGAGAGAGAGAGACATCAACACCGAATCAGAGAGACAAAGACAGCAACACCAAATCTGAGAGAGAGAGAGAGAGAAAGACACTGAATCTGAGAGAGAGAGACAGTGAATCAGAGAGAAAGAGAGAGAGACACCGAATCTGTGAGAGGGAGAGATACACAGAGACTGAGAGTGAGAGGCAGAGTCTGGGAGTGAGAGGCAGAGTCTGAGTGGGAGAGGCAGTGTCTGAGAGGGAGAGACGCAGTGTCTGAGAGAGAGAGATGCAGTGTCTGAGAGAGAGACACACAGAGTCTGAGAGAGAGAGAGAGACGCAGAGTCTGAGAGAGAGAGAGAGACGCAGAGTCTGAGAGAGAGAAAGACGCAGAGTCTGAGTTAGAGGGAGAGACGCAGAGTCTGAGAGAGAGACGCAGAGTCTGAGAGAGAGACGCAGAGTCTGAGAGAGAGAGACGCAGAGTCTGAGAGACAGAATCTGAGAGAGAAACACTGAATCTGAGAGAGTGAGAGAGACAAAATCTGAGAGAGAGAGAGAAGGACACAGAACCTGAGAGAGAGGAGAATCTGAGAGAGAGAATCTGAGAGAGAGAGTCTGTGAGAGAGAGACACAGATTCTGAGAGAGAGACTGTATCTGAGAGAGAGAGAGACAGCAACACCGAATCAGAGAGAGAAAGACAGCAACACCAAATCTGAGAGAGGGAGAGAGAGAGACACCGAATCTGAGAGAAAGAGAGAGACAGTGAATCGGAGAGAAAGAGAGAGAGACACCGAATGTGTGAGAGGGAGAGAGAGACGCAGAGTC
This sequence comes from Carcharodon carcharias, assembly GCF_017639515.1. Taxonomy (NCBI): domain Eukaryota; kingdom Metazoa; phylum Chordata; class Chondrichthyes; order Lamniformes; family Lamnidae; genus Carcharodon; species Carcharodon carcharias. The sequence continues at coordinate 61,425,921 of NC_054482.1, read as the reverse complement.
TGAGAGAGAGACGCAGAGTCCGGGAGAGAGACGCAGAGTCCGGGAGAGAGACGCAGAGTCCGGGAGAGAGACGCAGAGTCCGGGAGAGAGACGCAGAGTCGGGGAGAGAGACGCCGAGTCCGAGAGAGTGACGCAGAGTCCGAGAGACAGATGCAGAGTCCGAGAGAGAGAGACAGAATCTGAGAGAGAGGCAGAATCTGAGAGAGAGACACCGAATCTAAAGAGAAACTGAGAGAGACATCAAATGTAAAGAGAAACTGAGAGAGTGACACCGAATCTGAGAGATACAACAACAGCGAATCTGAGAGAGAGAGAGACACCAACACCGAATCTGAGAGAGAGAGAGATACCAACACCGAATCTGAGAGAGAAAGAGAGACACCAACACCGAATCTGAGAGAGAAAGAGAGACACCTACACCAAATCTGAGAGAGAGAGAGAGAGACAAAAAATGAGAGAAACAGAAGGACACAGAACCTGAGAGAGAGGAGAATCAGAGAGGGGGAGAATCTGAGAGATAGAGTCTGTGAGAGAGAGACACACAGAATCTGAGAGAGGGAGAGAGACACAGTTTGAGAGAGAGACAGAATCTGAGAGAGAGAGAGAGACACCAACACCGAATCAGGGAGAGAAAGACAGCAACACCAAATCTGAGAGAGAGAGAGACACTGAATCTGAGAGAGAGAGAGAGAGAGATAAACCGAATCTGAGAGAGACACCAAATCTGAGAGAGAGAGACAAAAAATGAGAGAGAGAGGACATAGAAGCTGAGAGAGAGGAGAATCGGAGAGAGAGAGGGAGAATCTGAGAGAAAGAGTCTGTGAGAGAGAAACACACATAATCTGAGAGAGGGAGAGAGACACAGAGTCTGAGAGAGAGAGAGACATCAACACCGAATCAGAGAGAGAAAGACAGCAACACCAAATCTGAGAGAGAGAGAGAGAGAAAGACACTGAATCTGAGAGAGAGACAGTGAATCAGAGAGAAAGAGAGAGAGACACCGAATCTGTGAGAGGGAGAGATACACAGAGACTGAGAGTGAGAGGCAGAGTCTGGGAGTGAGAGGCAGAGTCTGAGTGGGAGAGGCAGTGTCTGAGAGGGAGAGACGCAGTGTCTGAGAGAGAGAGAGATGCAGTGTCTGAGAGAGAGACACACAGAGTCTGAGAGAGAGAGAGACGCAGAGTCTGAGAGAGAGAGCGTGATGCAGAGTCTGAGAGAGAGATGCAGAGTCTGAGAGAGAGAGAGAGACGCAGAGTCTGAGAGAGAGAGAAAGACGCAGAGTCTGAGTTAGAGGGAGAGATGCAGAGTCTGAGAGAGAGACGCAGAGTCTGAGAGAGAGACGCAGAGTCTGAGAGAGAGAGACGCAGAGTCTGAGAGACAGATTCTGAGAGAGAAACACTGAATCTGAGAGAGAGAGAGAAGGACACAGAATCTGAGAGAGAGGAGAATCTGAGAGAGAGAATCTGAGAGAGAGAGTCTGTGAGAGAGAGGCACAGATTCTGAGAGAGGGAGAGAGACACAGAGTCTGAGAGAGAGACTGTATCTGAGAGAGAGAGAGACAGCAACACCGAATCAGAGAGAGAAAGACAGCAACACCAAATCTGAGAGAGGGAGAGAGAGAGACACCGAATCTGAGAGAAAGAGAGACACAGTGAATCGGAGAGAAAGAGAGAGAGACACCGAATCTGTGAGAGGGAGAGAGAGAGACGCAGAGTCTGAGAGAGAGACGCAGAGTCCGGGAGAGAGAGACGCAGAGTCCGGGAGAGAGAGACGCAGAGTCCGGGAGAGAGAGACGCAGAGTCCGGGAGAGAGACGCAGAGTCCGGGAGAGAGACGCAGAGTCCGAGAGAGTGATGCAGAGTCCGAGAGAGTGACGCAGAGTCCAGGAGAGAGACGCAGAGTCCGAGAGAGAGATGCAGAGTCCGAGAGAGAGAGACAGAATCTGAGAGAGAGACAGAATCTGAGAGAGAGACACCGAATCTAAAGAGAAACTTAGAGAGACACCAAATGTAAAGAGGAACTGAGAGAGTGACACCGAATCTGAGAGATACACCAACAGCGAATCTGAGAGAGAGAGAGACACCAACAACGAATCTGAGAGAGAAAGAGACACCAAATCTGAGGGAGAGAGAGAGAGAGAGAGATACCAACACCGAATCTGAGAGAGAGACAGAATCTGAGAGGCACCGAATCTAAAGAGAAACTGAGAGAGACACCTAATCTAAAGAGAAACTGAGAGAGAGACACCGAATCTGAGAGAGAGAGACACCAACAGCGAATTCGAGAGAGAGAGAGACACCAACAACGAATCTGAGAGAGAGAGACACCATCACCGAATCTGAGAGAGAAAGAGCGACACCAACACCAAATCTGAGAGAGAGAGAGATACCAACCCTGAATCTGAGAGTGAGAGATACCAACACCGAATCTGAGAGAGAAAGAGAGACACCAACACCGAATCTGAGAGAGAGAAAGAGACAAAAAATGAGAGTGAGAGAAGGACACAGAACCTGAGAGAGAGGAGAATCGGAGAGACAGAGGGAGAATCTGAGAGAGAGAGTCTGAGAGAGAGACACACAGAATCTGAGAGAGGGAGACAGACAGAATCTGAGAGAGAGAGAGACACCAACACCGAATCAGGGAGAGAAAGACAGCAACACCAAATCTGAGAAAGAGAGAGGCACTGAATCTGAGAGAGAGAGAGAGAAACCGAATCTGAGAGAGACACCAAATCTGAAAGATAGAGAGAGACAAAAAATGAGAGAGAGAGAAGGACACAGAACCTAAGAGAGAGGGGAATCGGAGAGAGAGGGAGAATTTGAGAGAACGAGTCTGTGAGAGAGAGACACACCTAATCTGAGAGAGGGAGAGAGACACAGAGTCTGAGAGAGAGACAGAATCTGAGAGAGAGAGAGACGCCATCACTGAATCAGAGAGAGAAAGACAGCAACACCAAATCTGAGAGAGAGAGAGAACGACACTGAATCTGAGAGAGAGACAGTGAATCAGAGAAAGAGAGAGAGACACCGAATCTGTAAGAGGGAGAGATACACAGAGTCTGAGAGTGAGAGGCAGAGTCTGGGAGTGAGTGGCAGAGTCTGAGTGGGAGAGGCAGTGTCTTAGAGGGAGAGACGCAGTGTCTGAGAGAGAGAGACGCAGTGTCTGAGAGAGAGAGAGAGACGCAGAGTCTGAGAGAGAGAGAAAGACGCAGAGTCTGAGAGAGAGGTAGAGACGCAGAGTCTGAGAGAGAGATGCAGAGTCTGAGAGAGAGAGAGACGCAGAGTCTGAGAGACAGAATCTGAGAGATAGACACTGAATCTAAGAGAGTGGGAGAGACAAAATCTGAGAGAGAGAGAGGACACAGAACCTGAGAGAGGAGAATCTGAGAGAGAGCATCTGAGGGAGAGAATCTGTGAGAGAGAGAGAGACACAGATTCTGAGAGAGGGAGAGAGACACAGAGTCTGAGAGAGAGACTGTATCTGAGAGAGAGAGAGACAGCAACACCGAATCAGAGAGAGAAAGACAGCAACACCAAATCTGAGAGAGGGAGAGAGAGAGACACCGAATCTGAGAGAAAGAGACACACAGTGAATCGGAGAGAAAGAGACACCGAATGTGTGAGAGGGAGAGAGAGACGCAGAGTCTGAGAGAGAGACGCAGAGTCCGAGAGAGAGAGAGACGCAGAGTCCGAGAGAGAGAGACGCAGAGTCCGGGAGAGAGACGCAGAGTCCGGGAGAGAGACGCAGAGTCCGGGAGAGAGACGCAGTGTCCGGGAGAGTGACGCAGAGTCCGGGAGAGTGACGCAGAGTCCGGGAGAGAGACGCATAGTCCAGGAGAGAGACGCAGAGTCCAAGAGAGAGATGCAGAGTCCGAGAGAGAGAGACAGAATCTGAGAGAGAGACAGAATCTGAGAGAGAGACACCGAATCTAAAGAGAAACTGAGAGAGACACCTAATCTAAAGAGAAACCTAGAGAGAGACACCGAATCTGAGAGATGAGAGAGAGATAGAATTTCAGAGAGAGAGAGAGTGAGAGAGACAGAGAGAGACACACAGCATCTGAGAGAGGGAGTGAGACACTGAATCTGAGAGAGAGAGAGAGAGAAAAACCGAATCTGAGAGAGACAGCAAATCTGAGAGAGAGAGACAAAAAATGAGAGCGAGAAGGACACAGAACCTGAGAGAGAGGAGAATCGGAGAGAGTGAGGGAGAATCTGAGAGAGAGAGAGTCTGTGAGAGAGAGACACACAGAATCTGAGAGAGGGAGAGAGACACAGAGTCTGAGAGAGAGACACAGAGTCTGAGAGAGAGAGAGACACCAACACCGAATCAGAGAAAGACGGCAATACCAAATCTGAGAGAGAGAGAGAGAGACACTGAATCTGAGAAAGAGAGAGAGAAACCGAATCTGAGAGAGACACCAAATCTGAAAGAGAGAGAGAGGACACAGAACCTAAGAGAGAGGAGAATCGGAGAGGTAGAGGGAGAATCTGAGAGAAAGAGTCTGTGAGAGAGAGATACACAGAATCTGAGAGAGGGAGAGAGACACGGAGTCTGAGAGAGAGACAGAATCAGAGAGAGAGAGAGACACCAACACCGAATCAGAGAGAGAAAGACAGCAACACCAAATCTGAGAGAGAGAGACACTGCATCTGAGAGAGAGAGAGAAAGGCAGTGAATCAGAGAGAAAGAGAGAGAGAGACACCGAATCTGTGAGAGGGAGAGAGACGCAGCATCTGAGAGGGAGAGGCTGAGTCTGAGAGGGAGAGACGCAGTGTCTGAGAGAGAGACGCAGTGTCTGAGAGAGAGAGACGCAGTGTCTGAGAGAGGGAGACGCAGTGTCTGAGAGAGAGAGACGCAGAGTCTGAGAGAGAGCGATGCAGAGTCTGAGAGAGAGAGAGAGATGCAGAGTCTGAGAGAGAGGGACGCGAGTCTGAGAGAGAGAGATGCAGTATCTGAGAGAGAGAGACGCAGAGTCTGAGAGAGAGGGAGAGACGCAGAGTTTGAGAGAGAGGGAGAGACGCAGAGTCTGAGAGAGAGAGACGCAGAGTCTGAGAGAGAGACGCAGAGTCTGAGAGAGAGACAGAATCTGAGAGAGACACCGAATCTAAAGAGAAACTGAGAGAGACACTGAATCTGAGAGAGAGAGACACCGAATCTGAGACAGAAAGAGAGACACCAACACCAAATCTGAGAGAGAGAGACACCAACACCAAATCTGAGAGAGAGAGAGACCCCAACACCAAACCTGAGAGAAAGAGAAACTGACACCGAACCTGAGAGAGAGAGACACCAAATCTGAGAGAGTGAGAGAGACAAAATCTGAGAGAGAGAGAGAAGGACACAGAACCTGAGAGAGAGGAGAATCTGAGAGAATCTGAGAGAGAGAGTCTGAGAGAGAGAGACACACAGATTCTGAGAGAGAGAGAGAGACACAGAGTCTGAGAGAGAGACAGAATCTGAGAGAGAGAGAGACACCAACACCGAATCAGAGAAAGACAGCAACACCAAATCTGAGAGACAGAGACACCGAATCTGGGAGAGAGGGAGACACAGTAAATCGGAGAGAAAGAGAGAGAGACACCGAATCTGTGAGAGGGAGAGAGACGCAGTGTCTGAGAGAGAGAGACGCAGAGTCCGAGAGAGAGAGAGACGCAGAGTCCGAGAGAGAGAGACGCAGAGTCCGAGAGAGAGAGACGCAGAGTCCGAGAGAGAGAGAGAGACGCAGAGTCTGAGCGAGAGAGAGAGACGCAGAGTCCGAGAGAGTGAGACGCCAAGTCTGAGAGAGTGAGACGCAGAGTCCGAGAGAGTGAGACGCAGAGTCCGAGAGAGAGACAGAATCTGAGAGAGGGACACCGAATCTAAAGAGAAACTGAGAAACACCTAATCTAAAGAGAAACAGAGAGAGACACCGAATCAGAGAGAGAGAGACACCAAAACGAATCTGAGAGAGAATGAGACACCAACACCAAATCTGAGAGAGAGATACAAACACCGAATCTGAGAGAGAGAGAGATACCAACACCGAATCTGAGAGAGAGAGAGATAGCAACACCGAATCTGAGAGAGAAAGAGAGACACCAACACCGAATCTGAGAGAGAATGAGAGACACCAATACCAAATCTGTGAGAAGGAGAAGCAGACACCGAATTAGAGAGAGAGAGAAAAACCGAATCTGAGAGAGAGCCACCGGATCTGAGAGAGAGACAGAATCTGAGAGAGAGAGAGACATCAACACCGAATCAGAGAGACAAAGACAGCAACACCAAATCTGAGAGAGAGAGAGAAAGACACTGAATCTGAGAGAGAGAGACAGTGAATCAGAGAGAAAGAGAGAGAGACACCGAATCTGTGAGAGGGAGAGATACACAGAGACTGAGAGTGAGAGGCAGAGTCTGGGAGTGAGAGGCAGAGTCTGAGTGGGAGAGGCAGTGTCTGAGAGGGAGAGACGCAGTGTCTGAGAGAGAGACACACAGAGTCTGAGAGAGAGAGAGAGACGCAGAGTCTGAGAGAGAGAGAAAGACGCAGAGTCTGAGTTAGAGGGAGAGACGCAGAGTCTGAGAGAGAGACGCAGAGTCTGAGAGAGAGAGACGCAGAGTCTGAGAGACAGAATCTGAGAGAGAAACACTGAATCTGAGAGAGTGAGAGAGACAAAATCTGAGAGAGAGAGAGGACACAGAACCTGAGAGAGAGGAGAATCTGAGAGAGAGAATCTGAGAGAGAGAGTCTGTGAGAGAGAGACACAGATTCTGAGAGAGGGAGAGAGACACAGAGTCTGAGAGAGAGACTGTATCTGAGAGAGAGAGAGACAGCAACACCGAATCAGAGAGAGAAAGACAGCAACACCAAATCTGAGAGAGGGAGAGAGAGAGACACCGAATCTGAGAGAAAGAGAGACACAGTGAATCGGAGAGAAAGAGAGAGAGACACCGAATCTGTGAGAGGGAGAGAGAGACGCAGAGTCTGAGAGAGAGACGCAGAGTCCGGGAGAGAGACGCAGAGTCCGGGAGAGAGACGCAGAGTCCGGGAGAGAGACGCAGAGTCCGGGAGAGAGACGCAGAGTCCGGGAGAGAGACGCAGAGTCCGGGAGAGAGACGCAGAGTCGGGGAGAGAGACGCAGAGTCCGAGAGAGTGACGCAGAGTCCAGGAGAGAGACGCAGAGTCCGAGAGACAGATGCAGAGTCCGAGAGAGAGAGACAGAATCTGAGAGAGAGACAGAATCTGAGAGAGAGACACCGAATCTAAAGAGAAACTGAGAGAGACATCAAATGTAAAGAGAAACTGAGAGAGTGACACCGAATCTGAGAGATACAACAACAGCGAATCTGAGAGAGAGAGAGACACCAACACCGAATCTGAGAGAGAGAGAGATACCAACACCGAATCTGAGAGAGAAAGAGAGACACCAACACCGAATCTGAGAGAGAAAGAGAGACACCTACACCAAATCTGAGAGAGAGAGAGAGAGACAAAAAATGAGAGAAACAGAAGGACACAGAATCTGAGAGAGAGGAGAATCAGAGAGGGGGAGAATCTGAGAGATAGAGTCTGTGAGAGAGAGACACACAGAATCTGAGAGAGGGAGAGAGACACAGTTTGAGAGAGAGACAGGATCTGAGAGAGAGAGAGACACCAACACCGAATCAGGGAGAGAAAGACAGCAACACCAAATCTGAGAGAGAGAGAGACACTGAATCTGAGAGAGAGAGAGAGAGAGATAAACCGAATCTGAGAGAGACACCAAATCTGAAAGAGAGAGAGAGACAAAAAATGAGAGAGAGAGGACATAGAAGCTGAGAGAGAGGAGAATCGGAGAGAGAGAGGGAGAATCTGAGAGAAAGAGTCTGTGAGAGAGAAACACACATAATCTGAGAGAGGGAGAGAGACACAGAGTCTGAGAGAGAGAGAGACATCAACACCGAATCAGAGAGAGAAAGACAGCAACACCAAATCTGAGAGAGAGAGAGAGAGAAAGACACTGAATCTGAGAGAGAGACAGTGAATCAGAGAGAAAGAGAGAGAGACACCGAATCTGTGAGAGGGAGAGATACACAGAGACTGAGAGTGAGAGGCAGAGTCTGGGAGTGAGAGGCAGAGTCTGAGTGGGAGAGGCAGTGTCTGAGAGGGAGAGACGCAGTGTGTGAGAGAGAGAGAGATGCAGTGTCTGAGAGAGAGATACACAGAGTCTGAGAGGGAGAACGACGCAGAGTCTGAGAGAGAGAGAGAGTGATGCAGAGTCTGAGAGAGAGAGATGCAGAGTCTGAGAGAGAGGGAGACGCAGAGTCTGAGAGAGAGAGAGACGCAGAGTCTGAGAGAGAAAGACGCTGAGTCTGAGTTAGAGGGAGAGACGCAGAGTCTGAGAGAGAGGCGCAGAGTCTGAGAGAGAGACGCAGAGTCTGAGAGAGAGACGCAGAGTCTGAGAGAGAGAGACGCAGAGTCTGAGAGACAGAATCTGAGAGAGAAACACTGGATCTGAGAGAGTGAGAGAGACAAAATCTGAGAGAGAGAGAGAAGGACACAGAACCTGAGAGAGAGGAGAATCTGAGAGAGAGAATCTGAGAGAGAGAGTCTGTGAGAGAGAGACACAGATTCTGAGAGAGGGAGAGAGACACAGAGTCTGAGAGAGAGACTGTATCTGAGAGAGAGAGAGACAGCAACACCGAATCAGAGAGAGAAAGACAGCAACACCAAATCTGAGAGAGGGAGAGAGAGAGACACCGAATCTGAGAGAACGAGAGACACAGTGAATCAGAGAGAAAGAGAGACACAGTGAATCGGAGAGAAAGAGAGAGAGACACCGAATCTGTGAGAGGGAGAGAGAGACGCGGAGTCTGAGAGAGAGACGCAGAGTCCGGGAGAGAGAGACGCAGAGTCCGGGAGAGAGAGACGCAGAGTCCGGGAGAGAGACGCAGAGTCCGGGAGAGAGACGCAGAGTCCGGGAGAGAGACGCAGAGTCCGAGAGAGTGACGCAGAGTCCGAGAGAGTGACGCAGAGTCCAGGAGAGAGACGCAGAGTCCGAGAGAGAGATGCAGAGTCCGAGAGAGAGAGACAGAATCTGAGAGAGAGACAGAATCTGAGAGAGAGACACCGAATCTAAAGAGAAACTTAGAGAGACACCAAATGTAAAGAGGAACTGAGAGAGTGACACCGAATCTGAGAGATACACCAACAGCGAATCTGAGAGAGAGAGAGACACCAACAGCGAATCTGAGAGAGAAAGAGACACCAAATCTGAGGGAGAGAGAGAGAGAGAGAGATACCAACACCGAATCTGAGAGAGAGACAGAATCTGAGAGGCACCGAATCTAAAGAGAAACTGAGAGAGACACCTAATCTAAAGAGAAACTGAGAGAGAGACACCGAATCTGAGAGAGAGAGACACCAACAGCGAATTCGAGAGAGAGAGAGAGACACCAACAACGAATCTGAGAGAGAGAAACACCATCACCGAATCTGAGAGAGAAAGAGCGACACCAACACCAAATCTGAGAGAGAGAGAGATACCAACCCTGAATCTGAGAGTGAGAGATACCAACACCGAATCTGAGAGAGAAAGAGAGACACCAACACCGAATCTGAGAGAGAGAAAGAGACAAAAAATGAGAGTGAGAGAAGGACACAGAACCTGAGAGAGAGGAGAATCGGAGAGACAGAGGGAGAATCTGAGAGAGAGAGTCTGAGAGAGAGACACACAGAATCTGAGAGAGGGAGACAGACAGAATCTGAGAGAGAGAGAGACACCAACACCGAATCAGGGAGAGAAAGACAGCAACACCAAATCTGAGAAAGAGAGAGGCACTGAATCTGAGAGAGAGAGAGAGAAACCGAATCTGAGAGAGACACCAAATCTGAAAGATAGAGAGAGACAAAAAATGAGAGAGAGAGAAGGACACAGAACCTAAGAGAGAGGAGAATCGGAGAGAGAGGGAGAATTTGAGAGAACGAGTCTGTGAGAGAGAGAGACACACCTAATCTGAGAGAGGGAGAGAGACACAGAGTCTGAGAGAGAGACAGAATCTGAGAGAGAGAGAGACGCCATCACTGAATCAGAGAGAGAAAGACAGCAACACCAAATCTGAGAGAGAGAGAGAAAGACACTGAATCTGAGAGAGAGACAGTGAATCAGAGAAAGAGAGAGAGACACCGAATCTGTAAGAGGGAGAGATACACAGAGTCTGAGAGTGAGAGGCAGGGTCTGGGAGTGAGTGGCAGAGTCTGAGTGGGAGATGCAGTGTCTTAGAGGGAGAGACGCAGTGTCTGAGAGAGAGAGACGCAGTGTCTGAGAGAGAGAGAGAGACGCAGAGTCTGAGAGAGAGAGAAAGACGCAGAGTCTGAGAGAGAGGTAGAGACGCAGAGTCTGAGAGAGAGATGCAGAGTCTGAGAGAGAGAGAGACGCAGAGTCTGAGAGACAGAATCTGAGAGATAGACACTGAATCTAAGAGAGTGGGAGAGACAAAATCTGAGAGAGAGAGAGGACACAGAACCTGAGAGAGGAGAATCTGAGAGAGAGCATCTGAGGGAGAGAATCTGTGAGAGAGAGAGAGACACAGATTCTGAGAGAGGGAGAGAGACACAGAGTCTGAGAGAGAGACTGTATCTGAGAGAGAGAGAGACAGCAACACCGAATCAGAGAGAGAAAGACAGCAACACCAAATCTGAGAGAGGGAGAGAGAGAGACACCGAATCTGAGAGAGAGAGACACAGTGAATCGGAGAGAAAGAGAGAGACACCGAATGTGTGAGAGGGAGAGAGAGACGCAGAGTCTGAGAGAGAGACGCAGAGTCCGAGAGAGAGAGAGACGCAGAGTCCGAGAGAGAGAGACGCAGAGTCCGGGAGAGTGACGCAGAGTCCGGGAGAGAGACGCAGAGTCCGGGAGAGAGACGCAGTGTCCGGGAGAGTGACGCAGAGTCCGGGAGAGTGACGCAGTGTCCGCGAGAGTGACGCAGAGTCCGGGAGAGTGACGCAGAGTCCGGGAGAGAGACGCATAGTCCAGGAGAGAGACGCAGAGTCCAAGAGAGAGATGCAGAGTCCGAGAGAGAGAGACAGAATCTGAGAGAGAGACAGAATCTGAGAGAGAGACACCGAATCTAAAGAGAAACTGAGAGAGACTCCTAATCTAAAGAGAAACTTAGAGAGAGACACCGAATCTGAGAGAGAGAGAGAGATAGAATTTCAGAGAGAGAGAGAGTGAGAGAGACAGAGAGAGACACACAGCATCTGAGAGAGGGAGTGAGACACTGAATCTGAGAGAGAGAGAGAGAGAAAAACCGAATCTGAGAGAGACAGCAAATCTGAGAGAGAGAGACAAAAAATGAGAGCGAGAAGGACGCAGAACCTGAGAGAGAGGAGAATCGGAGAGAGTGAGGGAGAATCTGAGAGAGAGAGAGTCTGTGAGAGAGAGACACACAGAATCTGAGAGAGGGAGAGAGACACAGAGTCTGAGAGAGAGACACAGAGTCTGAGAGAGAGAGAGACACCAACACCGAATCAGAGAAAGACGGCAATACCAAATCTGAGAGAGAGAGAGAGAGACACTGAATCTGAGAAAGAGAGAGATAAACCGAATCTGAGAGAGACACCAAATCTGAAAGAGAGAGAGAGGACACAGAACCTAAGAGAGAGGAGAATCGGAGAGGTAGAGGGAGAATCTGAGAGAAAGAGTCTGTGAGAGAGAGATACACAGAATCTGAGAGAGGGAGAGAGACACGGAGTCTGAGAGAGAGACAGAATCAGAGAGAGAGAGAGACACCAACACCGAATCAGAGAGAGAAAGACAGCAACACCAAATCTGAGAGAGAGAGACACTGCATCTGAGAGAGAGAGAGAAAGGCAGTGAATCAGAGAGAAAGAGAGAGAGAGACACCGAATCTGTGAGAGGGAGAGAGACGCAGCATCTGAGAGGGAGAGGCTGAGTCTGAGAGGGAGAGACGCAGTGTCTGAGAGAGAGACGCAGTGTCTGAGAGAGAGAGAGACGCAGTGTCTGAGAGAGGGAGACGCAGTGTCTGAGAGAGAGAGACGCAGAGTCTGAGAGAGAGCGATGCAGAGTCTGAGAGAGAGAGAGAGATGCAGAGTCTGAGAGAGAGGGACGCGAGTCAGAGAGAGAGATGCAGTATCTGAGAGAGAGAGACGCAGAGTCTGAGAGAGAGGGAGAGACGCAGAGTTTGAGAGAGAGGGAGAGACGCAGAGTCTGAGAGAGAGAGACGCAGAGTCTGAGAGAGAGACGCAGAGTCTGCGAGAGAGACGCAGAGTCTGAGAGAGAGAGACGCAGAGTCTGAGAGAGAGACAGAATCTGAGAGAGACACCGAATCTAAAGAGAAACTGAGAGAGACACTGAATCTGAGAGAGAGAGACACCGAATCTGAGACAGAAAGAGAGACACCAACACCAAATCTGAGAGAGAGAGACACCAACACCAAATCTGAGAGAGAGAGAGACCCCAACACCAAACCTGAGAGAAAGAGAAACTGACACCGAACCTGAGAGAGAGAGACACCAAATCTGAGAGAGTGAGAGAGACAAAATCTGAGAGAGAGAGAGAAGGACACAGAACCTGAGAGAGAGGAGAATCTGAGAGAGAGAATCTGAGAGAGAGAGTCTGTGAGAGAGAGAGACACACAGATTCTGAGAGAGAGAGAGAGACACAGAGTCTGAGAGAGAGACAGAATCTGAGAGAGAGAGAGACACCAACACCGAATCAGAGAAAGACAGCAACACCAAATCTGAGAGACAGAGACACCGAATCTGGGAGAGAAGGAGACACAGTGAATCGGAGAGAAAGAGAGAGAGACACCGAATCTGTGAGAGGGAGAGAGACGCAGTGTCTGAGAGAGAGAGACGCAGAGTCCGAGAGAGAGAGAGAGAGACGCAGAGTCCGAGAGAGAGAGACGCAGAGTCCGAGAGAGAGAGACGCAGAGTCCGAGAGAGAGAGAGACGCAGAGTCCGAGAGAGAGAGAGAGACGCAGAGTCTGAGCGAGAGAGAGAGACGCAGAGTCCGAGAGAGAGAGACGCAGAGTCCGAGAGAGAGAGACGCAGAGTCCGAGAGAGAGAGATGCAGAGTCCGAGAGAGAGAGACGCAGAGTCCGAGAGAGAGAGACGCAGAGTCCGAGAGAGTGAGACGCCGAGTCCGAGAGAGTGAGACGCAGAGTCCGAGAGAGTGAGACGCAGAGTCCGAGAGAGAGACAGAATCTGAGAGAGGGACACCGAATCTAAAGAGAAACTGAGAAACACCTAATCTAAAGAGAAACAGAGAGAGACACCGAATCAGAGAGAGAGAGACACCAAAACGAATCTGAGAGAGAATGAGACACCAACACCAAATCTGAGAGAGAGATACAAACACCGAATCTGAGAGAGAGAGAGATACCAACACCGAATCTGAGAGAGAGAGAGATACCAACACCGAATCTGAGAGAGAAAGAGAGACACCAACACCGAATCTGAGAGAGAATGAGAGACACCAATACCAAATCTGTGAGAAGGAGAAGCAGACACCGAATTAGAGAGAGAGAGAAAAACCGAATCTGAGAGAGAGCCACCGGATCTGAGAGAGAGACAGAATCTGAGAGAGAGAGAGACATCAACACCGAATCAGAGAGACAAAGACAGCAACACCAAATCTGAGAGAGAGAGAGAGAGAAAGACACTGAATCTGAGAGAGAGAGACAGTGAATCAGAGAGAAAGAGAGAGAGACACCGAATCTGTGAGAGGGAGAGATACACAGAGACTGAGAGTGAGAGGCAGAGTCTGGGAGTGAGAGGCAGAGTCTGAGTGGGAGAGGCAGTGTCTGAGAGGGAGAGACGCAGTGTCTGAGAGAGAGAGATGCAGTGTCTGAGAGAGAGACACACAGAGTCTGAGAGAGAGAGAGAGACGCAGAGTCTGAGAGAGAGAGAGACGCAGAGTCTGAGAGAGAGAAAGACGCAGAGTCTGAGTTAGAGGGAGAGACGCAGAGTCTGAGAGAGAGACGCAGAGTCTGAGAGAGAGACGCAGAATCTGAGAGAGAGAGACGCAGAGTCTGAGACCCAGAATCTGAGAGAGAAACACTGAATCTGAGAGAGTGAGAGAGACAAAATCTGAGAGAGAGAGAGAAGGACACAGAACCTGAGAGAGAGGAGAATCTGAGAGAGAATCTGAGAGAGAGAGTCTGTGAGAGAGAGACACAGATTCTGAGAGAGGGAGAGAGACACAGAGTCTGAGAGAGAGACTGTATCTGAGAGAGAGAGAGACAGCAACACCGAATCAGAGAGAGAAAGACAGCAACACCAAATCTGAGAGAGGGAGAGAGAGAGACACTGAATCTGAGAGAAAGAGAGACACAGTGAATCGGAGAGAAAGAGAGAGAGACACCGAATCTGTGAGAGGGAGAGAGAGACGCAGAGTCTGAGAGAGAGACGCAGAGTCCGGGAGAGAGAGACGCAGAGTCCGGGAGAGAGACGCAGAGTCCGGGAGAGAGATGCAGTGTCTGAGAGAGAGAGAGACGCAGTGTCTGAGAGAGAGAGAGAGACGCAGAGTCTGAGAGAGCGAGAAAGACGCAGGGTCTGAGAGAGAGGTAGAGACGCAGAGTCTGAGAGAGAGATGCAGTGTCTGAGAGAGAGACGCTGAGTCTGAGAGACAGAATCTGAGAGAGAGACACTGAATCTAAGAGAGTGGGAGAGATAAAATCTGAGAGAGAGAGAGGACACAGAACCTGAGAGAGAGGAGAATCTGAGAGAGAGAATCTGAGGGAGAGAATCTGTGAGAGAGAGAGAGAGACACAGATTCTGAGAGAGGGAGAGAGACACAGAGTCTGAGAGAGAGACAGTATCTGAGAGAGAGAGACAGCAACACCGAATCAGAGAGAGAAAGACAGCAACACCAAATCTGAGAGAGGGAGAGAGAGAGACACCGAATCTGAGAGAAAGAGAGACACAGTGAATCGGAGAGAAAGAGAGAGAGACACCGAATCTAAAGAGAAACTGAGAAACACCTAATCTAAAGAGAAACAGAGAGAGAAACCGAATCTGAGAGAGAGAGACACCAACAGCGAATCTGAGAGAGAGAGACACCAAAACGAATCTGAGAGAGAAAGAGACACCAACACCAAACCTGACAGAGAGAGAGAGAGAGAGAGATACCAACACCGAATCTGAGAGAGAGAGAGATACCAACACCGAATCTGAGAGAGAAAGAGAGACACCAACACCGAATCTGAGAGAGAAAGAGAGACACCTACACCAAATCTGAGAGAGAGAGAGAGAGACAAAAAATGAGAGAAACAGAAGGACACAGAACCTGAGAGAGAGGAGAATCAGAGAGGGGGAGAATCTGAGAGATAGAGTCTGTGAGAGAGACACACACAGAATCTGAGAGAGGGAGAGAGACACAGTTTGAGAGAGAGACAGAATCTGAGAGAGAGAGAGACACCAACACCGAATCAGGGAGAGAAAGACAGCAACACCAAATCTGAGAGAGAGAGAGACACTGAATCTGAGAGAGAGAGAGAGAGATAAACCGAATCTGAGAGAGACACCAAATCTGAAAGAGAGAGAGAGACAAAAAATGAGAGAGAGAGGACATAGAACCTGAGAGAGAGGAGAATCGGAGAGAGAGAGGGAGAATCTGAGAGAAAGAGTCTGTGAGAGAGAAACACACATAATCTGAGAGAGGGAGAGAGACACAGAGTCTGAGAGAGAGAGAGACATCAACACCGAATCAGAGAGAGAAAGACAGCAACACCAAATCTGAGAGAGAGAGAGAGAGAAAGACACTGAATCTGAGAGAGAGACAGTGAATCAGAGAGAAAGAGAGAGAGACACCGAATCTGTGAGAGGGAGAGATACACAGAGACTGAGAGTGAGAGGCAGAGTCTGGGAGTGAGAGGCAGAGTCTGGGAGTGAGAGGCAGAGTCTGAGTGGGAGAGGCAGTGTCTGAGAGGGAGAGACGCAGTGTCTGAGAGAGAGAGAGACGCAGTGTCTGAGAGAGAGACACACAGAGTCTGAGAGAGAGAGAGAGACGCAGAGTCTGAGAGAGAGAGAAAGACGCAGAGTCTGAGTTAGAGGGAGAGACGCATAGTCTGAGAGAGAGACGCAGAGTCTGAGAGAGAGACGCAGAGTCTGAGAGAGAGAGACGCAGAGTCTGAGAGACAGAATCTGAGAGAGAAACACTGAATCTGAGAGAGTGAGAGAGACAAAATCTGAGAGAGAGAGGACACAGAAACTGAGAGAGAGGAGAATCTGAGAGAGAGAATCTGAGAGAGAGAGTCTGTGAGAGAGAGAGACACAGATTCTGAGAGAGGGAGAGAGACACAGAGTCTGAGAGAGAGACTGTATCTGAGAGAGAGAGAGACAGCAACACCGAATCAGAGAGAGAAAGACAGCAACACCAAATCTGAGAGAGGGAAAGAGAGAGACACGGAATCTGAGAGAAAGAGAGACACAGTGAATCGGAGAGAAAGAGAGAGAGACACCGAATCTGTGAGAGGGAGAGATACACAGAGACTGAGAGTGAGAGGCAGAGTCTGGGAGCGAGAGGCAGAGTCTGAGTGGGAGAGGCAGTGTCTGAGAGGGAGAGAGGTAGTGTCTGAGAGAGAGAGAGGGAGATGCAGTGTCTGAGAGAGAGACACACAGAGTCTGAGAGAGAGAGAGACGCAGAGTCTGAGAGAGAGAGCGTGATGCAGAGTCTGAGAGAGAGATGCAGAGTCTGAGAGAGAGAGAGAGACGCAGAGTCTGAGAGAGAGAGAAAGACGCAGAGTCTGAGTTAGAGGGAGAGATGCAGAGTCTGAGAGAGAGACGCAGAGTCTGAGAGAGAGACGCAGAGTCTGAGAGAGAGACGCAGAGTCTGAGAGAGAGAGACGCAGAGTCTGAGAGACAGATTCTGAGAGAGAAACACTGAATCTGAGAGAGAGAGAGAAGGACACAGAATCTGAGAGAGAGGAGAATCTGAGAGAGAGAATCTGAGAGAGAGAGTCTGTGAGAGAGAGGCACAGATTCTGAGAGAGGGAGAGAGACACAGAGTCTGAGAGAGAGACTGTATCTGAGAGAGAGAGAGACAGCAACACCGAATCAGAGAGAGAAAGACAGCAACACCAAATCTGAGAGAGGGAGAGAGAGAGACACCGAATCTGAGAGAAAGAGAGACACAGTGAATCGGAGAGAAAGAGAGAGAGACACCGAATCTGTGAGAGGGAGAGAGAGACGCAGAGTCTGAGAGAGAGACGCAGAGTCCGGGAGAGAGAGACGCAGAGTCCGGGAGAGAGAGACGCAGAGTCCGGGAGAGAGACGCAGAGTCCGGGAGAGAGACGCAGAGTCCGAGAGAGTGACGCAGAGTCCGAGAGAGTGACGCAGAGTCCAGGAGAGAGAGGCAGAGTCCGAGAGAGAGATGCAGAGTCCGAGAGAGAGAGACAGAATCTGAGAGAGAGACACCGAATCTAAACAGAAACTTAGAGAGACACCAAATGTAAAGAGGAACTGAGAGAGTGACACCGAATCTGAGAGATACACCAACAGCAAATCTGAGAGAGAGAGAGACACCAACAACGAATCTGAGAGAGAAAGAGACACCAAATCTGAGGGAGAGAGAGAGAGAGAGATACCAACACCGAATCTGAGAGAGAGACAGAATCTGAGAGGCACCGAATCTAAAGAGAAACTGAGAGAGACACCTAATCTAAAGAGAAACTGAGAGAGAGACACCGAATCTGAGAGAGAGAGACACCAACAGCGAATTCGAGAGAGAGAGAGACACCAACAACGAATCTGAGAGAGAGAGACACCACCACCGAATCTGAGAGAGAAAGAGTGACACCAACACCAAATCTGAGAGAGAGAGAGATACCAACCCTGAACCTGAGAGTGAGAGATACCAACACCGAATCCGAGAGAGAAAGAGAGACACCAACACCGAATCTGAGAGAGAGAAAGAGACAAAAAATGAGAGTGAGAGAAGGACACAGAACCTGAGAGAGAGGAGAATCGGAGAGACAGAGGGAGAATCTGAGAGAGAGAGTCTGAGAGAGAGACACACAGAATCTGAGAGAGGGAGACAGACAGAATCTGAGAGAGAGAGAGACACCAACACCGAATCAGGGAGAGAAAGACAGCAACACCAAATCTGAGAAAGAGAGAGGCACTGAATCTGAGAGAGAGAGAGAGAAACCGAATCTGAGAGAGACACCAAATCTGAAAGATAGAGAGAGACAAAAAATGAGAGAGAGAGAAGGACACAGAACCTAAGAGAGAGGAGAATCGGAGAGAGAGGGAGAATTTGAGAGAACGAGTCTGTGAGAGAGAGACACACCTAATCTGAGAGAGGGAGAGAGACACAGAGTCTGAGAGAGAGACAGAATCTGAGAGAGAGAGAGACGCCATCACTGAATCAGAGAGAGAAAGACAGCAACACCAAATCTGAGAGAGAGAGAGAAAGACACTGAATCTGAGAGAGAGACAGTGAATCAGAGAAAGAGAGAGAGACACCGAATCTGTAAGAGGGAGAGATACACAGAGTCTGAGAGTGAAAGGCAGAGTCTGGGAGTGAGTGGCAGAGTCTGAGTGGGAGAGGCAGTGTCTTAGAGGGAGAGACGCAGTGTCTGAGAGAGAGAGACGCAGTGTCTGAGAGAGAGAGAGAGACTCAGAGTCTGAGAGAGAGAGAAAGACGCAGAGTCTGAGAGAGAGGTAGAGACGCAGAGTCTGAGAGAGAGATGCAGAGTCTGAGAGAGAGAGAGACGCAGAGTCTGAGAGACAGAATCTGAGAGATAGACACTGAATCTAAGAGAGTGGGAGAGACAAAATCTGAGAGAGAGAGAGGACACAGAACCTGAGAGAGGAGAATCTGAGAGAGAGCATCTGAGGGAGAGAATCTGTGAGAGAGAGAGAGACACAGATTCTGAGAGAGGGAGAGAGACACAGAGTCTGAGAGAGAGACTGTATCTGAGAGAGAGAGAGACAGCAACACCGAATCAGAGAGAGAAAGACAGCAACACCAAATCTGAGAGAGGGAGAGAGAGAGACACCGAATCTGAGAGAAAGAGAGACACAATGAATCGGAGAGAAAGAGAGAGACACCGAATGTGTGAGAGGGAGAGAGAGACGCAGAGTCTGAGAGAGAGACGCAGAGTCCGAGAGAGAGAGAGACGCAGAGTCCGAGAGAGAGAGACGCAGAGTCCGGGAGAGAGACGCAGAGTCCGGGAGAGAGACGCAGAGTCCAGGAGAGAGACGCAGTGTCCGGGAGAGTGACGCAGAGTCCGGGAGAGTGACGCAGAGTCCGGGAGAGAGACGCATAGTCCAGGAGAGAGACGCAGAGTCCAAGAGAGAGATGCAGAGTCCGAGAGAGAGAGACCGAATCTGAGAGAGACAGAATCTGAGAGAGAGACACCGAATCTAAAGAGAAACTGAGAGAGACACCTAATCTAAAGAGAAACTTAGAGAGAGACACCGAATCTGAGAGAGAGAGAGATAGAATTTCAGAGAGAGAGAGAGTGAGAGAGACAGAGAGAGACACACAGCATCTGAGAGAGGGAGTGAGACACTGAATCTGAGAGAGAGAGAGAGAGAAAAACCGAATCTGAGAGAGACAGCAAATCTGAGAGAGAGAGACAAAAAATGAGAGCGAGAAGGACACAGAACCTGAGAGAGAGGAGAATCAGAGAGAGTGAGGGAGAATCTGAGAGAGAGAGGGTCTGTGAGAGAGAGACACACAGAATCTGAGAGAGGGAGAGAGACACAGAGTCTGAGAGAGAGACACAGAGTCTGAGAGAGAGAGAGACACCAACACCGAATCAGAGAAAGACGGCAATACCAAATCTGAGAGAGAGAGAGAGAGACACTGAATCTGAGAAAGAGAGAGAGAAACCGAATCTGAGAGAGACACCAAATCTGAAAGAGAGAGAGAGGACACAGAACCTAAGAGAGAGGAGAATCGGAGAGGTAGAGGGAGAATCTGAGAGAAAGAGTCTGTGAGAGAGAGATACACAGAATTTGAGAGAGGGAGAGAGACACGGAGTCTGAGAGAGAGACAGAATCAGAGAGAGAGAGAGACACCAACACCGAATCAGAGAGAGAAAGACAGCAACACCAAATCTGAGAGAGAGAGACACTGCATCTGAGAGAGAGAGAGAAAGGTAGTGAATCAGAGAGAAAGAGAGAGAGAGACACCGAATCTGTGAGAGGGAGAGAGACGCAGCATCTGAGAGGGAGAGGCTGAGTCTGAGAGGGAGAGACGCAGTGTCTGAGAGAGAGACGCAGTGTCTGAGAGAGAGAGAGACGCAGTGTCTGAGAGAGGGAGACGCAGTGTCTGAGAGAGAGAGACGCAGAGTCTGAGAGAGAGCGATGCAGAGTCTGAGAGAGAGAGAGAGATGCAGAGTCTGAGAGAGAGGGACGCGAGTCAGAGAGAGAGATGCAGTATCTGAGAGAGAGAGACGCAGAGTCTGAGAGAGAGGGAGAGACGCAGAGTTTGAGAGAGAGGGAGAGACGCAGAGTCTGAGAGAGAGAGACGCAGAGTCTGAGAGAGAGAGACGCAGAGTCTGAGAGAGAGACGCAGAGTCTGCGAGAGAGACGCAGAGTCTGAGAGAGAGACAGAATCTGAGAGAGACACCGAATCTAAAGAGAAACTGAGAGAGTCACTGAATCTGAGAGAGAGAGACACCGAATCTGAGACAGAAAGAGAGACACCAACACCAAATCTGAGAGAGAGAGACACCAACACCAAATCTGAGAGAGAGAGAGACCCCAACACCAAACCTGAGAGAAAGAGAAACTGACACCGAACCTGAGAGAGAGAGACACCAAATCTGAGAGAGTGAGAGAGACAAAATCTGAGAGAGAGAGAGAAGGACACAGAACCTGAGAGAGAGGAGAATCTGAGAGAGAGAATCTGAGAGAGAGAGTCTGTGAGAGAGAGAGACACACAGATTCTGAGAGAGAGAGAGAGACACAGAGTCTGAGAGAGAGACAGAATCTGAGAGAGAGAGAGACACCAACACCGAATCAGAGAAAGACAGCAACACCAAATCTGAGAGACAGAGACACCGAATCTGGGAGAGAAGGAGACACAGTGAATCGGAGAGAAAGAGAGGGAGACACCGAATCTGTGAGAGGGAGAGAGACGCAGTGTCTGAGAGAGAGAGACGCAGAGTCCGAGAGAGAGAGAGAGAGACGCAGAGTCCGAGAGAGAGAGACGCAGAGTCCGAGAGAGAGAGACGCAGAGTCCGAGAGAGAGAGAGAGAGACGCAGAGTCCGAGAGAGAGAGAGAGACGCAGAGTCTGAGCGAGAGAGAGAGACGCAGAGTCCGAGAGAGAGAGACGCAGAGTCCGAGAGAGAGAGACGCAGAGTCCGAGAGAGAGAGACGCAGAGTCCGAGAGAGAGAGACGCAGAGTCCGAGAGAGTGAGACGCCGAGTCCGAGAGAGTGAGAGGCAGAGTCCGAGAGAGTGAGACGCAGAGTCCGAGAGAGAGACAGAATCTGAGAGAGGGACACCGAATCTAAAGAGAAACTGAGAAACACCTAATCTAAAGAGAAACAGAGAGAGACACCGAATCAGAGAGAGAGAGACACCAAAACGAATCTGAGAGAGAATGAGACACCAACACCAAATCTGAGAGAGAGATACAAACACCGAATCTGAGAGAGAGAGAGATACCAACACCGAATCTGAGAGAGAGAGAGATACCAACACCGAATCTGAGAGAGAAAGAGAGACACCAACACCGAATCTGAGAGAGAATGAGAGACACCAATACCAAATCTGTGAGAAGGAGAAGCAGACACCGAATTAGAGAGAGAGAGAAAAACCGAATCTGAGAGAGAGCCACCGGATCTGAGAGAGAGACAGAATCTGAGAGAGAGAGAGACATCAACACCGAATCAGAGAGACAAAGACAGCAACACCAAATCTGAGAGAGAGAGAGAGAGAAAGACACTGAATCTGAGAGAGAGAGACAGTGAATCAGAGAGAAAGAGAGAGAGACACCGAATCTGTGAGAGGGAGAGATACACAGAGACTGAGAGTGAGAGGCAGAGTCTGGGAGTGAGAGGCAGAGTCTGAGTGGGAGAGGCAGTGTCTGAGAGGGAGAGACGCAGTGTCTGAGAGAGAGAGATGCAGTGTCTGAGAGAGAGACACACAGAGTCTGAGAGAGAGAGAGAGACGCAGAGTCTGAGAGAGAGAGAGAGACGCAGAGTCTGAGAGAGAGAAAGACGCAGAGTCTGAGTTAGAGGGAGAGACGCAGAGTCTGAGAGAGAGACGCAGAGTCTGAGAGAGAGACGCAGAGTCTGAGAAAGAGAGACGCAGAGTCTGAGAGACAGAATCTGAGAGAGAAACACTGAATCTGAGAGAGTGAGAGAGACAAAATCTGAGAGAGAGAGAGGACACAGAACCTGAGAGAGAGGAGAATCTGAGAGAGAGAATCTGAGAGAGAGAGTCTGTGAGAGAGAGACACAGATTCTGAGAGAGGGAGAGAGACACAGAGTCTGAGAGAGAGACTGTATCTGAGAGAGAGAGAGACAGCAACACCGAATCAGAGAGAGAAAGACAGCAACACCAAATCTGAGAGAGGGAGAGAGAGAGACACCGAATCTGAGAGAAAGAGAGACACAGTGAATCGGAGAGAAAGAGAGAGAGACACCGAATCTGTGAGAGGGAGAGAGAGACGCAGAGTCTGAGAGAGAGACGCAGAGTCCGGGAGAGAGACGCAGAGTCCGGGAGAGAGACGCAGAGTCCGGGAGAGAGACGCAGAGTCCGGGAGAGAGACGCAGAGTCCGGGAGAGAGACGCAGAGTCCGGGAGAGAGACGCAGAGTCCGGGAGAGAGACGCAGAGTCCGAGAGAGTGGAGTGACGCAGAGTCCAGGAGAGAGACGCAGAGTCCGAGAGACAGATGCAGAGTCCGAGAGAGAGAGACAGAATCTGAGAGAGAGACAGAATCTGAGAGAGAGACACCGAATCTAAAGAGAAACTGAGAGAGACATCAAATGTAAAGAGAAACTGAGAGAGTGACACCGAATCTGAGAGATACAACAACAGCGAATCTGAGAGAGAGAGAGACACCAACACCGAATCTGAGAGAGAGAGAGATACCAACACCGAATCTGAGAGAGAAAGAGAGACACCAACACCGAATCTGAGAGAGAAAGAGAGACACCTACACCAAATCTGAGAGAGAGAGAGAGACAAAAAATGAGAGAAACAGAAGGACACAGAACCTGAGAGAGAGGTGAATCAGGGAGGGGGAGAATCTGAGAGATAGAGTCTGTGAGAGAGAGACACACAGAATCTGAGAGAGGGAGAGAGACACAGTTTGAGAGAGAGACAGAATCTGAGAGAGAGAGAGACACCAACACCGAATCAGGGACAGAAAGACAGCAACACAAATCTGAGAAAGAGAGAGGCACTGAATCTGAGAGAGAGAGAGAGAGAGAGAGAGAAACCGAATCTGAGAGACACCAAATCTGAAAGAGAGAGACAAAAAATGAGAGAGAGAGAAGGACACAGAACCTGAGAGAGAGGAGAATCGGAGAGAGAGAGAGGGAGAATCTGAGAGAAAGAGTCTGTGAGAGAGAGAGACACACATAATCTGAGAGAAGGAGAGAGACACAGAGTCTGAGAGAGAGACAGAATCTGAGAGAGAGACACCATCACCGAATCAGAGAGAGAAAGACAGCAACACCAAATCTGAGAGAGAGAGAAAGACACTGAATCTGAGAGAGAGACAGTGAATCAGAGAAAGAGAGAGAGACACCGAATCTGTGAGAGGGAGAGATACACAGAGTCTGAGAGTGAGAGGCAGAGTCTGGGAGTGAGAGGCAGAGTCTGAGTGGGAGAGGCAGTGTCTTAGAGGGAGAGACGCAGTGTCTGAGAGAGAGAGACGCAGTGTCTGAGAGAGAGAGACGCAGTGTCTGAGAGAGAGACACACAGAGTCTGAGAGAGAGAGTGACGCAGAGTCTGAGAGAGAGAGAGAGAGTGATGCAGAGTCTGAGAGAGAGAGAGATGCAGAGTCAGAGAGAGAGACGCAGAGTCTGAGAGAGAGAGAGAGAGATGCAGAGTCTGAGAGAGAGAGAAAGACGCAGAGTCTGAGAGGGAGAGACGCAGAGTCTGAGAGAGAGAGACGCAGAGTCTGAGAGACAGAATCTGAGAGAGAGACACTGAATCTGAGAGAGTGAGAGAGACATAATCTGAGAGAGAGAGAGAGAAGACACAGAACCTGAGAGAGAGCAGAATCTGAGAGAATCTGAGAGAGAATCTGAGAGAGAGAGTCTGTGAGAGCGAGAGAGACACAGAGTCTGAGAGAGAGACAGTATCTGAGAGAGAGAGAGACAGCAACACCGAATCAGAGAGAGAAAGACAGCAGCACCAAATCTGAGAGAGGGAGAGAGAGACACCGAATCTGAGAGAAAGAGAGACACAGTGAATCGGAGAGAAAGAGCGAGAGACACCGAATCTGTGAGAGGGAGAGACAGAGAGACGCAGTGTCTGAGAGAGAGAGACGCATAGTGCGAGAGAGAGAGACGCAGAGTCCGAGAGAGAGAGACGCAGAGTCCGGGAGAGAGACGCAGAGTCCGGGAGAGAGACGCAGAGTCCGGGAGAGAGACGCGGAGTCCAGGAGAGAGACGCAGAGTCCGAGAGAGAGATCCAGAGTCTGAGAGAGAGAGACAGAATCTGAGAGAGACAGAATCTGAGAGAGAGACACCGAATCTAAAGAGTAACTGAGAGAGAGACACCTAATCTAAAGAGAAACTGAGAGAGAGACACCGAATCTGAGAGAGAGAGAAAGAGAGAGAAATACCAACACCGAATCTGAGAGAGAGACAGAATCTGAGAGAGAGGCACCGAATCTAAAGAGAAACTGAGAGAGAGACACCGAATCTAAAGAGAAACTGAGAGAGAGACAACGAATCTGAGAGAGACACCAACAGCGAATTCGAGAGAGAGAGAGACACCAACAACGAATCTGAGAGAGAAATAGAGACACCAACACCAAATCCGAGAGAGAGAGAGATACCAACACTGAATCTGAGAGAGAGAGAGATACCAACACCGAATCTGAGAGAGAGAGAGAGACACCAACACCAAATCTGAGAGAGAAAGAGAGACACCAACACCAAATCTGAGAGAGAGAGAGACAAAAAATGAGAGAGAGAGAAGGACACAGAACCTGAGAGAGAGAGGGAGAATCTGAGAGAGTCTGAGAGAGAGACACACAGAATCTGAGAGGAGAGAGACACAGAGTCTGAGAGAGAGACAGAATCTGAGAGAGAGAGCGACACCAACACCGAATCAGAGAGAGAAAGACAGCAACACCAAATCTGAGAGAGAGAGAGAGAGAGAGAGACACTGAATCTGAGAGAGAGACAGTGAATCAGAGAAAGAGAGAGAGACACCGAATCTGTGAGAGAGAGAGATACACAGAGTCTGAGAGTGAGAGGCAGAGTCTGAGAGTGAGAGGCAGAGTCTGAGTGGGAGAGGCAGTGTCTGAGAGGGAGAGACGCAGTGTCTGAGAGAGAGAGACGCAGTGTCTGAGAGAGAGACATGCAGAGTCTGAGAGAGAGAGAAACGCAGAGTCTGAGAGAGAGAGAGAGATGCAGAGTCTGAGAGAGAGACGCAGAGTCTGAGAGAGAGAGACGCAGAGTCTGAGAGAGAGAGAAAGACGCAGATTCTGAGAGAGAGGGAAAGACGCAGAATCTGAGAGAGACAGACGCAGAGCCTGAGAGACAGAATCTGAGAGAGAGACACGGAATCTGAGAGAGTGAGAGAGACATAATCTGAGAGAGAGAGAGAGAAAAGGACACAGAACCTGAGAGAGAGCAGAATCTGAGAGAGAGAGAGTCTGTGAGAGCGAGAGAGACACAGATTCTGAGAGAGGGAGAGAGACACAGAGTCTGAGAGAGAGACAGTATCTGAGAGAGAGAGAGAGACAGCAACACCGAATCAGAGAGAGAAAGACAGCAACACCAAATCTGAGAGAGGGAGAGAGAGACACCGAATCTGAGAGAAAGAGAGACACAGTGAATCGGAGAGAAAGAGAGAGAGACACCGAATCTGTGAGAGGGAGAGAGAGATGCTGAGTCCGAGAGAGAGACGCAGAGTCCGAGAGAGAGAGACGCAGAGTCCGAGAGAGAGAGACGCAGAGCCCGGGAGAGAGACGCAGTGTCCGGGAGAGAGACGCAGAGTCCGGGAGAGAGACGCAGGGTCCGAGCGAGTGACGCAGAGTCTGGGAGAGAGACGCAGAGTCCAGGAGAGAGACGCAGAGTCCGATAGAGAGATGCAGAGTCCGAGAGAGAGAGACAGAATCTGAGAGAGAGACAGAATCTGAGAGAGAGACACCGAATCTAAAGAGAAACTGAGAGAGAGACAACTAATCTAAAGAGAAACTGAGAGAGAGACACCGAATCTGAGAGAGAGAGACACCAACACCAAATCTGAGAGAGAGAGAGACACCAACAACGATTCTGAGAGAGAAAGAGAGACACCAACACCAAATCTGAGAGAGAGAGAGATATCAACGCCGAATCTGAGAGAGAGACAGAATCTGAGAGAGAGACACCGAATCTAAAGAGAAACTGAGAGAGGGACACCTAATCTGGAGAGAAACTGAGAGAGAGACACCGAATCTGAGAGAGAGAGACACCAACAATGAATTCGAGAGAGTGAGAGAGACACCAACAACGAATCTGAGAGAGAGAGAGACACCAAATCCGGGAGAGAGAGAGTTACCAACACTGAATCTGAGAGTGAGAGAGATACCAACACCGAATCTGAGAGAGAAAGAGAGACACCAACACCGAATCTGAGAGAGAAAGAGAGACACCAACACCAAATCTGAGAGAGAGAAAGAGACAAAAAAAAAGTGAGCGAGAGAAGGACACAGAACCTGAGAGAGAGGAGAATCGGAGAGAGGGAGAATCTGAGAGAGTCTGAGAGAGAGACACACAGAAACTGAGAGAGGGAGAGAGACACAGAGTCTGAGAGACAGACAGAATCTGAGAGAGAGAGAGACACCAACACCGAATCAAGGAGAGAAAGACAGCAACACCAAATCTGAGAGAGAGAGAGACACTGAATCTGAGAGAGAGAGAGAAACCGAATCTGAGAGAGACACCAAATATGAGAGAGAGAGAGACAAAAAATGAGAGAGATAGAAGGGCACAGAACCTGAGAGAGAGGAGAATCGGAGAGAGAGAGGGAGAATCTGAGGGAAAGAGTCTGTGAGAGAGAGACACACATAATCTGAGAGAGGGAGAGAGACACAGAGTCTGAGAGAGAGACAGAATCAGAGAGACAAAGACAGCAGCACCAAATCTGAGAGAGAGAAAGACACTGAATCTGAGAGAGAGACAGTGAATCAGAGAGAAAGAGAGAGAAACACCGAATCTGTGAGAGGGAGAGATACACAGAGTCTGAGAGTGAGAGGCAGAGTCTGAGAGTGATAGGCAGAGTCTGAGTGGGAGAGGCAGTGTCTTAGAGGGAGAGAGGCAGTGTCTGAGATGGAGAGACGCAGTGTCTGAGAGAGAGAGAGACGCAGTGTCTGAGAGACACACAGAGTCTGAGAGAGAGAGAGATGCAGAGTCTGAGAGAGAGAGAGTGATGCAGAGTCTGAGAGAGAGAGAGATGCAGAGTCTCAGAGAGAGAGAGACGCAGAGTCTGAGAGAGAGAGAGAGTTGCAGAGTCTGAGAGAGAGAGAAAGACGCAGAGTCAGAGCGAGGGAGAGACGCAGAGTCTGAGAGAGAGACGCAGAGTCTGAGAGAGAGAGAGACGCAGAGTCTGAGAGACAGAATCTGAGAGAGAGACACTGAATCTAAGAGAGTGGGAGAGACAAAATCTGAGAGAGAGAGAGAAGGACACAGAACCTGAGAGAGAGGAGAATCTGAGAGAGAGAATCTGAGGGAGAGAATCTGTGTGAGAGAGAGAGACACAGATTCTGAGAGAGGGAGAGAGACACAGAGTCTGAGAGAGAGACAGTATCTGAGAGAGAGAGAGACAGCAACACCGAATCAGAGAGAGAAAGACAGCAACACCAAATCTGAGAGAGGGAGAGAGAGAGACACCGAATCTGAGAGAAAGAGAGACACAGTGAATCGGAGAGAAAGAGAGAGAGACACCGAATCTGTGAGAGGGAGAGAGAGATGCAGATTCTGAGAGAGAGACGCAGAGTCCGAGAGAGAGAGAGACGCAGAGTCCGGGAGAGAGACGCAGAGTCCGGGAGAGAGACGCAGTGTCCGGGAGAGTGACGCAGAGTCCGGGAGAGTGACGCAGAGTCCGGGAGAGAGACGCATAGTCCAGGAGAGAGACGCAGAGTCCAAGAGAGAGATGCAGAGTCCGAGAGAGAGAGACAGAATCAGAGAGAGACAGAATCTGAGAGAGAGACACCGAATCTAAAGAGAAACTGAGAGAGAGACACCGAATCTAAAGAGAAACTGAGAGAGACACTGAATCTAAAGAGAAACTGAGAGAGAGACACCGAATCTGAGAGAGAGAGAGAGAGACAGAGAGAGATAGAATTTCAGAGAGAGAGAGAGTGAGAGAGACAGAGAGAGACACACAGCATCTGAGAGAGGGAGTGAGACACTGAATCTGAGAGAGAGAGAGAGAGAGAGAAACCGAATCTGAGAGAGACAGCAAATCTGAGAGAGAGAGAGAAAAAATGAGAGCGAGAAGGACACAGAACCTGAGAGAGAGGAGAATCGGAGAGAGTGAGGGAGAATCTGAGAGAGAGAGAGTCTGTGAGAGAGAGACACACAGAATCTGAGAGAGGGAGAGAGACACAGAGTCTGAGAGAGAGACACAGAGTCTGAGAGAGAGAGAGAGACACCAACACCGAATCAGAGAGAGAAAGACAGCAATACCAAATCTGAGAGAGAGAGAGACACTGAATCTGAGAGAGAGAGAAACCGAATCTGAGAGAGACACCAAATCTGAAAGAGAGAGGACACAGAACCTAAGAGAGAGGAGAATCGGAGAGGTAGAGGGAGAATCTGAGAGAAAGAGTCTGTGAGAGAGAGATACACAGAATCTGAGAGAGGTAGAGAGACACGGAGTCTGAGAGAGAGACAGAATCTGAGAGAGAGAGAGACACCAACACCGAATCAGAGAGAGAAAGACAGCAACACCAAATCTGAGAGAGAGAGACACTGCATCTGAGAGAGAGAAAGGCAGTGAATCAGAGAGAAAGAGAGGGAGAGACACCGAATCAGTGAGAGGGAGAGAGACGCAGCATCTGAGAGGGAGAGGCTGAGTCTGAGAGGGACAGACGCAGTGTCTGAGAGAGAGAGAGATGCAGTGTCTGAGAGAGAGAGACGCAGTGTCTGAGAGAGAGAGACGCAGAGTCTGAGAGAGAGAGATGCAGATTCTGAGAGAGAGAGAGAGAGATGCAGAGTCTGAGAGAGAGGGACGCGAGTCTGAGAGAGAGAGATGCAGTATCTGAGAGAGAGAGACGCAGAGTCTGAGAGAGAGGGAGAGACGCAGAGTTTGAGAGAGAGGGAGAGACGCAGAGTCTGAGAGAGAGAGACGCAGAGTCTGCGAGAGAGACGCAGAGTCTGCGAGAGAGAGACGCAGAGTCTGAGAGAGAGACAGAATCTGAGAGAGACACCGAATCTAAAGAGAAACAGAGAGACACTGAATCTGAGAGAGAGTGACACCGAATCTGAGAGAGAGAGACACCGAATCTGAGACAGAAAGAGAGACACCAACACCAAATCTGAGAGAGAGAGACACCAACACCAAATCTGAGAGAGAGAGACCCCAACACCAAACCTGAGAGAAAAACTGACACCGAACCTGAGAGAGAGACACACCAAATCTGAGAGAGTGAGAGAGACAAAATCTGAGAGAGAGAGAGGACACAGAACCTGAGAGAGAGGAGAATCTGAGAGAGAGTCTGTGAGAGAGAGAGACACACAGATTCTGAGAGAGAGAGACACACAGATTCTGAGAGAGAGAGAGACACAGAGTCTGAGAGAGAGACAGAATCTGAGAGAGAGAGAGACACCAACACCGAATCAGAGAAAGACAGCAACACCAAATCTGAGAGAGAGAGACAGAGACACCGAATCTGGGAGAGAGGGAGACACAGTGAATCGGAGAGAAAGAGAGAGAGACACCGAATCTGTGAGAGGGAGAGAGACGCAGAGTCTGAGAGAGACGCAGAGTCCGAGAGAGAGAGAGAGAAATGCAGAGTCTGAGAGAGAGAGACGCAGAGTCCGAGAGAGAGAGACGCAGAGTCCGAGAGAGAGACCCAGAGTCCGAGAGAGAGAGACGCAGAGTCCGAGAGAGTGAGACGCCGAGTCCGAGAGAGTGAGACGCAGAGTCCGAGAGAGAGAGACGCAGAGTCCGAGAGAGAGATACGCAGAGTCCAAGAGAGACACGCAGAGTCCGAGAGAGAGACAGAATCCGAGAGAGAGACAGAATCTGAGAGAGAGACACCGAATCTAAAGAGAAACTGAGAAACACCTAATCTAAAGAGAAACAGAGAGAGACACCGAATCAGAGAGAGACACCAACAGCGAATCTGAGAGAGAGAGACACCAAAACGAATCTGAGAATGAGACACCAACACCAAATCTGAGAGAGAGAGATACCAACACCGAATCTGAGAGAGAGATACAAACACCAAATCTGAGAGAGAGAGAGAGATACCAACACCGAATCTGAGAGAGAAAGAGAGACACCAACACCGAATCTGAGAGAGAAAGAGAGACACCAACACCAAATCTGAGAGAGAGAAAGACACTGAATCTGAGAGAGAGAGATACACAGAGTCTGAGAGTGAGAGGCAGAGTCTGAGAGTGATAGGCAGAGTCTGAGTGGGAGAGGCAGTGTCTTAGAGGGAGAGACGCAGTGTCTGAGATGGAGAGACGCAGTGTCTGAGAGACACACAGAGTCTGAGAGAGAGAGACGCAGAGTCAGAGAGAGAGAGAGAGTGATGCAGAGTCTGAGAGAGAGAGAGATGCAGAGTCTCAGAGAGAGAGAGACGCAGAGTCTAAGAGAGTGGGAGAGACAAAATCTGAGAGAGAGAGAGAGAAGGACACAGAATCTGAGGGAGAGAATCTGTGAGAGAGAGAGAGACACAGATTCTGAGAGAGGGAGAGAGACACAGAGTCTGAGAGAGAGACTGTATCTGAGAGAGAGAGAGACAGCAACACCGAATCAGAGAGAGAAAGACAGCAACACCAAATCTGAGAGAGAGAGAGAAAGACACTGAATCTGAGAGAGAGACAGTGAATCAGAGAGAAAGAGAGAGAAACACCGAATCTGTGAGAGGGAGAGACACACAGAGTCTGAGAGAGAGAGAGAGATGCAGAGTCTGAGAGACAGAATCTGAGAGAGAGACACTGAATCTGAGAGAGTGAGAGAGACATAATCTGAGAGAGAGAGAGAGAGAGAGAAAAGGACACAGAACCTGAGAGAGAGCAGAATCTGAGAGAATCTGACAGAGAGAGTCTGTGAGAGTGAGAGAGACACAGATTCTGAGAGAGGGAGAGAGACACAGAGTCTGAGAGAGAGACAGCAACACCGAATCAGAGAAAGACAGCAACACCAAATCTGAGAGAGGGAGAGAGAGACACCGAATCTGAGAGAAAGAGAGACACAGTGAATCGGAGAGAAAGAGAGAGAGACACCGAATCTGTGAGAGGGAGAGAGAGACGCAGAGTCTGAGAGAGAGACGCAGAGTCCGAGAGAGAGAGAGACGCAGATTCCAAGAGAGAGAGACGCAGAGTCCGGGAGAGAGACGCAGAGTCCGAGAGAGTGACGCAGAGTCCGGGAGAGAGACGCAGAGTCCAGGAGAGAGACGCAGAGTCCGAGAGAGAGATGTAGAGTCCGAGAGAGAGAGACAGAATCTGAGAGAGACAGAATCTGAGAGAGAGACCGAATCTAATGAGAAACTGAGAGGGAGACAACTAATCTAAAGAGAAACTGAGAAAGAGAGACACCGAATCTGAGAGAGACACCAACAGCGAATCTGAGAGAGAGAGAGACACCGAATCTAAAGAGAAACTGAGAGAGAGACACCTAATCTGAAGAGAAACAGAGAGAGATACCGAATCTGAGAGAGAGAGACACCAACAGTGAATTCGAGAGAGAGAGAGAGACACCAACAACGAATCTGAGAGAGAAAGAGAGACACCAAATCCGAGAGAGAGAGAGAGATACCAACACTGAATCTGAGAGTGAGAGAGATACCAACACCGAATCTGAGAAAGAGAGACACCAACACCGAATCTGAGAGAGAAAGAGAGACACCAACACCAAATCTGAGAGAAAGAGACAAAAAAAAGAGCGAGAGAAGGACACAGAACCTGAGAGAGAGGAGAATCGGAGAGAGAGAGGGAGAATCTGAGAGAGTCTGAGAGAGAGACACACAGAATCTGAGAGAGGGAGAGAGACACAGAGTCTGAGAGACAGACAGAATCTGAGAGAGAGAGAGACACCAACACCGAATCAAGGAGAGAAAGACAGCAACACCAAATCTGAGAGAGAGACACTGAATCTGAGAGAGAGAGAGAAACCGAATCTGAGAGAGACACCAAATCTGAGAGAGAGACAAAAAATGAGAGAGAGAGACGGGCACAGAACCTGAGAGAGAGGAGAATCGGAGAGAGAGAGGGAGAATCTGAGGGAAAGAGTCTGTGAGAGAGAGACACACATAATCTGAGAGAGGGAGAGAGACACAGAGTCTGAGAGAGAGACAGAATCTGAGAGAGAGAGAGACACCAACACCGAATCAGAGAGACAAAGACAGCAACACCAAATCTGAGAGAGAGAGAGAAAGACACAGAATCTGAGAGAGAGACAGTGAATCAGAGAGAAAGAGAGAGAAACACCGAATCTGAGAGGGAGAGATACACAGAGTCTGAGAGTGAGAGGCAGAGTCTGAGAGTGATAGGCAGAGTCTGAGTGGGAGAGGCAGTGTCTTAGAGGGAGAGACGCAGTGTCTGAGATGGAGAGACGCAGAGTCAGAGAGAGAGAGAGAGTGATGCAGAGTCTGAGAGAGAGAGAGATGCAGAGTCTCAGAGAGAGAGAGACGCAGAGTCTAAGAGAGTGGGAGAGACAAAATATGAGAGAGAGAGAGAGAAGGACACAGAACCTGAGAGAGAGGAGAATCTGAGAGAGAGAATCTGAGGGAGAGAATCTGTGAGAGAGAGAGAGACACAGATTCTGAGAGAGGGAGAGAGACACAGAGTCTGAGAGAGAGACAGAATCTGAGAGAGAGAGAGACGCCATCACTGAATCAGAGAGAGAAAGACAGCAACACCAAATCTGAGAGAGAGAGAGAAAGACACTGAATCTGAGAGAGAGACAGTGAATCAGAGAGAAAGAGAGAGAAACACCGAATCTGTGAGAGGGAGAGACACACAGAGTCTGAGAGAGAGAGAGACGCAGAGTCTGAGAGACAGAATCTGAGAGAGAGACACTGAATCTGAGAGAGTGAGAGACATAATCTGAGAGAGAGAGAGAGAGAGAGAAAAGGACACAGAACCTGAGAGAGAGCAGAATCTGAGAGAATCTGACAGAGAGAGTCTGTGAGAGTGAGAGAGACACAGATTCTGAGAGAGGGAGAGAGACACAGAGTCTGAGAGAGAGACAGTATCTGAGAGAGAGAGAGACAGCAACACCGAATCCGAGAAAGACAGCAACACCAAATCTGAGAGAGGGAGAGAGAGACACCGAATCTGAGAGAAAGAGAGACACAGTGAATCGGAGAGAAAGAGAGAGAGACACCGAATGTGTGAGAGGGAGAGAGAGACGCAGAGTCTGAGAGAGAGACGCAGAGTCCGAGAGAGAGAGAGATGCAGATTCCGAGAGAGAGAGACGCAGAGTCCGGGAGAGAGACGCAGAGTCCGAGAGAGTGACGCAGAGTCCGGGAGAGAGACGCAGAGTCCAGGAGAGAGACGCAGAGTCCGAGAGAGAGATGTAGAGTCCGAGAGAGAGAGACAGAATCTGAGAGAGACAGAATCTGAGAGAGAGACCGAATCTAATGAGAAACTGAGAGGGAGACAACTAATCTAAAGAGAAACTGAGAAAGAGAGACACCGAATCTGAGAGAGACACCAACAGCGAATCTGAGAGAGAGAGAGACACCGAATCTAAAGAGAAACTGAGAGAGAGACACCTAATCTGAAGAGAAACAGAGAGAGATACCGAATCTGAGAGAGAGAGACACCAACAGCGAATTCGAGAGAGAGAGAGAGACACCAACAACGAATCTGAGAGAGAGAGACACCAAATCCGAGAGAGAGAGAGAGATACCAACACTGAATCTGAGAGTGAGAGAGATACCAACACCGAATCTGAGAGAGAAAGAGAGACACCAACACCGAATCTGAGAGAGAAAGAGAGACACCAACACCAAATCTGAGAGAAAGAGACAAAAAAAACAGCGAGAGAAGGACACAGAACCTGAGAGAGAGGAGAATCGGAGAGAGAGAGGGAGAATCTGAGAGAGTCTGAGAGAGAGACACACAGAATCTGAGAGAGGGAGCGAGACACAGAGTCTGAGAGACAGACAGAATCTGAGAGAGAGAGAGACACCAACACCGAATCAAGGAGAGAAAGACAGCAACACCAAATCTGAGAGAGAGAGAGACACTGAATCTGAGAGAGAGAGAGAAACCGAATCTGAGAGAGACACCAAATCTGAGAGAGAGAGAGACAAAAAATGAGAGAGAGAGACGGGCACAGAACCTGAGAGAGAGGAGAATCGGAGAGAGAGAGGGAGAATCTGAGGGAAAGAGTCTGTGAGAGAGAGACACACATAATCTGAGAGAGGGAGAGAGACACAGAGTCTGAGAGAGAGACAGAATCTGAGAGAGAGAGAGACACCAACACCGAATCAGAGAGACAAAGACAGCAACACCAAATCTGAGAGAGAGAGAGAAAGACACTGAATCTGAGAGAGAGACAGTGAATCAGAGAGAAAGAGAGAGAAACACCGAATCTGAGAGGGAGAGATACACAGAGTCTGAGAGTGAGAGGCAGAGTCTGAGAGTGATAGGCAGAGTCTGAGTGGGAGAGGCAGTGTCTTAGAGGGAGAGACGCAGTGTCTGAGATAGAGCGACACAGTTTCTGAGAGACACACAGAGTCTGAGAGAGAGAGACGAAGAGTCAGAGAGAGAGAGAGAGTGATGCAGAGTCTGAGAGAGAGAGAGAGAGATGCAGAGTCTCAGAGAGAGAGAGACGCAGAGTCTAAGAGAGTGGGAGAGACAAAATCTGAGAGAGAGAGAGAGAAGGACACAGAACCTGAGAGAGAGGAGAATCTGAGAGAGAGAATCTGAGGGAGAGAATCTGATAGAGAGAGAGAGACACAGATTCTGAGAGAGGGAGAGAGACACAGAGTCTGAGAGAGAGACAGTATCTGAGAAAGAGAGAGACAGCAACACCGAATCAGAGAGAGAAAGACAGCAACACCAAATCTGAGAGAGGGAGAGAGAGAGACACCGAATCTGAGAGAAAGAGAGACACAGTGAATCGGAGAGAAAGAGAGAGAGACACCGAATCTGTGAGAGGGAGAGAGAGACGCAGAGTCTGAGAGAGAGACGCAGAGTCCGAGAGAGAGAGAGACGCAGAGTCCGAGAGAGAGAGAGACGCAGAGTCCGGGAGAGAGACGCAGAGTCCGGGAGAGAGACGCAGAGTCCGGGAGAGAGACGCAGAGTCCGAGAGAGTGACGCAGATTCCGGGAGAGAGAGGCAGAGTCCTGGAGAGAGACGCAGAGTCCGGGAGAGAGACGCAGAGTCAGGGAGAGAGACGCAGAGTCCGGGAGAGAGACGCAGAATCTGAGAGAGTGATGCAGAGTCCGGGAGAGAGACGCAGAGTCCGAGAGAGAGAGACAGAATCTGAGAGAGAGACAGAATCTGAGAGAGAGACACCGGATCTAAAGAGAAACTGAGAGAGAGAGACACCGAATCTAAAGAGAAACTGAGAGAGAGACACCTAATCTAAAGAGAAACGGAGAGAGAGACACCGAATCTGAGAGAGAGAGACACCAACAACGATTCTGAGAGAGAAAGAGAGACACCAACACCAAATCTGAGAGAGAGAGATACCAACGCCGAATCTGAGAGAGAGACAGAATCTGAGAGAGAAACACCGAATCTAAAGAGAAACTGAGAGAGGGACACCTAATCTGGAGAGAAACTGAGAGAGAGACACCGAATGTGAGAGAGAGAGACACCAACAACGAATTCGAGAGAGTGAGAGAGACGCCAACAACGAATCTGAGAGAGAAAGAGAGACACCAAATCCGAGAGAGAGAGAGAGATACCAACACTGAATCTGAGAGTGAGAGAGAGACACCAACACCGAATCTGAGAGAGAAAGAGAGACACCAACACCAAATCTGAGAGAGAGAAAGAGACAAAAAAAAGTGAGCGAGAGAAGGACACAGAACCTGAGAGAGAGGAGAATCGGAGAGAGAGAGGGAGAATCTGAGAGAGTCTGAGAGAGAGACACACAGAATCTGAGAGAGGGAGAGAGACACAGAGTCTGAGAGACAGACAGAATCTGAGAGAGAGAGAGACACCAGCACCGAATCAAGGAGAGAAAGACAGCAACACCAAATCTGAGAGAGAGAGACACTGAATCTGAGAGAGAGAGAGAAACCGAATCTGAGAGAGACACCAAATCTGAGAGAGAGAGAGACAAAAAATGAGAGAGATAGAAGGGCACAGAACCTGAGAGAGAGGAGAATCGGAGAGAGAGAGGGAGAATCTGAGGGAAAGAGTCTGTGAGAGAGAGACACACATAATCTGAGAGAGGGAGAGAGACACAGAGTCTGAGAGAGAGACAGAATCTGAGAGAGAGAGAGACACCAACACCGAATCAGAGAGACAAAGACAGCAACACCAAATCTGAGAGAGAGAGAGAAAGACACTGAATCTGAGAGAGAGACAGTGAATCAGAGAGAGAGAGAAACACCGAATCTGTGAGAGAGAGAGATACACAGAGTCTGAGAGTGAGAGGCAGAGTCTGAGAGTGATAGGCAGAGTCTGAGTGGGAGAGGCAGTGTCTTAGAGGGAGAGACGCAGTGTCTGAGATGGAGAGACGCAGTGTCTGAGAGAGAGAGACGCAGTGTCTGAGAGACACACAGAGTCTGAGAGAGAGAGAGACGCAGAGTCTGAGAGAGAGAGAGAGAGTGATGCAGAGTCTGAGAGAGAGAGAGATGCAGAGTCTCAGAGAGAGAGAGACACAGAGTCTGAGAGAGAGAGAGAGACGCAGAGTCTGAGAGAGAGAGAGAGATGCAGAGTCTGAGAGAGAGAGAAAGATGCAAAGTCTGAGAGAGAGGGAGAGACGCAGAGTCTGAGAGAGAGACGCAGAGTCTGAGAGAGAGAGAGACGCAGAGTCTGAGAGACAGAATCTGAGAGAGAAACACTGGATCTGAGAGAGTGAGAGAGACAAAATCTGAGAGAGAGAGAGAAGGACACAGAACCTGAGAGAGAGGAGAATCTGAGAGAGAGAATCTGAGAGAGAGAGTCTGTGAGAGAGAGACACAGATTCTGAGAGAGGGAGAGAGACACAGAGTCTGAGAGAGAGACTGTATCTGAGAGAGAGAGAGACAGCAACACCGAATCAGAGAGAAAAAGACAGCAACACCAAATCTGAGAGAGGGAGAGAGAGAGACACCGAATCTGAGAGAAAGAGAGACACAGTGAATCGGAGAGAAAGAGAGAGAGACACCGAATCTGTGAGAGGGAGAGAGAGACGCAGAGTCTGAGAGAGAGACGCAGAGTCCGGGAGAGAGAGACGCAGAGTCCGAGAGCGAGAGACAGAATCTGAGAGAGAGACAGAATCTGAGAGAGAGACACCGAATCTAAAGAGAAACTGAGAGAGAGAGACACCGAATCTAAAGAGAAACTGAGAGAGAGACACCTAATCTAAAGAGAAACTGAGAGAGAGACACCGAATCTGAGAGAGAGAGACACCAACAGCGAATCTGAGAGAGAGAGAGACACCAACAACGATTCTGAGAGAGAAAGAGAGACACCAACACCAAATCTGAGAGAGAGAGATACCAACGCCGAATCTGAGAGAGAGACAGAATCTGAGAGAGAGACACCGAATCTAAAGAGAAACTGAGAGAGGGACACCTAATCTGGAGAGAAACTGAGAGAGAGACACGGAATCTGAGAGAGAGAGACACCAACAACGAATTCGAGAGAGTGAGAGAGACACCAACAACGAATCTGAGAGAGGAAGAGAGACACCAAATCCGAGAGAGAGAGAGAGAGATACCAACACTGAATCTGAGAGTGAGAGAGATACCAACACCGAATCTGAGAGAGAAAGAGAGACACCAACACCGAATCTGAGAGAGAAAGAGACAAAAAAAAGAGAGCGAGAGAAGGACACAGAACCTGAGAGAGAGGAGAATCGGAGAGAGAGAGGGAGAATCTGAGAGAAAGAGTCTGTGAGAGAGAGACACACATAATCTGAGAGAGGGAGAGAGACACAGAGTCTGAGAGACAGACAGAATCTGAGAGAGAGAGAGACACCAGCACCGAATCAAGGAGAGAAAGACAGCAACACCAAATCTGAGAGAGAGAGAGACACTGAATCTGAGAGAGAGAGAGAAACCGAATCTGAGAGAGACACCAAATCTGAGAGAGAGAGAGAGACAAAAAATGAGAGAGAGAGACGGGCACAGAACCTGAGAGAGAGGTGAATCGGAGAGAGAGAGGGAGAATCTGAGGGAAAGAGTCTGTGAGAGAGAGACACACATAATCTGAGAGAGGGAGAGAGACACAGAGTCTGAGAGAGAGACAGAATCTGAGAGAGAGAGAGACACCAATACCGAATCAGAGAGACAAAGACAGCAACACCAAATCTGAGAGAGAGAGAGAAAGACACTGAATCTGAGAGAGACAGTGAATCAGAGAGAGAGAGAAACACCGAATCTGTGAGAGAGAGAGAGATACACAGAGTCTGAGAGTGAGAGGCAGAGTCTGAGAGTGATAGGCAGAGTCTGAGCGTGAGATGCAGTGTCTTAGAGGGAGAGACGCAGTGTCTGAGATGGAGAGACGCAGTGTCTGAGAGACACACAGAGTCTGAGAGAGAGACGCAGAGTCTGAGAGAGAGAGAGAGTGATGCAGAGTCTGAGAGAAAGAGATGCAGAGTCTCAGAGAGAGAGAGACGCAGAGTCTGAGAGAGAGAGAGAGACGCAGAGTCTGAGAAAGAGAGAGAGACGCAGAGTCTGAGAGAGCGAGAAAGATGCAGAGTCTGAGAGAGAGGGAGAGACGCAGAGTCTGAGAGAGAGACGCAGAGTCTGAGAGAGAGAGAGACGCAGAGTCTGAGGGACAGAATCTGAGAGACACTGAATCTAAGAGAGTGGGAGAGACAAAATCTGAGAGAGAGAGAGAGAGAGAGAAGGACACAGAACCTGAGAGAGAGGAGAGTCTGAGAGAGAGAATCTGAGGGAAAGAATCTGTGAGGGAGAGAGAGACCCAGATTCTGAGAGAGGGAGAGAGACACAGAGTCTGAGAGAGAGACAGTATCTGAGAGAGAGAGAGACAGCAACACCGAATCAGAGAAAGACAGTAACACCAAATCTGAGAGAGGGAGAGAGAGAGACACCGAATCTGAGAGAGGGAGAGAGAGATGCAGAGTCTGAGAGAGAGACGCAGAGTCCGAGAGAGAGAGAGAGACGCAGAGTCCGAGAGAGAGAGAGACGCAGAGTCCGGGAGAGAGACGCAGAGTCCGGGAGAGAGACGCAGAGTCCGGGAGAGAGACCCAGCGTCCGGGAGAGAGACGCAGAGTCCGAGAGAGTGACGCAGAGTCCGGGAGAGAGACGCAGAGTCCAGGAGAGAGACGCAGAGTCCGGGAGAGAGACGCAGAGTCCGGGAGAGAGACGCAGAGTCCGGGAGAGAGACGCAGAGTCCGAGAGGGAGACGCAGAGTCCGAGAGAGAGAGACAGAATCTGAGAGAGAGACAGAATCTGAGAGAGATACACCGAATCTAAAGAGAAACTGTGAGAGAGAGACACCGAATCTAAAGTGAAACTGAGAGAGAGACACCTAATCTAAAGAGAAACTGAGAGAGAGACACCGAATCTGAGAGAGAGAGACACCAACAGCGAATCTGAGAGAGAGAGAGACACCAACAACGATTCTGAGAGAGAAAGAGAGACACCAACACCAAATCTGAGAGAGAGAGATACCAACGCCGAATCTGAGAGAGAGACAGAATCTGAGAGAGAGACACCGAATCTAAAGAGAAACTGAGAGAGGGACACCTAATCTGGAGAGAAACTGAGAGAGAGACACCGAATCTGAGAGAGAGAGACACCAACAACGAATTCGAGAGTGAGAGAGACACCAACAACGAATCTGAGAGAGAAAGAGAGACACCAAATCCGAGAGAGAGAGAGAGTTACCAACACTGAATCTGAGAGTGAGAGAGATACCAACACCGAATCTGAGAGAGAAAGAGAGACACCAACACCGAATCTGAGAGAGAAAGAGAGACACCAACACCAAATCTGAGAGAGAGAAAGAGACAAAAAAAAGTGAGCGAGAGAAGGACACAGAACCTGAGAGAGAGGAGAATCGGAGAGAGAGAGGGAGAATCTGAGAGAGTCTGAGAGAGAGACACACAGCATCTGAGAGAGGGAGAGAGACACAGAGTCTGAGAGACAGACAGAATCTGAGAGAGAGAGAGACACCAGCACCGAATCAAGGAGAGAAAGACAGCAACACCAAATCTGAGAGAGAGACACTGAATCTGAGAGAGAGAGAGAAACCGAATCTGAGAGAGACACCAAATCTGAGAGAGAGAGACAAAAAATGAGAGAGATAGAAGGGCACAGAACCTGAGAGAGAGGAGAATCGGAGAGAGAGAGGGAGAATCTGAGGGAAAGAGTCTGTGAGAGAGAGACACACATAATCTGAGAGAGGGAGAGAGACACAGAGTCTGAGAGAGAGACAGAATCTGAGAGAGAGAGAGACACCAACACCGAATCAGAGAGACAAAGACAGCAACACCAAATCTGAGAGAGAGAGAGAAAGACACTGAATCTGAGAGAGAGACAGTGAATCAGAGAGAGAGAGAAACACCGAATCTGTGAGAGAGAGAGATACACAGAGTCTGAGAGTGAGAGGCAGAGTCTGAGAATGATAGGCAGAGTCTGAGTGGGAGAGGCAGTGTCTTAGAGGGAGAGACGCAGTGTCTGAGATGGAGAGACGCAGTGTCTGAGAGAGAGAGACGCAGTGTCTGAGAGACACACAGAGTCTGAGAGAGAGAGAGACGCAGAATCTGAGAGAGAGAGTGATGCAGAGTCTGAGAGAGAGAGATGCAGAGTCTCAGAGAGAGAGAGACGCAGAGTCTGAGAGAGAGAGAGAGACGCAGAGTCTGAGAGAGAGAGAGAGAGACGCAGAGTCTGAGAGAGAGAGAAAGACGCAGAGTCTGAGAGAGATGGAGAGACGCAGAGTCTGAGAGAGAGACGCAGAGTCTGAGAGAGAGAGAGACGCAGAGTCTGAGAGACAGAATCTGAGAGAGTGACACTGAATCTAAGAGAGTGGGAGAGACAAAATCTGAGAGAGAGAGAGAGAGAGAAGGACACGGAACCTGAGAGAGAGGAGAGTCTGAGAGAGAGAATCTGAGGGAGAGAATCTGTGAGAGAGAGAGAGGCACAGATTCTGAGAGAGGGAGAGAGACACAGAGTCTGAGAGAGAGACAGTATCTGAGAGAGAGAGAGACAGCAACACCGAATCAGAGAGAGAAAGACAGCAACACCAAATCTGAGAGAGGGAGAGAGAGAGACACCGAATCTGAGAGAAAGAGAGACACAGTGAATCAGAGAGAAAGAGAGAGAGACACCGAATCTGTGAGAGGGAGAGAGAGACGCAGAGTCTGAGGGAGAGATGCAGAGTCCGAGAGAGAGCGAGACGCAGAGTCCGAGAGAGAGAGACGCAGAGTCCGGGAGAGAGACGCAGAGTCCGGGAGAGAGACGCAGAGTCCGGGAGAGAGACGCAGAGTCCGAGAGAGTGACGCAGAGTCCGGGAGAGAGACGCAGAGTCCAGGAGAGAGACGCAGAGTCCGAGAGAGAGACGCCGAGTCCGAGAGAGAGAGACAGAATCTGAGAGAGAGACACCGAATCTAAAGAGAAACTGAGAGAGAGAGACACCTAATCTAAAGAGAAACTGAGAGAGAGACACCGAATCTGAGAGAGAGAGACACCAACAGCGAATCTGAGAGAGAGAGAGAGACACCAACAACGATTCTGAGAGAGAAAGAGAGACACCAACACCAAATCTGAGAGAGAGAGAGAGAGAGAGATACCTAAGCCGAATCTGAGAGAGAGACAGAATCTGAGAGAGAGACACCGAATCTAAAGAGAAACTGAGAGACGGACACCTAATCTGGAGAGAAACTGAGAGAGAGACACCGAATCTGAGAGAGAGAGACACCAACAACGAATTCGAGAGAGTGAGAGAGACACCAACAACGAATCTGAGAGAGAAACAGAGACCAAATCCGAGAGAGAGAGAGATACCAACACTGAATCTGAGAGTGAGAGAGATACCAACACCGAATCTGAGAGAGAAAGAGAGACACCAACACCGAATCTGAGAGAGAAAGAGAGACCCAACACCAAATCTGAGAGAGAGAAAGAGACAAAAAAAAGTGAGCGAGAGAAGGACACAGAACCTGAGAGAGAGGAGAATCGGAGAGAGAGAGGGAGAATCTGAGAGAGTCTGAGAGAGAGACACACAGAATCTGAGAGAGGGAGAGAGACACAGA
This sequence comes from Carcharodon carcharias, assembly GCF_017639515.1. Lineage (NCBI taxonomy): Eukaryota > Metazoa > Chordata > Chondrichthyes > Lamniformes > Lamnidae > Carcharodon > Carcharodon carcharias. Next base: position 61,383,240 of record NC_054482.1, on the reverse strand, counting down.
GTCTGAGAGACAGACAGAATCTGAGAGAGAGAGAGACACCAACACCGAATCAAGGAAAGACAGCAACACCAAATCTGAGAGAGAGAGAGACACTGAATCTGAGAGAGAGAGAGAAACCGAATCTGAGAGAGACACCAAATCTGAGAGAGAGAGAGACAAAAAATGAGAGAGATAGAAGGGCACAGAACCTGAGAGAGAGGAGAATCGGAGAGAGAGAGGGAGAATCTGAGGGAAAGAGTCTGTGAGAGAGAGACACACATAATCTGAGAGAGGGAGAGAGACACAGAGTCTGAGAGAGAGACAGAATCTGAGAGAAAGAGAGAGAAACACCGAATCTGTGAGAGGGAGAGATACACAGAGTCTGAGAGTGAGAGGCAGAGTCTGAGAGTGATAGGCAGAGTCTGAGTGGGAGAGGCAGTGTCTTAGAGGGAGAGAGGCAGTGTCTGAGATGGAGAGACGCAGTGTCTGAGAGAGAGAGAGAGACGCAGTGTCTGAGAGACACACAGAGTCTGAGAGAGAGAGAGATGCAGAGTCTCAGAGAGAGAGAGACGCAGAGTCTGAGAGAGAGAGAGAGAGACGCAGAGTCTGAGAGAGAGAGAGACGCAGAGTCTGAGAGACAGAATCTGAGAGAGAGACACTGAATCTAAGAGAGTGGGAGAGACAAAATCTGAGAGAGAGAGAGAGAGAGAAGGACACAGAACCTGAGAGAGAGGAGAGTCTGAGGGAGAGAATCTGTGAGAGAGAGAGAGACACAGATTCTGAGAGTGGGAGAGAGACACAGAGTCTGAGAGAGAGACAGTATCTGAGAGAGAGAGAGAGAGACAGCAACACCGAATCAGAGAGTGAAAGACAGCAACACCAAATCTGAGAGAGGGAGAGAGAGAGACACTGAATCTGAGAGAAAGAGAGACACAGTGAATCGGAGAGAAAGAGGGAGAGACACCGAATCTGTGAGAGGGAGAGAGAGACGCAGAGTCTGAGAGAGAGACGCAGAGTCCGAGAGAGAGAGAGACACAGAGTCCGAGAGAGAGAGACGCAGAGTCCGGGAGAGAGACGCAGAGTCCGGGAGAGAGACGCAGTGTCCGGGAGAGTGACGCAGAGTCCGGGAGAGAGACGCATAGTCCAGGAGAGAGACGCAGAGTCCAAGAGAGAGATGCGGAGTCCGAGAGAGAGAGACAGAATCAGAGAGAGACAGAATCTGAGAGAGAGACACCGAATCTAAAGAGAAACTGAGACACCGAATCTAAAGAGAAACTGAGAGAGACACCTAATCTAAAGAGAAACTGAGAGAGAGACACCGAATCTGAGAGAGAGAGAGAGACAGAGAGAGATAGAATTTCAGAGAGAGAGAGAGTGAGAGAGACAGAGAGAGACACACAGCATCTGAGAGTGGGAGTGAGAAACTGAATCTGAGAGAGTGAGAGAGAGAGAGAAAAACCAAATCTGAGAGAGACAGCAAATCTGAGAGAGCGAGACAAAAAATGAGAGCGAGAAGGACACAGAACCTGAGAGAGAGGAGAATCGGAGAGAGTGAGGGAGAATCTGAGAGAGAGAGAGTCTATGAGAGAGAGACACACAGAATCTGAGAGAGGGAGAGAGACACGGAGTCTGAGAGAGAGACAGAATCAGAGAGAGAGAGAGACACCAACACCGAATCAGAGAAAGACAGCAACACCAAATCTGAGAGAGAGAGACACTGCATCTGAGAGAGAGATAGAGAAAGGCAGTGAATCAGAGAGAAAGAGAGAGAGAGACACCGAATCTGTGAGAGGGAGAGAGACGCAGCATCTGAGAGGTAGAGGCTGAGTCTGAGAGGGAGAGACGCAGTGTCTGAGAGAGAGATGCAGTGTCTGAGAGAGAGAGAGACGCAGTGTCTGAGAGAGAGAGACGCAGTGTCTGAGAGAGAGAGACGCAGAGTCTGAGAGAGAGAGATGCAGAGTCTGAGAGAGAGAGAGATGCAGAGTCTGAGAGAGAGGGACGCGAGTCTGAGAGAGAGAGATGCCGTATCTGAGAGAGACGCAGAGTCTGAGAGAGAGGGAGAGACGCAGAGTTTGAGAGAGAGGGAGAGACGCAGAGTCTGAGAGAGGGAGACGCAGAGTCTGCGAGAGAGACGCAGAGTCTGCGAGAGAGACGCAGAGTCTGAGAGCGAGAGACGCAGAGTCTGAGAGAGAGACAGAATCTGAGAGAGACACCGAATCTAAAGAGAAACTGAGAGAGACACTGAATCTGAGAGAGAGAGACACCGAATCTGAGAGAGAGACACCGAATCTGAGACAGAGAGACACCAACACCAAATCTGAGAGAGAGACACCAACACCAAATCTGAGAGAGAGAGAGAGACCCCAACACCAAACCTGAGAGAAAAACTGACACCGAACCTGAGAGAGAGAGACACCACATCTGAGAGAGTGAGAGAGACAAAATCTGTGAGAGAGAGAGAAGCACACAGAACCTGAGAGAGAGGAGAATCTGAGAGAGAGAATCTGAGAGAGAGAGTCTGTGAGAGAGAGAGACACACAGATTCTGAGAGAGAGAGAAAGACACAGAGTCTGAGAGAGAGACAGAATCTGAGAGAGAGAGAGACACCAACACCGAATCAGAGAAAGACAGCAACACCAAATCTGAGAGAGAGAGAGACAGAGACACCGAATCTGGGAGAGAGGGAGACATAGTGAATCGGAGAGAAAGAGAGAGAGACACCGAATCTGTGAGAGGGAGAGAGACGCAGAGTCTGAGAGAGAGAGACGCAGAGTCCGAGAGAGAGAGACGCAGAGTCCGAGAGAGAGACACGCAAAGTCCGAGAGAAACACGCAGAGTCCGAGAGAGAGACAGAATCCGAGGGAGACAGAATCTGAGAGAGAGACATCTAAAGAGAAACTGAGAAACACCTAAAGAGAAACAGAGAGAGAAACTGAATCTGAGAGAGAGACACCAACAGTGAATCTGAGAGAGAGATACACCAAAACGAATCTGAGAGAGAAAGAGACACCAACACCAAATCTGAGAGAGAGGGAGAGAGATACCAACACCGAATCTGAGAGAGAGATACAAACACCGAATCTGAGAGAGAGAGAGAGATACCAACACCGAATCTGAGAGAGAAAGAGAGACACCAACACCGAATCTGAGAGAGAAAGAGAGACACCAACACCAAATCTGAGAGAGAGAGAGAGAGAGAGACAAAAAATGAGAGAGAGAGACGGGCACAGAACCTGAGAGAGAGGAGAATCGGAGAGAGAGAGGTAGAATCTGAGGGAAAGAGTCTGTGAGAGAGAGACACACATAATCTGAGAGAGGGAGAGAGACACAGAGTCTGAGAGAGAGACAGAATCTGAGAGAGAGAGTGACACCAACACCGAATCAGAGAGACAAAGACAGCAACACCAAATCTGAGAGAGAGAGAGAAAGACACTGAATCTGAGAGAGAGACAGTGAATCAGAGAGAAAGAGAGAGAAACACCGAATCTGTGAGAGGGAGAGATACACAGAGTCTGAGAGTGAAAGGCAGAGTCTGAGAGTGATAGGCAGAGTCTGAGTGGGCGACGCAGTGTCTTAGAAGGAGAGACGCAGTGTCTGAGATGGAGAGACGCAGTGTCTGAGAGAGAGAGAGATGCAATGTCTGAGAGACACACAGAGGTCTGAGAGAGAGAGACGCAGAGTCAGAGAGAGAGAGAGAGTGATGCAGAGTCTGAGAGAGAGAGAGATGCAGAGTCTCAGAGAGAGAGAGACGCAGAGTCTGGGAGAGAGAGAGAGAGACGCAGAGTCTGAGCGAGAGAGAAAGACGCAGAGTCTGAGAGAGAGGGAGAGACGCAGAGTCTGAGAGAGAGGCGCAGAGTCTGAGGGAGAGAGAGACGCAGAGTCTGAGAGACAGAATCTGAGAGAGAGACACTGAATCTAAGAGAGTGGGAGAGACAAAATCTGAGAGAGAGAGAAGGACACAGAACCTGAGAGAGAGAAGAATCTGAGAGAGAGAATCTGAGGGAGAGAAGCTGTGAGAGAGAGAGAGACACAGATTCTGAGAGAGGGAGAGAGACACAGAGTCTGAGAGAGAGACAGTATCTGAGAGAGAGAGAGACAGCAACACCGAATCAGAGAGAGAAAGACAGCAACACCAAATCTGAGAGAGGGAGAGAGAGAGACACCGAATCTGAGAGAAAGAGAGACACAGTGAATCGGAGAGAAAGAGAGAGAGACACCGAATCTGTGAGAGGGAGAGAGAGACGCAGAGTCTGAGAGAGAGACGCAGAGTCCGAGAGAGAGAGAGACGCAGAGTCCGAGAGAGAGAGACGCAGAGTCCGGGAGAGAGACGCAGAGTCCGGGAGAGAGATGCAGCGTCCGGGAGAGAGACGCAGAGTCCGGGAGAGAGACGCAGAGTCCGAGAGAGTGACGCAGAGTCCGGGAGAGAGACGCAGAGTCCAAGAGAGAGACACAGAGTCTGAGAGAGAGAGACAGAATCAGAGAGAGACAGAATCTGAGAGAGAGACACCAAATCTGAGAGAGAGACAAAAAATGAGAGAGATAGAAGGGCACAGAACCTGAGAGAGAGGTGAGTCGGAGAGAGAGAGGGAGAATCTGAGGGAAAGTGTCTGTGAGAGAGAGACACACATAATCTGAGAGAGGGAGAGAGACACAGAGTCTGAGAGAGAGACAGAATCTGAGACAGAGAGAGACACCAACACCGAATCAGAGAGACAAAGACAGCAACACCAAATCTGAGACAGAGAGAGAAAGACACTGAATCTGAGAGAGAGACAGTGAATCAGAGAGAAAGAGAGAGAAACACCGAATCTGTGAGAGAGAGAGATACACAGAGTCTGAGAGTGAGAGGCAGAGTCTGAGAGTGATAGGCAGAGTCTGAGTGGGAGAGGCAGTGTCTTAGAGGGAGAGACGCAGTGTCTGAGATGGAGAGACGCAGAGTCTGAGAGAGAGAGAGAGTGATGCAGGGTCTGAGAGAGAGAGATGCAGAGTCTCAGAGAGAGAGAGACGCAGAGTCTGAGAGAGAGAGACGCAGAGTCTGAGAGAGAGAGAAAGACGCAGAGTCTGAGAGAGAGGGAGAGACGCAGAGTCTGAGAGAGAGAAGCAGATTCTGAGAGAGAGAGAGAGAGACGCAGAGTCTGAGAGACAGAATCTGAGAGAGAGACACTGAATCTAAGAGAGTGGGCGAGACAAAATCTGAGAGAGAGAGAGAGAGGACACAGAACCTGAGAGAGAGGAGAGTCTGAGAGAGTGAATCTGAGGGAGAGAATCTGTGAGAGAGAGAGAGACAGATTCTGAGAGAGGGAGAGAGACACAGATTCTGAGAGAGAGACAGTATCTGAGAGAGAGAGAGACAGCAACACCGAATCAGAGAGAGGGAGAGAGAGAGACACCGAATCTGAGAGAAAGAGAGACACAGTGAATCGGAGAGAAAGAGAGAGAGACACCGAATCTGTGAGAGGGAGAGAGAGACGCAGAGTCTGAGAGAGAGAGACGCAGAGTCCGAGAGAGAGAGAGACGTAGAGTCCGAGAGAGAGAGACGCAGAGTCCGGGAGAGAGACGCAGAGTCCGGGAGAGAGACGCAGAGTCCGGGAAAGAGACGCAGAGTCCGGGAGAGAGATGCAGTGTCCGGGAGAGTGACGCAGAGTCCGGGAGAGAGACGCATAGTCCAGGAGAGAGACGCAGAGTCCAAGAGAGAGATGCGGAGTCCGAGAGAGAGAGACAGAATCAGAGAGAGACAGAATCTGAGAGAGAGACACTGAATCTAAAGAGAAACTGAGAGAGAGACACCGAATCTAAAGAGAAACTGAGAGACACCGAATCTGAGAGAGAGAGAGAGACAGAGAGAGATAGAATTTCAGAGAGAGAGAGAGTGAGAGAGACAGAGAGAGACACACAGCATCTGAGAGAGGGAGCGAGACACTGAATCTGAGAGAGAGAGAGAGAAACCGAATCTGAGAGAGACAGCAAATCTGAGAGAGAGAGAGAAAAAATGAGAGCGAGAAGGACACAGAACCTGAGAGAGAGGAGAATCGGAGAGAGTGAGGGAGAATCTGAGAGAGAGAGAGTCTGTGAGAGAGAGACACACAGAATCTGAGAGAGGGAGAGAGACACAGAGTCTGAGAGAGAGACACAGAGTCTGAGAGAGCGAGAGAGACACCAACACCGAATCAGAGAGAGAAAGACAGCAATACCAAATCTGAGAGAGAGAGAGAGAGAGACACTGAATCTGTGAAAGAGAGAGAGAAACCGAATCTGAGAGAGACACCAAATCTGAAAGATAGAGAGAGGACACAGAACCTAAGAGAGAGGAGAATCGGAGAGGTAGAGGGAGAATCTGAGAGAAAGAGTCTGTGAGAGAGAGATACACAGAATCTGAGAGAGGGAGAGAGACACAGAGTCTGAGAGAGAGACAGAATCAGAGAGAGAGAGAGACACCAACATCGAATCAGGGAGAGAAAGACAGCAACACCAAATCTGAGAGAGAGAGAGACACTGAATCTGAGAGAGAGAGAGATAAACCGAATCTGAGCGAGACACCAAATCTGAAAGAGAGAGAGAGACAATAAATGAGAGAGAGAGAAGGACACAGAACCTGAGAGAGAGGAGAATCGGAGAGAGAGAGGGAGAATCTGAGAGAAAGAGTCTGTGAGAGAGAGACACACATAATCTGAGAGAGGGAGAGAGACACAGTCTGAGAGAGAGACATCAACACCGAATCAGTGCCAAAGACAGCAACACCAAATCTGAGAGAGAGAGAGAGAGAGAAAGACACTGAATCTGAGAGAGAGACAGTGAATCAGAGAGAAAGAGAGAGAGACACCGAATCTGTGAGAGGGAGAGATACACAGAGACTGAGAGGGAGAGGCAGTGTCTGGGAGTGAGAGGCAGAGTCTGAGTGGGAGAGGCAGTGTCCGAGAGGGAGAGACGCAGTGTCTGAGAGAGAGAGAGATGCAGTGTCTGAGAGAGAGACACACAGAGTCTGAGAGAGAGAGAGACGCAGAGTCTGAGAGACAGTATCTGAGAGAGAGACACTGAATCTGAGAGAGTGAGAGAGACATAATCTGAGAGAGAGAGAGAGAGAGAAAAGGACACAGAACCTGAGAGAGAGCAGAATTTGAGAGAATCTGACAGAGAGAGTCTGTGAGAGCGAGAGAGACACAGATTCTGAGAGAGGGAGAGAGACACAGAGTCTGAGAGAGAGACAGTATCTGAGAGAGAGAGAGACAGCAACACCGAATCAGAGAAAGACAGCAACACCAAATCTGAGAGAGGGAGAGAGAGACACCGAATCTGAGAGAAAGAGAGACACAGTGAATTGGAGAGCAAGAGAGAGAGACACCGAATCTGTGAGAGGGAGAGAGAGACGCAGAGTCTGAGAGAGAGACGCAGAGTCCGAGAGAGAGAGAGACGCAGAGTCCGAGAGAGAGAGACGCAGAGTCCGGGAGAGAGACGCAGAGTCCGGGAGAGAGACGCAGAGTCCGAGAGAGTGACGCAGAGTCCGGTAGAGAGACGCAGAGTCCAGGAGAGAGACGCAGAGTCCGAGAGAGAGATGTTGAGTCCGAGAGAGAGAGACAGAATCTGAGAGAGACAGAATCTGAGAGAGAGACCGAATCTAAAGAGAAACTGAGAGGGAGACAACTAATCTAAAGAGAAACTGAGAGAGAGAGACACCGAATCTGAGAGAGACACCAACAGCGAATCTGAGAGAGAGAGAGACACCGAATCTAAAGAGAAACTGAGAGAGAGACAACTAATCTGAAGAGAAACTGAGAGAGAGATACCGAATCTGAGAGAGAGAGACACCAACAACGAATTCGAGAGAGAGAGAGAGACACAAACAACGAACCTGAGAGAGAAAGAGAGACACCAAATCCGAGAGAGAGAGATACCAACACTGAACCTTAGAGTGAGAGAGATACCAACACCGAATCTGAGAGAGAAAGAGAGACACCAACACCGAATCTGAGAGAGAAAGAGAGACACCAACACCAAATCTGAGAGAGAGAAAGTGACAAAAAAAAAGAGCGAGAGATGGACACAGATCCTGAGAGAGAGGAGAATCGGAGAGAGAGAGGGAGAATCTGAGAGAGTCTGAGAGAGAGACGCACAGAATCTGAGAGAGGGAGAGAGACACAGAGTCTGAGAGACAGACAGAATCTGAGAGAGAGAGAGACACCAACACCGAATCAAGGAGAGAAAGACAGCAACACCAAATCTGAGAGAGAGAGAGACACTGAATCTGAGAGAGAGAGATAAACCGAATCTGAGAGAGACACCAAATCTGAGAGAGAGAGAGACAAAAAATGAGAGAGAGAGACGGGCACAGAACCTGAGAGAGAGGAGAATCGGAGAGAGAGAGGGAGAATCTGAGGGAAAGAGTCTGTGAGAGAGAGACACACATAATCTGAGAGAGGGAGAGAGACACAGAGTCTGAGAGAGAGACAGAATCTGAGAGAGAGACACCAACACCGAATCAGAGAAAGACAGCAACACCAAATCTGAGAGAGAGAGAGAAAGACACTGAATCTGAGAGAGAGACAGTGAATCAGAGAGAAAGAGAGAGAAACACCGAATCTGTGAGAGGGAGAGATACACAGAGTCTGAGAGTGAGAGGCAGAGTCTGAGAGTGATAGGCAGAGTCTGAGTGGGAGAGGCAGTGTCTTAGAGGGAGAGACGCAGTGTCTGAGATGGAGAGACGCAGTGTCTGAGAGAGAGAGAGATGCAGTGTCTGAGATACACACAGAGTCTGAGAGAGAGAGACGCAGAGTCAGAGAGAGAGAGAGAGTGATGCAGAGTCTGAGAGAGAGAGAGATGCAGAGTCTCAGAGAGAGAGAGACGCAGAGTCTAAGAGAGTGGGAGAGACAAAATCTGAGAGAGAGAGAGGGAGAAGGACACAGAACCTGAGAGAGAGGAGAATCTGAGAGAGAGAATCTGAGGGAGAGAATCTGTGAGAGAGAGACACATATTCTGAGAGAGGGAGAGAGACACAGATTCTGAGAGAGAGACAGTATCTGAGAGAGAGAGAGACAGCAACACCGAATCAGAGAGAGAAAGACAGCAACACCAAATCTGAGAGAGGGAGAGAGAGAGACACCGAATCTGAGAGAAAGAGAGACACAGTGAATCGGAAAGAGAGAGAGACACCGAATCTGTGAGAGGGAGAGAGAGACGCAGAGTCTGAGAGAGAGAGACGCAGAGTCCGAGAAAGAGAGAGACGTAGAGTCCGAGAGAGAGAGACGCAGAGTCCGGGAGAGAGACGCAGAGTCCGGGAAAGAGACGCAGAGTCCGGGAGAGAGATGCAGTGTCCGGGAGAGTGACGCAGAGTCCGGGAGAGAGACGCATAGTCCAGGAGAGAGACGCAGAGTCCAAGAGAGAGATGCGGAGTCCGAGAGAGAGAGACAGAATCAGAGAGAGACAGAATCTGAGAGAGAGACACCGAATCTAAAGAGAAACTGAGAGAGAGACACCGAATCTAAAGAGAAACTGAGAGACACCGAATCTGAGAGAGAGAGAGAGACAGAGAGAGATAGAATTTCAGAGAGAGAGAGAGTGAGAGAGACAGAGAGAGACACACAGCATCTGAGAGAGGGAGCGAGACACTGAATCTGAGAGAGAGAGAGAGAGAAACCGAATCTGAGAGAGACAGCAAATCTGAGAGAGAGAGAGAAAAAATGAGAGCGAGAAGGACACAGAACCTGAGAGAGAGGAGAATCGGAGAGAGTGAGGGAGAATCTGAGAGAGAGAGAGTCTGTGAGAGAGAGACACACAGAATCTGAGAGAGGGAGAGAGACACAGAGTCTGAGAGAGAGACACAGAGTCTGAGAGAGCGAGAGAGACACCAACACCGAATCAGAGAGAGAAAGACAGCAATACCAAATCTGAGAGAGAGAGAGAGAGAGACACTGAATCTGAGAAAGAGAGAGAGAAACCGAATCTGAGAGAGACACCAAATCTGAAAGATAGAGAGAGGACACAGAACCTAAGAGAGAGGAGAATCGGAGAGGTAGAGGGAGAATCTGAGAGAAAGAGTCTGTGAGAGAGAGATACACAGAATCTGAGAGAGGGAGAGAGACACAGAGTCTGAGAGAGAGACAGAATCAGAGAGAGAGAGAGACACCAACATCGAATCAGGGAGAGAAAGACAGCAACACCAAATCTGAGAGAGAGAGAGACACTGAATCTGAGAGAGAGAGAGATAAACCGAATCTGAGCGAGACACCAAATCTGAAAGAGAGAGAGAGACAATAAATGAGAGAGAGAGAAGGACACAGAACCTGAGAGAGAGGAGAATCGGAGAGAGAGAGGGAGAATCTGAGAGAAAGAGTCTGTGAGAGAGAGACACACATAATCTGAGAGAGGGAGAGAGACACAGTCTGAGAGAGAGACATCAACACCGAATCAGTGCCAAAGACAGCAACACCAAATCTGAGAGAGAGAGAGAGAGAGAAAGACACTGAATCTGAGAGAGAGACAGTGAATCAGAGAGAAAGAGAGAGAGACACTGAATCTGTGAGAGGGTGAGATACACAGAGACTGAGAGGGAGAGGCAGTGTCTGGGAGTGAGAGGCAGAGTCTGAGTGGGAGAGGCAGTGTCCGAGAGGGAGAGACGCAGTGTCTGAGAGAGAGAGAGATGCAGTGTCTGAGAGAGAGACACACAGAGTCTGAGAGAGAGAGAGACGCAGAGTCTGAGAGACAGTATCTGAGAGAGAGACACTGAATCTGAGAGAGTGAGAGAGACATAATCTGAGAGAGAGAGAGAGAGAGAAAAGGACACAGAACCTGAGAGAGAGCAGAATTTGAGAGAATCTGACAGAGAGAGTCTGTGAGAGCGAGAGAGACACAGATTCTGAGAGAGGGAGAGAGACACAGAGTCTGAGAGAGAGACAGTATCTGAGAGAGAGAGAGACAGCAACACCGAATCAGAGAAAGACAGCAACACCAAATCTGAGAGAGGGAGAGAGAGACACCGAATCTGAGAGAAAGAGAGACACAGTGAATTGGAGAGCAAGAGAGAGAGACACCGAATCTGTGAGAGGGAGAGAGAGACGCAGAGTCTGAGAGAGAGACGCAGAGTCCGAGAGAGAGAGAGACGCAGAGTCCGAGAGAGAGAGACGCAGAGTCCGGGAGAGAGACGCAGAGTCCGGGAGAGAGACGCAGAGTCCGAGAGAGTGACACAGAGTCCGGTAGAGAGACGCAGAGTCCGGTAGAGAGACGCAGAGTCCGAGAGAGAGATGTTGAGTCCGAGAGAGAGAGACAGAATCTGAGAGAGACAGAATCTGAGAGAGAGACCGAATCTAAAGAGAAACTGAGAGGGAGACAACTAATCTAAAGAGAAACTGAGAGAGAGAGACACCGAATCTGAGAGAGACACCAACAGCGAATCTGAGAGAGAGAGAGACACCGAATCTAAAGAGAAACAGAGAGAGACACCTAATCTGAAGAGAAACTGAGAGATACCGAATCTGAGAGAGAGAGACACCAACAACGAATTCGAGAGAGAGAGAGAGACACAAACAACGAACCTGAGAGAGAAAGAGAGACACCAAATCCGAGAGAGAGAGAGAGATACCAACACTGAACCTTAGAGTGAGAGAGATACCAACACCGAATCTGAGAGAGAAAGAGAGACACCAACACCGAATCTGAGAGAGAAAGAAAAACACCAACACCAAATCTGAGAGAGAGAAAGAGACAAAAAAAAAAGCGAGAGATGGACACAGATCCTGAGAGAGAGGAGAATCGGAGAGAGAGAGGGAGAATCTGAGAGAGTCTGAGAGAGAGACGCACAGAATCTGAGAGAGGGTGAGAGACACAGAGTCTGAGAGACAGACAGAATCTGAGAGAGAGAGAGACACCAACACCGAATCAAGGAGAGAAAGACAGCAACACCAAATCTGAGAGAGAGAGAGACACTGAATCTGAGAGAGAGAGATAAACCGAATCTGAGAGAGACACCAAATCTGAGAGAGAGAGAGACAAAAAATGAGAGAGAGAGACGGGCACAGAACCTGAGAGAGAGGAGAATCGGAGAGAGAGAGGGAGAATCTGAGGGAAAGAGTCTGTGAGAGAGAGACACACATAATCTGAGAGAGGGAGAGAGACACAGAGTCTGAGAGAGAGACAGAATCTGAGAGAGAGACACCAACACCGAATCAGAGAGAGAAAGACAGCAACACCAAATCTGAGAGAGAGAGAGAAAGACACTGAATCTGAGAGAGAGACAGTGAATCAGAGAGAAAGAGAGAGAAACACCGAATCTGTGAGAGGGAGAGATACACAGAGTCTGAGAGTGAGAGGCAGAGTCTGAGAGTGATAGGCAGAGTCTGAGTGGGAGAGGCAGTGTCTTAGAGGGAGAGACGCAGTGCCTGAGATGGAGAGACGCAGTGTCTGAGAGAGAGAGAGATGCAGTGTCTGAGAGACACACAGAGTCTGAGAGAGAGAGACGCAGAGTCAGAGAGAGAGAGAGAGTGATGCAGAGTCTGAGAGAGAGAGAGATGCAGAGTCTCAGAGAGAGAGAGACGCAGAGTCTAAGAGAGTGGGAGAGACAAAATCTGAGAGAGAGGGAGAAGGACACAGAACCTGAGAGAGAGGAGAATCTGAGAGAGAGAATCTGAGGGAGAGAATCTGTGAGAGAGAGAGAGACACATATTCTGAGAGAGGGAGAGAGACACAGATTCTGAGAGAGAGACAGTATCTGAGAGAGAGAGAGAGACAGCAACACCGAATCAGAGAGAGAAAGACAGCAACACCAAATCTGAGAGAGGGAGAGAGAGAGACACCGAATCTGAGAGAAAGAGAGACACAGTGAATCGGAGAGAAAGAGAGAGAGACACCGAATCTGTGAGAGGGAGAGAGAGACGCAGAGTCTGAGAGAGAGACGCAGAGTCCGAGAGAGAGAGAGACGCAGAGTCCGAGAGAGAGAGAGAGACGCAGAGTCCGGGTGAGAGACGCAGAGTCCGGGAGAGAGACGCAGAGTCCGGGAGAGAGACGCAGAGTCCGGGAGAGAGACGCAGAGTCCGAGAGAGTGACGCAGAGTCCGGGAGAGAGACGCAGAGTCCGAGAGAGAGAGGGATGCAGAGTCCGAGAGAGAGAGACGCAGAGTCCGGGAGAGAGACGCAGAGTCCGGGAGAGAGACGCAGAGTCCGGGAGAGAGACGCAGTGTCCGGGAGAGTGACGCAGAGTCCGGGAGTGAGACGCATAGTCCAGGAGAGAGACGCAGAGTCCGAGAGAGAGACGCAGAGTCCGAGAGAGAGAGACAGAATCAGAGAGAGACAGAATCTGAGAGAGACACACCGAATCTAAAGAGAAACTGAGAGAGAGACACCGAATCTAAAGAGAAACTGAGAGAGACACCTAATCTAAAGAGAAACTGAGAGAGAGACACCGAATCTGAGAGAGAGAGAGAGACAGAGAGAGATAGAATTTCAGAGAGAGAGAGAGTGAGACAGAGAGAGACACACAGCATCTGAGAGAGGGAGTGAGACACTGAATCTGAGAGAGAGAGAGAGAGAGAAAAACCGAATCTGAGAGAGACAGCAAATCTGAGAGAGAGAGACAAAAAATGAGAGCGAGAAGGACACAGAACCTGAGAGAGAGGAGAATCGGAGAGACTGAGGGAGAATCTGAGAGAGAGAGAGTCTGTGAGAGAGAGACACACAGAATCTGAGAGAGGGAGAGAGACACAGAGTCTGAGAGAGAGACACAGAGTCTGAGAGAGAGAGAGACACCAACACCGAATCAGAGAGAGAAAGACAGCAATACCAAATCTGAGAGAGAGTGATAGAGACACTGAATCTGAGAGAGAGAGAGAGAAACCAAATCTGAGAGAGACACCAAATCTGAAAGAGAGAGAGAGGACACAGAACCTAAGAGAGAGGAGAATCATAGAGGTAGAGGGAGAATCTGAGAGAAAGAGTCTGTGAGAGAGAGATACACAGAATCTGAGAGAGGGAGAGAGACACGGAGTCTGAGAGAGAGACACAGAGTCTGAGAGAGAGAGAGAGAGACACCAACACCGAATCAGAGAGAGAAAGACACCAACACCAAATCTGAGAGAGAGAGAGACACTGAATCTGAGAGAGAGAAAGGCAGTGAATCAGAGAGAAAGAGAGAGAGACACCGAATCTGTGAGAGGGAGAGAGACGCAGCATCTGAGAGGGAGAGGCTGAGTCTGAGAGGGAGAAATGCAGTGTCTGAGAGAGAGACGCAGTGTCTGAGAGAGACGCAGTGTCTGAGAGAGAGAGACGCAGTGTCTGAGAGAGAGACGCAGAGTCTGAGAGAGATGCAGAGTCTGAGAGAGAGGGACGCGAGTCTGAGAGAGAGAGATGCAGTATCTGAGAGAGAGAGACGCAGAGTCTGAGAGAGAGGAGAGACGCAGAGTTTGAGAGAGAGGGAGAGACGCAGAGTCTGAGAGAGAGAGACGCAGAGTCTGAGAGAGAGACGCAGAGTCTGCGAGAGAGTGACGCAGAGTCTGAGAGAGAGAGACGCAGAGTCTGAGAGAGAGACAGAATCTGAGAGAGACACCGAATCTAAAGAGAAACTGAGAGAGACACTGAATCTGAGAGAGAGAGACACCGAATCTGAGAGAGACACCAAATCTGAGAGAGAAAGAGAGACACCAACACCAAATCTGAGAGAGAGAGACACCAACACCAAATCTGAGAGAGACCCCAACACCAAACCTGAGAGAAAGAGAAACTGACACCATATCTGAGAGAGAGAGACACCAAATCTGAGAGAGTGAGAGAGACAAAATCTGAGAGAGAGAGGACACAGAACCTGAGAGAGAGGAGAATCTGAAAGAGAGAATCTGAGAGAGAGAGTCTGTGAGAGAGAGACACACACAGATTCTGAGAGAGAGCGAGAGACACAGAGTCTGAGAGAGAGACAGAATCTGAGAGAGAGAGACACCAACACCGAATCAGAGAAAGACAGCAACACCAAATCTGAGAGAGAGAGAGACAGAGACACCGAATCTGGGAGAGAAGGAGACACAATGAATCGGAGAGAAAGAGAGAGAGACACCGAATCTGTGAGAGGGAGAGAGGCACAGAGTCTGAGAGAGAGACGCAGAGTCCGAGAGAGAGACGCAGAGTCCGAGAGAGAGAGACGCAGAGTCCGAGAGAGAGAGACACAGAGTCCGAGAGAGAGAGAGAGAGACGCAGAGTCCGAGAGAGAGAGAGAGAGACGCAGAGTCCGAGAGAGAGAGACGCAGAGTCCGAGAGAGAGAGACGCAGAGTCCGAGAGAGAGAGACGCAGAGTCCGAGAGAGAGAGACGCAGAGTCCGAGAGGGAGACGCAGAGCCCGAGAGAGAGACAGAATCCGAGAGAGAGACAGAATCTGAGAGAGAGAGAGACACCGAATCTAAAGAGAAACTGAGAAACACCTAATCTAAAGAGAAACAGAGAGAGACACCAAATCTGAGAGAGAGAGACACCAACAGCGAATCTGAGAGAGAGAGACACCAAAACGAATCTGAGAGAGAATGAGACACCAACACCAAATCTGAGAGAGAGAGAGAGAGATACCAACACCGAATCTGAGAGAGAGAGATACAAACACCGAATCTGAGAGAGAGATACCAACACCGAATCTGAGAGAGAAAGAGAGACACCAACACCAAATCTGAGAGAGAGAGAGAGAGACAAAAAATGAGAGAGAGAGAAGGACACAGAACCTGAGAGAGAGGAGAATCAGAGAGACAGGTGGAGAATCTGAGAGAGAGAGGTTCTGTGAGAGAGAGACACACAGAATCTGAGAGAGGGAGAGAGACACAGAGTTTGAGAGAGAGACAGAATCTGAGAGAGAGAGAGACATCAACACCGAATCAGAGAGAGAAAGACAGCAACACCAATTCTGAGAGAGTGAGAGAGAGAAAGACACTGAATCTGAGAGAGAGACAGTGAATCAGAGAGAAAGAGAGAGAAACACCGAATCTGTGAGAGGGAGAGATACACAGAGACGGAGAGTGAGAGGCAGAGTCTGGGAGTGAGAGGCAGAGTCTGAGTGGGAGAGGCAGTGTCCGAGAGGGAGAGACGCAGTGTCTGAGAGAGAGAGAGATGCAGTGTCTGAGAGAGAGACACACAGAGTCTGAGAGAGAGAGACACGCAGAGTCTGAGAGACAGTATCTGAGAGAGAGGCACTGAATCTGAGAGAGTGAGAGAGACATAATCTGAGAGAGAGAGAGAGAGAGAAAAGGACACAGAACCTGAGAGAGAGCAGAATTTGAGAGAATCTGACAGAGAGAGTCTGTGAGAGCGAGAGAGACACAGATTCTGAGAGAGGGAGAGAGACACAGAGTCTGAGAGAGAGACAGTATCTGAGAGAGAGAGAGACAGCAACACCGAATCAGAGAAAGACAGCAACACCAAATCTGAGAGAGGGAGAGAGAGACACCGAATCTGAGAGAAAGAGAGACACAGTGAATTGGAGAGCAAGAGAGAGAGACACCGAATCTGTGAGAGGGAGAGAGAGACGCAGAGTCTGAGAGAGAGACGCAGAGTCCGAGAGAGAGAGAGACGCAGAGTCCGAGAGAGAGAGACGCAGAGTCCGGGAGAGAGACGCAGAGTCCGGGAGAGAGACGCAGAGTCCGAGAGAGTGACACAGAGTCCGGTAGAGAGACGCAGAGTCCGGTAGAGAGACGCAGAGTCCGAGAGAGAGATGTTGAGTCCGAGAGAGAGAGACAGAATCTGAGAGAGACAGAATCTGAGAGAGACCGAATCTAAAGAGAAACTGAGAGGGAGACAACTAATCTAAAGAGAAACTGAGAGAGAGAGACACCGAATCTGAGAGAGACACCAACAGCGAATCTGAGAGAGAGAGAGACACCGAATCTAAAGAGAAACTGAGAGAGAGACACCTAATCTGAAGAGAAACTGAGAGAGAGATACCGAATCTGAGAGAGAGAGACACCAACAACGAATTCGAGAGAGAGAGAGAGACACAAACAACGAACCTGAGAGAGAAAGAGAGACACCAAATCCGAGAGAGAGAGAGAGATACCAACACTGAACCTTAGAGTGAGAGAGATACCAACACCGAATCTGAGAGAGAAAGAGAGACACCAACACCGAATCTGAGAGAGAAAGAAAAACACCAACACCAAATCTGAGAGAGAGAAAGAGACAAAAAAAAAAGCGAGAGATGGACACAGATCCTGAGAGAGAGGAGAATCGGAGAGAGAGAGGGAGAATCTGAGAGAGTCTGAGAGAGAGACGCACAGAATCTGAGAGAGGGAGAGAGACACAGAGTCTGAGAGACAGACAGAATCTGAGAGAGAGAGAGACACCAACACCGAATCAAGGAGAGAAAGACAGCAACACCAAATCTGAGAGAGAGAGAGACACTGAATCTGAGAGAGAGAGATAAACCGAATCTGAGAGAGACACCAAATCTGAGAGAGAGAGAGACAAAAAATGAGAGAGAGAGACGGGCACAGAACCTGAGAGAGAGGAGAATCGGAGAGAGAGAGGGAGAATCTGAGGGAAAGAGTCTGTGAGAGAGAGACACACATAATCTGAGAGAGGGAGAGAGACACAGAGTCTGAGAGAGAGACAGAATCTGAGAGAGCGACACCAACACCGAATCAGAGAGAGAAAGACAGCAACACCAAATCTGAGAGAGAGAGAGAAAGACACTGAATCTGAGAGAGAGACAGTGAATCAGAGAGAAAGAGAGAGAAACACCGAATCTGTGAGAGGGAGAGATACACAGAGTCTGAGAGTGAGAGGCAGAGTCTGAGAGTGATAGGCAGAGTCTGAGTGGGAGAGGCAGTGTCTTAGAGGGAGAGACGCAGTGCCTGAGATGGAGAGACGCAGTGTCTGAGAGAGAGAGAGATGCAGTGTCTGAGAGACACACAGAGTCTGAGAGAGAGAGACGCAGAGTCAGAGAGAGAGAGAGAGTGATGCAGAGTCTGAGAGAGAGAGAGATGCAGAGTCTCAGAGAGAGAGAGACGCAGAGTCTAAGAGAGTGGGAGAGACAAAATCTGAGAGAGAGGGAGAAGGACACAGAACCTGAGAGAGAGGAGAATCTGAGAGAGAGAATCTGAGGGAGAGAATCTGTGAGAGAGAGAGAGACACATATTCTGAGAGAGGGAGAGAGACACAGATTCTGAGAGAGAGACAGTATCTGAGAGAGAGAGAGACAGCAACACCGAATCAGAGAGAGAAAGACAGCAACACCAAATCTGAGAGAGGGAGAGAGAGAGACACCGAATCTGAGAGAAAGAGAGACACAGTGAATCGGAGAGAAAGAGAGAGAGACACCGAATCTGTGAGAGGGAGAGAGAGACGCAGAGTCTGAGAGAGAGACGCAGAGTCCGAGAGAGAGAGAGACGCAGAGTCCGAGAGAGAGAGAGAGACGCAGAGTCCGGGTGAGAGACGCAGAGTCCGGGAGAGAGACGCAGAGTCCGGGAGAGAGACGCAGAGTCCGGGAGAGAGACGCAGAGTCCGAGAGAGTGACGCAGAGTCCGGGAGAGAGACGCAGAGTCCGAGAGAGAGAGGGACGCAGAGTCCGAGAGAGAGAGACGCAGAGTCCGGGAGAGAGACGCAGAGTCCGGGAGAGAGACGCAGAGTCCGGGAGAGAGACGCAGTGTCCGGGAGAGTGACGCAGAGTCCGGGAGTGAGACGCATAGTCCAGGAGAGAGACGCAGAGTCCGAGAGAGAGACGCAGAGTCCGAGAGAGAGAGACAGAATCAGAGAGAGACAGAATCTGAGAGAGAGACACCGAATCTAAAGAGAAACAGAGAGAGACACCGAATCTAAAGAGAAACTGAGAGAGACACCTAATCTAAAGAGAAACTGAGAGAGAGACACCGAATCTGAGAGAGAGAGAGAGACAGAGAGAGATAGAATTTCAGAGAGAGAGAGAGTGAGACAGAGAGAGACACACAGCATCTGAGAGAGGGAGTGAGACACTGAATCTGAGAGAGAGAGAGAGAGAGAAAAACCGAATCTGAGAGAGACAGCAAATCTGAGAGAGAGAGACAAAAAATGAGAGCGAGAAGGACACAGAACCTGAGAGAGAGGAGAATCGGAGAGACTGAGGGAGAATCTGAGAGAGAGAGAGTCTGTGAGAGAGAGACACACAGAATCTGAGAGAGGGAGAGAGACACAGAGTCTGAGAGAGAGACACAGAGTCTGAGAGAGAGAGAGACACCAACACCGAATCAGAGAGAGAAAGACAGCAATACCAAATCTGAGAGAGAGTGATAGAGACACTGAATCTGAGAGAGAGAGAGAGAAACCGAATCTGAGAGAGACACCAAATCTGAAAGAGAGAGAGAGGACACAGAACCTAAGAGAGAGGAGAATCATAGAGGTAGAGGGAGAATCTGAGAGAAAGAGTCTGTGAGAGAGAGATACACAGAATCTGAGAGAGGGAGAGAGACACGGAGTCTGAGAGAGAGACACAGAGTCTGAGAGAGAGAGAGAGACACCAACACCGAATCAGAGAGAGAAAGACACCAACACCAAATCTGAGAGAGAGAGAGACACTGAATCTGAGAGAGAGAAAGGCAGTGAATCAGAGAGAAAGAGAGAGAGACACCGAATCTGTGAGAGGGAGAGAGACGCAGCATCTGAGAGGGAGAGGCTGAGTCTGAGAGGGAGAAATGCAGTGTCTGAGAGAGAGACGCAGTGTCTGAGAGAGACGCAGTGTCTGAGAGAGAGAGACGCAGTGTCTGAGAGAGAGACGCAGAGTCTGAGAGAGATGCAGAGTCTGAGAGAGAGGGACGCGAGTCTGAGAGAGAGAGATGCAGTATCTGAGAGAGAGAGACGCAGAGTCTGAGAGAGAGGAGAGACGCAGAGTTTGAGAGAGAGGGAGAGACGCAGAGTCTGAGAGAGAGAGACGCAGAGTCTGAGAGAGAGACGCAGAGTCTGCGAGAGAGTGACGCAGAGTCTGAGAGAGAGAGACGCAGAGTCTGAGAGAGAGACAGAATCTGAGAGAGACACCGAATCTAAAGAGAAACTGAGAGAGACACTGAATTTGAGAGAGAGAGACACCGAATCTGAGAGAGACACCAAATCTGAGAGAGAAAGAGAGACACCAACACCAAATCTGAGAGAGAGAGACACCAACACCAAATCTGAGAGAGACCCCAACACCAAACCTGAGAGAAAGAGAAACTGACACCATATCTGAGAGAGAGAGACACCAAATCTGAGAGAGTGAGAGAGACAAAATCTGAGAGAGAGAGGACACAGAACCTGAGAGAGAGGAGAATCTGAAAGAGAGAATCTGAGAGAGAGAGTCTGTGAGAGAGAGACACACACAGATTCTGAGAGAGAGCGAGAGACACAGAGTCTGAGAGAGAGACAGAATCTGAGAGAGAGAGACACCAACACCGAATCAGAGAAAGACAGCAACACCAAATCTGAGAGAGAGAGAGACAGAGACACCGAATCTGGGAGAGAAGGAGACACAATGAATCGGAGAGAAAGAGAGAGAGACACCGAATCTGTGAGAGGGAGAGAGGCACAGAGTCTGAGAGAGAGACGCAGAGTCCGAGAGAGAGACGCAGAGTCCGAGAGAGAGAGACGCAGAGTCCGAGAGAGAGAGACACAGAGTCCGAGAGAGAGAGAGAGAGACGCAGAGTCCGAGAGAGAGAGAGAGAGACGCAGAGTCCGAGAGAGAGAGACGCAGACTCCGAGAGAGAGAGACGCAGAGTCCGAGAGAGAGAGACGCAGAGTCCGAGAGAGAGAGACGCAGAGTCCGAGAGGGAGACGCAGAGCCCGAGAGAGAGACAGAATCCGAGAGAGAGACAGAATCTGAGAGAGAGAGAGACACCGAATCTAAAGAGAAACTGAGAAACACCTAATCTAAAGAGAAACAGAGAGAGACACCAAATCTGAGAGAGAGAGACACCAACAGCGAATCTGAGAGAGACACCAAAACGAATCTGAGAGAGAATGAGACACCAACACCAAATCTGAGAGAGAGAGAGAGAGATACCAACACCGAATCTGAGAGAGAGAGATACAAACACCGAATCTGAGAGAGAGATACCAACACCGAATCTGAGAGAGAAAGAGAGACACCAACACCAAATCTGAGAGAGAGAGAGAGAGAGACAAAAAATGAGAGAGAGAGAAGGACACAGAACCTGAGAGAGAGGAGAATCAGAGAGAGAGGTGGAGAATCTGAGAGAGAGAGGTTCTGTGAGAGAGAGACACACAGAATCTGAGAGAGGGAGAGAGACACAGAGTTTGAGAGAGAGACAGAATCTGAGAGAGAGAGAGACACCAACACCGAATCAGGGAGAGAAAGACAGCAACACCAAATCTGAGAGAGAGAGAGACACTGAATCTGAGAGAGATAAACCGAATCTGAGACACCAAATCTGAAAGAGAGAGAGAGACAAAAAATGAGAGAGAGAGAAGGACACAGAACCTGAGAGAGAGGAGAATCGGAGAGAGAGAGGGAGAATCTGAGAGAAAGAGTCTGTGAGAGAGAGACACACATAATCTGAGAGAG